>NC_080021.1:81693103-81995394 GCF_030020395.1 Manis pentadactyla | reverse complement strand
ACTTTTAAGCTTATCCTCATACTCAAACTTCGATTCTGATCCATTCAATCCAAATCTCTGGCAGTCAGGCATGAACATCAGAATTTGTTGAAGTCCCCCAGATGACTTTAATATGCTCTGGATAAGACTTTAATATAATCTGGATAAGAATGATAGAGAATGGCTCAAATCACAATTCTAGAAGTCATCTCATAATGCTTAAGGTATCAAACCTGAAACACAATTCAAGTCCCCTATGACTATCATTAGTTTTCACATACTAATACTGTATTCTCTGTAATTCACTTGGAAGGACTCAAAAACAGAAAGAAGCCATAGTATTGTGAGGTAAAAAACAAGGATTAATAATGACATTAAAGAACATAACAAGGACTGAGAATATTCCACAAGTAACAAGGTAGAAAGCATTTGAAAGGTGGTACAACAGTGCAGTACTATCTAACTAGGATTCACTGCTGTCAGGGAGCAGTATCACTGAGCCCACATACTGCCCTGCATGTGAATTGGTGCAATCCTTTGAGAAAGCAAAGCAATATGTGGTATGAGCTGCCTTAAAAACATTCTAATCATGGGCAGCACAGCCAGCAGGTGCTCCAAACCTAGACTCAGACTGTCTGCAGATCATACACTCACCACTGATCCAACAATCCATTACATGCTTAACTGCCTCTGTGCCTCAACCTTCTCAGCATAAAATGGGGATATAAACACCTAGCACACTGGCTCCGTGGGAAGATCATATACCTTAATACAGGTCGTGCCTGGTATATCTCAAGTATCCTAAACTGTGCTACCTCATAGCAGCAGCAGTGAATCTAGAAATCTAGCTAAGAGTCAAAGAAAAAGCTTTACACAGAAACAGATTCATCAAGACATTATTTATAAAAGCTGTAAAATTAAAAACAGCAACAAGTCTAACAGGCAAGTGATTAAACTATGTCGCGATCATCCAATGGATTATTCTGAAACCGAGAAAAATGACAGTCATGATGAAAAATACAAAAGAAAATCCATTGAAAAGGCAGTAAAAATAAATATCTATAAAAGCACAGTAAAATTACAATTGAAGCAAAATCCATGTACTGAAATAAAAAGAGACAAGAAATGCAACAAGATATTAACTGATATTTGTATTTAGAGATAGACTTAAGGATGAATTTTCATTCCTCCAACCCTCAAAATTTTATTTAATGGAGCATGTAAATGTTTTGACATAAATAAAAGTTATTACAGGAGAACTTGTACTGATATTAGGTACCTCCAACAAGTAAAAATTTCTTTAGATTGAAGATTAAATAAATGTAACTACAATATCCACTCTTTTCTCCCACAAAATGTGAACCATCTTTCCAGAAATAAAAGTGCTTGCATATGGTTCTCAATCAACTTTCTATGACTGATCTTAATTACTTTAGAATATAGAATTACATTTAAAATTCAAATGAACTATAAGCACAGTTACAGTTTGTCTTTAGAGACTAGACGGTAAAAAATTTTTTTTATTTTGAAATAATTTGAAACTTGCACAAATGTTTTAAGAAGAGTACAAAGTACTTTACTCAAGATTCCCAAACTGTTAACATTTTGGCAGACTTGCTTCCTCATTCATTCAGCCCCCCATATATATATACAACATGTGTGTTGAATACACACACATACACACACACACCACTGTATGCAGACATATTTTGAACCATCTGAAAATAAGTAGCAGCCATCATGCTTCTCTATCCCTAAATACTTCACCTATGTAGTCTGTAAAAATAAATTCACTTATATAATCACAGCAACTAATAAATAGATTTAATAATGATACAATATTGTCTACTTCACTTACAGAACCTTACACAAATTCTGCCACTTATCCTAATAATCATCTTTGCAGCAATGCTTTTTTCTGGTCCAGAATTCAATACAGGATCATGTATTGCATTTGATCTTTTTAATTTTATAGGCTTTACAATTTTAGTTCCTAGTTTCTAAGCTCTTGTAAGCAATAGGTTTTTATCAGTATGACTGCTGTCCTTGACATTTTTTTTTTTTACTAGGACATGAGGCTGAGGCTGATTTCACCAGGAAGAAGAGATCACAGAAAAAAATCAGTGGGGACAGACACTCACGTTCCTGGATTTGAGGGCCAAAATAGTTTTGAAAGCTATTCCTAGTACTTGAGAGAAGAGCTGTTTTTCAGTTTTTGTCCTGTGTTAGAAAAGGCTAAGACATGCCTCTGGCCATCCAGAGAATGGAGTCCATACTGTAAACCTTAGAGTTAAGCTCAAGTACTATAACAACAGTTTTTGTCCACTGCAAAAGGTATAAACATCTGACCAGCTGGCAGGAAGAACACTGGAGGGCTGGCTTAGAGAGAAACAGAAACTTCCAGATAGGTTTGGAAATTTCAAAACAGGGTATCTGAATATGAATGTGTTTGTTTTCTTTTTTTTTTTTTTTTAAATAATTATTTTTTATTGAAGGGTAGTTGACGCACAGTATTACATTACATTAGTTTCAAGTGTACAACACAGTGGTAGAACATTTATATACATAATTCGAGGTTCCAGCTATCACCCTACCAAGCTGTTACAATATCTTGACTATATTCCTTATGCTATACATTACATCCCGGTTACTTATTTATTTTACCATTGGAAGTCTGTCCTTTTTTTTTTTTTTTTTTTTGTGAGGGCATCTCTCATATTTATTGATCAAATGGTTGTTAACGACAATAAAATTCTGTATAGGGGAGTCAATGCTCAATGCACAATCATTAATCCACCCCAAGCCTAATTTTCGTCAGTCTCCAATCTTCTGAGGCATAACAAACAAGTTCTTACATGTAGAACAAATTCTTAAATAATGAATAAGTTACATAGTGAACAGTACAAGGGGAGTCATCACAGAAACTTTCGGTTTTGCTCATGCATTATGCACTCTAAACAGTCAGTTCAAATATGAATACTCATTTAGTTTTTATACTTGATTTATATGTGGATACCACATTTCTCTCTTTATTATTATTATTTTTAATAAAATGCTGAAGTGGTAGGTAGATACAAGATAAAGGTAGAAAACATAGTTTAGTGTTGTAAGAGAGCAAATGTAGATGATCAGGTGTGTGCCTGTAGACTATGTGTTAATCCAAGCTACACAAGGGCAATAAAACATCCACGTATGCAGAAGATTTCTCTCAGAACAGGGGGGGTGAGGTTCTAAGCCTCACCTCTGTTGATCCCCAATTTCTCACCTGATGGCCCCTGTGCGACTGTGCCTGTCTTAGGTTGTTCCTCCCTTGAGGAATCTTACCCGTCTCTGGCTAACCAGTCATCTTCCGGGGCCATACAGGGAAATGTGCAGTTGGTAAGTGAGAGGGAAGCCTTATTGTTTGAAAAGGTTAGCTTTTTACTTCTTTGCATATTTATGCCCTGTGGCTTCTATGCCCAGCATTTGTCTTGAGGTATCTTTACCACTTGGAAGAATTATGATACTCGGTAAATTTGATATGAGGCACGAATTCTATTTAAGGGTTGTAATTAGGAAGGAAGAAAAAAAGCTATAGAAGTAGCAGGCGGAAGAAAACATGGGAAGATTGATTATTTCTTTGACATATCTTCTTGTAGAGTAACTTCAGCATATATAGGTTTTAAGCTACTACTTAAATTGCGCACACACATTAACATAATAGGAGTATAGTTACATAACCAAAGCATATCTGTAATTACCAGCCATCACCAGTGAAACCAAGAAAACCAGTTAGGCACCTTAGGCATTTGTGAAAACTTATCTATGATATGGTGGATATTGTCCAACTGAACTTGAACAGTCTGAGAGAAATCAGACAAATTAAAACAACCCATTCCTGGGGACTGTTTACATGCCATATGTTCTTTTAACAGTAAATAGTCTGTAGTTGTAAGATTTTGGAGCGCTACAATTTGCACTGCTCCAAATTCTTGGTTGAGTTCCAACAGTATAGATCCAGTCAAATTTGTTGTTTTACTGTATGCACAGGCCAGCTTAGATATCTCCTTCCTCATTCCCATGTCAAGTCCAGGAACTGGTGGGATGAGTGCATCTACAGCTGTAGCAATGCGTGGATCTTTGTTGGGGTTTTTTGCTGATCATCTTCTGGCATGAGTCTTCAAGAGAGTGCTGATGTTGGAAGTTCTTTTTCATATCGTATCTTAGTTCATTTTTGGGGTAGCCGAATTAGGCTTTGATCCTCTGTATAAACACAAACAGACCCTTTGCCTACACTTTTATATGCCCTTTATACTCTTGTGTAGAACTCATTGGAGGTTACCACACAGGAACTGCCCATTTTTTTTTGTTTGTTTGTTTTTTTGGTATGGCTAATCTACACTTACATGACGAATATTATGTTTACTAGGCTCTCCCCTATACCAGGTCCCCCCTATAAACCCCTTTACAGTCACTGTCCATCAGCATAGCAAAATGTTGTAGAATCCCTACTTGCCTTCTCTGTGTTGTACAGCCCTCCCTTTTCTCCTACCCCCCCATGCATGCTAATCTTAATACCCCCCTACTTCTCACCCACCCCTTATCCCTCCCTACCCACCCATCCTCCCCAGTCCCTTTCCCTTTGGTACCTGTTAGTCCATTCTTGAGTTCTGTGATTCTGCTGCTGTTTTGTTCCTTCAGTTTTTCCTTTGTTCTTATATTCCACAGATAAGTGAAATCATTTGGTATTTCTCTTTCTCCGCTTGGCTTGTTTCACTGAGCATAATACACTCCAGCTCCATCCATGTTGCTGCAAATGATTGGATTTGCCCTTTTCTTATGGTTGAGTAGTATTCCATTGTGTATTTGTACCACATCTTCTTTATCCATTCATCTATCGATGGACATTTAGGTTGCTTCCAATTCTTGGCTATTGTAAATAGTGCTGCAATAAACATAGGGGTGCATCTGTCTTTCTCAAACTTGATTGCTGCATTCTTAGGGTAAATTCCTAGGAGTGGAATTCCTGGGTCAAATGGTAAGTCTGTTTTGAGCATTTTGATGTACCTCCATACTGCTTTCCACAATGGTTGAACTAACTTACATTCCCACCAGCAGTGTAGGAGGGTTCCCCTTTCTCCACAGCCTCGCCAACATTTGTTGTTGTTTGTCTTTTGGATGGCAGCCATCCTTACTGGTGTGAGGTGATACCTCATTGTAGTTTTAATTTGCATTTCTCTGATAATTAGCGATGTGGAGCATCTTTTCATGTGTCTGTTGGCCATCTGTATTTCTTTTTTGGAGAACTGTCTGTTCAGTTCCTCTGCCCATTTTTCAATTGGGTTATTTGTTTTTTGTTTGTTGAGGCGTGTGAGCTCCTTATATATTCTGGACGTCAAGCCTATATCGGTTGTGTCATTTTCAAATATATTCTCCCATACTGTAGGGATCCTTCTTGTTCTATTGATGGTGTCTTTTGCTGTACAGAAGCTTTTCAGCTTAATATAGTCCCACTTACTCATTTTTGCTGTTGTTTTCCTTGCCCGGGGAGATATGTTCAAGAAGAGGTCACTCATGTTTATGTCTAAGAGGTTTTTGCCTATGTTTTCTTCCAAGAGTTTAATGGTTTCATGGCTTACATTCAGGTCTTTGATCCATTTTGAGTTTACTTTTGTATATGGGGTTAGACAATGGTCCAGTTTCATTCTCCTACATGTAGCTGTCCAGTTTTGCCAGCACCACCTGTTGAAGAGACTGTCATTTCGCCATTGTATGTCCATGGCTCCTGTATCAAATATTAATTGACCATATATGTCTGGGTTAATGTCTGGATGCTCTAGTCTGTTCCATTGTTCTGTGGCTCTGCTCTTGTGCCAGTACCAAATTGTCTTGATTACTATGGCTTTATAGTAGAGCTTGAAGTTGGGGAGTGAGATCCCCTCTACTTTATTCTTCTTTCTCAGGACTGCTTTAGGTATTCGGGGTCTTTGGTGTTTCGATATGAATTTTTGAATTATTTGTTCCAGTTCATTGAAGAATGTTGCTGGTAGTTTCATAGGGATTGCATCAAATCTGTATATTGCTTTGGGCAGGATGGCCATTTTGATGATATTAATTCTTCCTAGCCACGAGCATGGGATGAGTTTCCATCTGTTAGTGTCCCCTTTAATTTCTCTTAAGAGTGACTTGTAGTTTTCAGAGTATAAGTCTTTCACTTCTTTGGTTAGGTTTATTCCTAGGTATTTTATTTTTTTTGATGCAATTGTGAATGGAGTTGTTTTCCTGATTTCTCTCTCTGTTGGTTCATTGTTAGTATATAGGAAAGCCACAGATTTCTGTGTGTTGATTTTGTATCCTGCAACTTTGCTGTATTCCGATATCAGTTCTAGTAGTTTTGGGGTGGAGTCTTTAGGGTTTTTTATGTACAGTATCATGTCATCTGCAAATAGTGACAGTTTAACTTCTTCTTTACCAATCTGGATTCCTTGTATTTCTTTGTTTTGTCTGATTGCCATGGCTAGGACCTCCAGTACTATGTTAAATAACAGTGGAGAGAGTGGGCATCCCTGTCTAGTTCCCGATCTCAGCGGAAATGCTTTCAGCTTCTCGCTGTTCAATATAATGTTGGCTGTGGGTTTATCATAGATGGCCTTTATTATGTTGAGGTACTTGCCCTCTATTCCCATTTTGCTGAGAGTTTTTATTATGAATGGATGTTGAACTTTGTCAAATGCTTTTTCAGCATCTATGGAGATGATCATGTGGTTTTTGTCTTTCTTTTTGTTGATGTGGTGGATGATGTTGATGGACTTTCTAATGTTTTACCATCCTTGCATCCCTGGGATGAATCCCACTTGGTCATGGTGTATGATCCTTTTGATGTATTTTTGAATTCGGTTTGCTAATATTTTGTTCAGTATTTTTGTATCTACGTTCATCATGGATATTGGTCTGTAGTTTTTTGTTTTGGTGTGGTCTTTGCCTGGTTTTGGTATTAGGGTGATGTTAGCTTCATAGAATGAGTTTGGGAGTATCCCCTCCTTCTCTATTTTTTGGAAAACTTTAAGGAGAATGGGTATTTTGTCTTCCCTGTATGTCTGATAAAATTCCGAGGTAAATCCATCTGGCCCGGGGGTTTTGTTCTTTGGTAGTTTTTTGATTACCTCTTCAATTTCGTTGCTGGTAATTGGTCTGTTTAGATTTTCTGTTTCTTCCTGGGTCAATCTTGGAACGTTATATTTTTCTAGGAAGTTGTCCATTTCTCCTAGGTTTCCCAGCTTGTTAGCATATAGGTTTT
Source organism: Manis pentadactyla (assembly GCF_030020395.1). Taxonomy (NCBI): domain Eukaryota; kingdom Metazoa; phylum Chordata; class Mammalia; order Pholidota; family Manidae; genus Manis; species Manis pentadactyla. Next base: position 81,988,139 of record NC_080021.1, on the reverse strand, counting down.
CATAGTATTCTCCAATAATTCTTTGCATTTCCGTGGGGTCCGTCGTGATTTTTCCTTTCTCGTTTCTGATACTGTTGATTAGTGTTGACTCTCTTTTCTTCTTAATAAGTCTGGCTAGAGGCTTATCTATTTTGTTTATTTTCTCGAAGAACCAGCTCTTGGTTTCATTGATTTTTGCTATTGTTTTATTCTTCTCAATTTTATTTATTTCTTCTCTGATCTTTATTATGTCCCTCCTTCTGCTGACCTTAGGCCTCATCTGTTCTTCTTTTTCCAATTTTGATAATTTTGACATTAGACCATTCATTTGGGATTGCTCTTCCTTTTTTAAATATGCTTGGATTGCTATATACTTTCCTCTTAAGACTGCTTTTGCTGTGTCCCACAGAAGTTGGTGCTTAGTGTTGTTGTTGTCATTTGTTTCTATATATTGCTGGATCTCCATTTTGATTTGGTCATTGATCCATTGATTATTTAGGAGCGTGTTATTAAGCCTCCATGTGTTTGTGAGCCTCTTTGCTTTCTTTGTACAGTTTATTTCTAGTTTTATGCCTTTGTGGTCTGAAAAGTTGTTTGGTAGGATTTCAATCTTTTGGAATTTTCTGAGGCTCTTTTTGTGGCCTAGTATGTGGTCTATTCTGGAGAATGTTCCATGTGCATTTGAGAAGAATGTATATCCCGCTGCTTTTGGATGTAGAGTTCTATAGATGTCTATTAGGTCCATCTGCTCTACTGTGTTGTTCAGTACTTCCGTGTCCTTAATTATTTTCTGCGCAGTGGATCTGTCCTTTGGGGTGAGTGGTGTGTTGAAGTCTCCTAGAATGAATGCATTGCAGTATATATCCCCCTTTAGTTCTGTTAGTATTTGATTCACATATGCTGGTGCTCCTGTGTTGGGTGCATATATATTTAGAATGGTTGTATCCTGTTGTTTGACTGAACCCTTTATCATTATGTAGTGTCCTTCTTTATCTCTTGTTACGTTCTTTGTTTTGAAGTCTATTTTGTCTGATATTAGTACTGCAACCCCTGCTTTCTTCTCACTGTTGTTTGCTTGAAATATGTTTTTCCATCCCTTGACTTTTAGTCTGTACATGTCTTTGGGTTTGAGGTGACTTTCTTGTAAGCAGCATATAGATGGGTCTTGCTTTTTTATCCATTCTATTACTCTATGTCCTTTGATTGGTGCATTCAACCCATTAACGTTTAGGGTGACTATTGAAAGATATGTACTTATTGCCATTGCAGGCTTTAAATTCGTGGTTACCAAAGGTTCAAGGTTAGCCTCCTTAGTATCTTACTGCCTAACTTAGCTCGCTTATTGAGCTGTTATATACACTGTCTGGAGATTCTTTTCTTCTCTCCCTTCTTGTTCCTCCTCCTCGATTCTTCATATGTTGGGTGTTTTGTGCTGTGCTCTTTCTAGGAGTGCTCCCATCTAGAGCAGTCCCTGTAAGATGTTCTGTAGAGGTGGTTTGTGGAAAGCAAATTCCCTCAGCTTTTGTTTATCTGGGAATTGTTTAATCCCACCGTGATATTTGAATGATAGTCGTGCTGGATACAGTATCCTTTGTTCAAGGCCCTTCTGTTTCATTGAATTAAATATATCATGCCATTCTCTTCTGGCCTGTAGGGTTTCTGTTGAGAAATCTGACGTTAGCCTGATGGGTTTCCCTTTATAGGTGACCTTTTTCTCTCTAGCTGCCTTTAACACTCTTTCCTTGTCCTTGATCTTTGCCATTTTAATTATTATGTGTCTTGTTGTTGCCCTTCTTGGATCCTTTGTGTTGGGGGTTCTGTGTATTTCCGTGGTCTGTTCGATTACTTCCTCCCCCAGTGTGGGGAAGTTTTCAGCAATTATTTCTTCTAAGATACTTTCCATCTCTTTTCCTCTCTCTTCTTCTTCTGGGACCCCTATAATACGGATATTGTTCCTTTTGGATTGGTCACAGAGTTCTCTTAATATTGTTTCATTCCTGGAGATCCTTTTATCTCTCTCTATGTCAGCTTCTATGCGTTCCTGTTCTCTGATTTCAATTCCATCAATGGCCTCTTGCATTCTATCCATTCTGCTTATAAACCCTTCCAGAGTTTGTTTCATTTCTGCGATCTCCTTTCTGGCATCTGTGATCTCCTTCCGGACTTCATCCCATTTCTCTTGCGTATTTCTCTGCATCTCTGTCAGCATGTTTATGATTCTTATTTTGAATTCTTTTTCAGGGAGACTGGTTAGGTCTGTCTCCCTCTCTGGTGTTGTCTCTGTGATCTTTGTCTGCCTGTAGCTTTGCCTTTTCATGGTGATAGGAATAGTCTGCAGAACTGGGACAAGTGACGGCTGGAAGGACTTCCTTTCTTGGTTTGTGGCCCTCCTCTCCTGGGAGAACAGCGACCTCTAGTGGCTTGTGCTGCGCAGCTGCGCGCAGACAGGGTTTCTGCTTCCTGCCCGGCTGCTATGGAGTTAATCTCCGCTGTTGCTGTGGGCGTGGCCTAGCTCGGGCAGCTACTCCAAAATGGTGGAGTCTAGTTGGAGCATTAGCTGCTGGGAGGCTATTTATCTCCGTAAGGGGCCTCCCTGCTCCCTGCAGCCCAGGGGTTAGGGTGCCCAGAGATCCAGGATTCCCTACCTCTGGATTAAGTGACCCGCCCTGCCCCTTTAAGACTTCCAAAAAGCACCCGCCAAAACAAAACAATGCCCACCAAAAAAAAAGAAAAAAAAATTTTTTTAATTAAAAAAAAAGAAAAAAAAAAAAAGGTGTTCGTTCGTTTTTCTTTATTCTCCGGTGCCAGCCTCAGACCTCTGCTCACTGGTCTTTCTGCCCTGTTTCCCTAGTATTGGGGTCCCTATCCCTTTAAGACTTCCAAAACGCGCTCGCCAAAACAAAACAGCAAAAAAGCAAAAAAGAAAAATGGTCGCGCGCTTTTCTTATGTCCTATGTCGCCCAGCCTCCAGTGCCTGCTCACTGTTCTTGCTGCCCTGTTTTCCTAGTATCGAGCGCCCTGCACTCTGGCCCGGATGGCGGGGGCTGGGTGTTCGGCAGCCCTGGGCTCCGTCTCCCTCCCGCTCTGCCTGCTCTTCTCCCGCCGGGAGCTGGGGGGAGGGGCGCTCGGCTCCCGCGGTGCCGGGGCTTGTATCTTACCCCCTTCGCGAGGCGCTGGGTTCTCTCAGGTGCGGATGTGGTCTGGATATTGTCCTGTGTCCTCTGGTCTTTATTCTAGGAAGGGTTGTCTTTGTTATATTTTCATAGATATATGTTGTTTTGGGAGGAGATTTCCGCTGCTCTACTCACGCCGCCATCTTCCGCCCCTCTCTCCTTGACATTTTAAAAGGTTCACTTTTCCTATTTTCTCATCCATATTAAGACCAATAATCAATTATAGAAATGGCTGATTACAGAGCTGGAGAAGGAAAGACAGACAAGACCAATACATTTTATGGTGCCAGAATATAAGAAACTAAAAAAAAAACAAGAACGAAAGGAGGCTAATCAAAGGGACACAGGACCCAGTTTGAAGGGGTGCCCACTAGTCAAATTTGGGACAATTAAACATCAAAATAAATAAGAACAGCATTGTGATTCATGGTATAGACTAGGAATCCATGTGTCCACACTAATTATAGTAAAATAACTGGGAAGTAAAAGAGGGTTTTTTTCTTACAAGGATGACTCATAAACTTTGAAGAAATCAAGTTAGAAAATCACAATTTTACAACTGTCATTATGAAGAGTGACTTGAGCAAGAATCAGAGGACACTAAATGGGGTTAGGAGACTTGGCAAAGTCTGATAAGAAGCAAGACAGTTTCAGAGTCTTAAAGTATCTCCCATGGAACACCTATTATATATAAGAGGAAAAATAATAAACTAAACAGTGCATACCTTGACTGGACTTTCAAAATTAGCATCATTGATGCCTCTGGACGTGATACCCTGAGAAGCAAAAAACACACATAGTATCCCAACTGTGGGTGCACAACCTGAACTAACCATGAGAAAATAGCAAATGAACTCCAAATAAGGAACATGCTATTTAAAACAAAAGGGGAAGGGTGCTTGTATTCTTCAAAATGTCGGTGTCATAAGGTAAAAGGGCTCAAAAACCACTCCAGACTAGACTAGATATGTGACCTTAGACTAGATCTTGATCTGGAAGAGAAAAAAAAGCTACAGAGGACATTACTGGGACAATTGGCAAAACTGAAACATGCCCTGTAGATTAAAGTACTGTACCAATGTTGTTTCCTGAATTTCCTGTATTCTGATTACATAAGGAAATAAACTTCTTCCAAGGAAACACAGTAAGTATTAAAAGGTAAAGCATGACAGATGTAACCTATTCACAAATGGTTCAGAAAAATGAATTTGTGTGTATGTGTGAGTATACACATATAGAGAAAAAGACAAAGAATGACAAAACACATAAGGCAAAGATAAAAACTAGTCATCTAGAAAAAGAACACATGTGAGTTACGTTTATTATTCTTGCAAGTTCTCTGTTACAAAATTATTTCAAAGACATTTTCAAACATTTATGACAACCTTCCCCTTGGGAAAAAGTTATCTTCTTACTTAAAGAAGCAATCTAGTTATAAGTGTTGGAAGACATGAAAGCTAAATTTGACTAGCTTAACAAGTAAAAACCATCAAGGTCAAACTAACATCCCTCACTCATAATAAGGCAATGATTTCAGTACCTCTATATTCATAAGAAAAAAAACCCCACAACAAATAAATGTTTGAAAACACCAGAACATTATAAATATATGTTAGGGAAGATTAATTATACCTAATAACTTTTTCCAGGACTTGATGAGAGACTTTGCTAAAGATGTAACTTCTTCATCTGTACTCTGCTTGTGAATAGCATTTACTAACATTCCAATTCTTATGGACTGCAAAGCAATGACAAAGAAATCTGTACAAGCAATTTTATTTCAGACCATTTGTTGTGTCATTTTCTACCTTCTCAGATGCCTACTCCATTTTAGAATAGAAAAATGCTTAATTATTTGAATTCTTAAAACACTCTATTATAGACTTAAAAGACACCTACATTTTCAGATCAAACAATGGACTCATATCCAGGTTCTTATCACTGACATCTGCGAGTATTTAACTTGTTACTATAGTAAGGCTGGAGAACGAAAAAAATGAAATCAATCTTCCACAGGAGAGAAGCAAGAATAAAATATAAAAGGTGTGCATTTATTAAGAAGGAAGGCTAAAGCAATGTGTGTATAAAGGAAGTGCTAATATATGTACATGTCTTTACACATTCTTCTACATAGATTACCTCATAGACCAGCTGCTACCAACTTGTAATGAGGATGCCCACTCAAATATTACCATCTATGAGGCTTAAAAAGCATTTTTTCCCCAAACCAGCATATACTCACAGATTATTACAATGGACTTCCTGGAATACAGGTAATTTAACATGTGGTAATATATGTGCCCAGGATCACACTGGGAGCATCCATATTCATTAATCTTCCTAACAACACTTCAGAGTGAACATTGTTATGCCTGTTTTATTTGAAAAGATGAAGAGATTGGAAGTACTAATAAATAATGTGCCCACCATTTAGATCATTACTAATTGGCAAAGCTGGGATTTTAATCCAGGTCTGTTCACCTCCAAAATCCATGCTCTTGTCAGCACATCAATGGTTTTCAAATTGTGCTAAAAAAAAATGCTGCAACAGGCCAGTTATGGATGATAAAAAATGGTAAAATATTTAGTTAACTTCAGGTTGTTAATAGAAAATTTTTCAAAACATATGGTCACTGAAAGAAAAAAACAACAAAAGGAATTGTGAATGTTGAGATAAAAGAAGGGAACCCCTGCTGTAAACTTAAAGGCAGAAAAATAAATGGGTATGTAAGGTAATCTTCTAAATTATTCAAACCCTCTCAACAGAGATTCTGGACAGAAGTTTTGTTCAAGAATTAGAATATGGGTTTGGCTGGAAAGTCTTATAAAGTTCTACAGCAGAAAAACAAGGGGACTCCACCTTCTAAAATCTCCAAAATGATGGCATTAATGATTTTTGCTTTTTCTCCCTCCACAGAAAGTGATCCATTGCTCCTAGAAAGTGAGATGCTCTCACTATATATATATATATATATATATATATATATTTTTTTTTTTTTTTCAGTCACCTTTTCTTATTTTGGTATCATTAGTCTACAATTACATGAGGAACATTATGTTTACTAGACTCCCTCCGTCACCAAGTTCCCGCCACATACCCCATTACAGTCACTGTCCATCAGCACAGTAAGATGCTGTAGAATCACTACTTGTCTTCTCTGTGTTGCACAGCCCTCCCCATTCCTCCCCCACACATTATACATGCTACTTGTAATACCCCCGTTCTTTTCTCCCCATCCCCTTATCCCTCCCTTCCCACCCATCCTCCCCAGTACCTTTCCCTTTGGTAACTGTTAGTCCATTCTTGGGTTCTGTGATTCTGCTGCTGCTTTGTTCCTTCAGTTTTTTCTTTGTTCTTATACTCAACAAAGATGGGTGAAATCATTTGGTACTTGTCTTTCTCTGCCTGGATTATTTCACTGAGCATATACCCTCTAGCTCCATCCATGTTGTTGCAAATGGTAGCATTTGTTATCTTCTTATGGCTGAATAATGTTCCATTGTGTATATGTACCACATCTTCTTTATCCATGCATCAACTGATGGACACTTAGGTTGCTTCCATTTCTCAGCTATTGTAAATAGTGCTGCGATAAACATAGGGGTGCATCTGTCTTTTTCAAACTGGGCTGCTGTATTCTTAGGGCAAATTCCTAGAAGTGCAGTTCCTGGGTCAAATGGAATTTCTATTTTGAGCTTTTTGAGGAACCTCCATACTGCTTTCCACAATGGTTGAACTAATTTACATTCCCACCGGCAGTGTAGGAGGGTTCCCCTTTCTCCACAACCTTGCCAACATTTGTTGTTGTTTGTCTTTTGGATGGTGGCCATCCTTACTGGTGTGAGGTGATATCTCATTGTGGTTTTAATTTGCATTTCTCTGATAACTAGCGATGTTATCAGAGCACCTTTTCATGTGTCTGTTGGCCATCTGAATTTCTTTTTGGGAGAACTATCTACTCATCTCCTCTGACCATTTTTTAATTGAATTATTTGCTTTTGTTTGTTGAGGTGTGTGAGCTCTTTATATATTTTGGATGTCAGCTCTTTATCGGATCTGTCATTTATGAATATATTCTCCCATACTGTAGGGTACCTTTTTGTTCTATTGATGGTGTCCTTTGCTGTACAGAAGTTTTTCAGCTTGATATAGTCCCACTTGTTCATTTTTGCTTTTGTTACCCCTGCCCGGGGAGGTATATTCATGAAGAAGTCACACATGTTTATGTCCAAGACAATTTTGCCTATGTTTTTTTCTAAGAGTTTTATGGTCTCATGACTTACATTCAGGTCTTTGATCCATTTCGAATTTACTTTTGTGTATAGGGTTGACAGTGATCCAGTTTCATTCTCTTACATGTAGCTGTTCGGTTTTGCCAGCACCATCTGTTGAAGAGACTGTCATTTCCCCATTGTATGTCCATGGCTCCTTTATCATATATTAATTGGCCGTATGTGTTTGGGTAAATGTTTGGAGTCTTTATTCTGTTCCGCTGGTTTGTGGCTCTATTCTTGTGCCAGTACCAAATTGTCTTGACTACTGTGGCTTTGCAGTAGAGCTTGAAGTTGGGGAGTGAGATCCCCCCACTTTATTCTTCTTTCTCAGGATTGCTTTGGCTATTCGGGGTCTTTGGTGTTTCTATATGAATTTTTGAACTATTTGTTCCAGTTCATAGAAGAATGCTGTTGGTAATTTGATAGGGATTGCATCAATTCTGTATATTGCATTGGGCAGGATGGCCATTTTGACAATATTAATTCTTCCTAGCCAGGAGCATCGGATGAGTTTCCATTTGTTAGTGTCCCCTTTAATTTCTCTTAAGAGTGTCTTATAGTTTTCAGGGTATAGGTCTTTCACTTCCTTGGTTAGGTTTATTCCTAGGTAGTTTATTCTTTTTGATGCCATTGTGAATGGAATTGTTTTCCTGATTTCTCTTTCTATTAGTTCATTGTTAGTGTATAGGAAAGCCACAGATTTCTGTGTGTTAATTTTGTATCCTGCAGCTTTGCTGAATTCTGATATTAGTTCTAGTAGTTTTGGAGTGGAGTCTTTAGGGTTTTTTATGTGCAATATCATGTCATCGGCATATAGTTGACAGTTTGACTTCTTCTTTACCAATCTGGATTCCTTGTATTTTTTTGTTTTGTCTAATTTCTGTGTCTAGGTCCTCCAGTACTACGTTGAATAACAGTGAGGAGAGTGGGCATCCCTGTCTTATTCCCGATCTCAGAGGAAAAGCTTTCAGCCTCTCGCTGTTCAGTATGATGTTAGCTGTGGGTTTATCATATATGGCGTTTATTATGTTGAGGTACTTGCTCTCTATGCCCATTTTGTTGAGAGATTTTATCGTTAATGGATGTTGAATTTTGTCGAATGATTTTCAGCATCTATGGAGATGATCATGTGGTTTTTGTCTTTCTTTTTGTTGATATGGTGGATGATGTTGATGGATTTTCGAATGTTGTACCATCCTTGCATCCCTGGGAGGAATTCCACTTGGTCATGGTGTATGATCCTTTTGGTGTATTTTTGAATTCAGTTTGCTAATATTTTGTTGAGTATTTTTGCATCTATGTTCATCAGGGATATTGGTCTGTAGTTTTCTTTTTTGGTGGGGTCTTTGCCTGGTTTTGGTATTAGGATGATGTTGGCTTCATAGAATGAGTTTGGGAGTATTCACTCCTCTTCTATTTTTTGGAAAACTTTAAGGCGAATGGGTATTATGTCTTCTCTGTATATCTGATAAACTTCTGAGGTAAATCCATCTAGCCCGGGGGTTTTGTTCTTTGGTAGTTTTTTGATTACCGCTTCAATTTCATTGCTAGTAATTGGTCTGTTTAGATTTTCTGTTTCTTTCTGAGTCAGGTTTAAGGTTGTATTTTTCTAGGAAGTTGTCCATTTCTCCTAGGTTTTCCAGCTTGTTAGCATATAGGTTTTCATAGTATTCTCTAATAATTCTTTGTATTTCTGTGGGGTCTGTCATGATTTTTCCTTTCTCGTTACTGATTCTGTTGATGTGTGTTGATTCTCTTTTTCTCTTAATAAGTCTGGCTAGAGGCTTATCCATTTTGTTTATTTTCTCCAAGAACCAGCTCTTGGTTTCATTGGTCTTTTCTATTGTTTTATTCTTCTCAATATTATTTATTTCTTCTCTGATCTTTATTATGTCCCTCCTTCTGCTGACCTTAGGCCTCATTTGTTCTTCTTTTTCCAATTTTATAATTGTGACATTAGACTATTCATTTGGGATTGTTCTTCCTTCTTTAAATATGCCTGAACTGCTATATACTTTCCTCTTAAGAGTGCTTTTGCTGCGTCCCACAGAAGTTGGGGTTTTGTTTTGTTGTTGTTATTTGTTTCCATATATTGCTGGATCTCCATTTTAATTTGATCATTGATTCATTGATTATTTAGGAGCATTTTTTTAAGCCTCCATGTGTTTGTGAGCCTTTTTGCTTTCTTTGTACAGTTTATTTCTAGTTTTATCCCTTTGTGTTCTGAAAAGTTGGTTGGTAGGATTTCAATCTTTTTGAATTTACTGTGGCTCTTTTTGTGGCCTAGTAAGTGGTCTATTCTGAAGAATGTTCCATGTGCATTTGAGAAGAATGTGTATCCTGTTGCTTTTGGATGTAGAGTTCTATAAATGTCTATTAGGTCCATCTGTTCTAGAGTGTTGTTCAGTGCCTCTGTGTCCTTATTCATTTTCTCTCTGATGGATCTGTCCTTTGGAGTAAGCGGTGTGTTAAAGTCTACCAAAATGAATGCATTGCATTCTATTTCCTCGTTTAATTCGGTTAGTGTTTGTTTCACATATATTGGTGCTCCTTTATTGGGTGCATATATGTTTATAATGGTTAACTCGTCTTGTTGGACTGAGTCCTTTATCATTATGTAGTGTCCTTCTTTATCCCTTGTTACTTTCTTTGTTTTGAAGTCTATTTTGTCTGATACTAGTATTGCAGCACCTGCTTTTTCTCTCTGTTGTTTGCATGGAATATCTTTTTCCATCCCTTGACTTTTAATCTGTGCATGTCTTTGGGTTTGAGGTGAGTCTATTGTAAGCAGCATATAGATGGGTCTTGCTTTTTTATCCATTCTATTACTCTGTGTCTTTTGATTGGTGCATTCAGTCCATTTACATTTAGGGTGATTATTGAAAAATATGTACTTATTGCCATTGCAGGCTTTAGATGCATCGTTACCAAAGGTTCAAGGTTAGCTTCTTTGCTACCTTACTGTCTTACTTAACTCACTTATTAAGCTATTATAAACACAGTCTGATGTTTATTTCTTTCCCTTTTTACTCCTCCTCCTCCATTCTTCATATGTTGAGTGTTTTGTTCTGTGCTCTTTTTAAGAGTGCTCCCATCTAGAGCATTCCCTCTAAAATACTCTGTAGAGGTGGTTTGTGGCAGGCAAATTCCCTCAACTTTTGCTTGTCTGGGAATTGTTTAATCCCTCCTTCATGTTTAAATGATAATCATGCTGGATACAGTATCCTTGGTTCTAGGTCTTCTGTTTCATTGCTTTGAATATATCATGCCCTTCTCTTCTGGCCTCTAGGGTTTCTGTTGAGAAGTCTGATGATAGCCTGATGGGTTTTCCTTTGTAGGTGACCTTGTTTCTCTCTCTGGCTGCCTTTAATACTCTGTCCTTGTCCTTGATCTTTGACATTTTAATTATTATGTGTTTTAGTGTTGTCCTCCTTGAGTCCCTTCTGTTGGGAGTTCTGTGGGCTTCCATGGTCTGAGAGACTATTTCCTCCCCCAGTTTGGGGAAGTTTTCAGCAATTATTTCTTCAAATACAGTTTCTACCCCTTTTTCTCTCTCTTATTCTTCTGGTACCTCTATAATGAGTATATTGTTCTGTTTGGATTGGTCACACAGTTCTCTTAATATTCTTTCATTCCTGGAGATCCTTTTATCTCTCTCTGCCTCAGCTTCTCTGTGTTCCTCTTGTCTGATTTGTTTTCCATCAATGGCCTCTTGCACCTCATCCAGCCTGCTCTTAAGTCCTTCCAGAGATTGTTTTATTCCTGTATTTTACCTCCCTACTTTATCTGTTAGGTTTTGCATATTTCTCTGCATCTCCATCAGCATGGTTATGACTTTTGTGTTGAATTCTTTTTCAGGAAGATTGGTTATATGTATCTCCCCAGGCTTCTTCTCAGGAGTTGTCTGTGTGATTCCCGTCTGGATAAAATTCTTCTACCTTTTCATGGTGATAAATGTAGTCATGGGCAGTTGGCACTTGTGTCAGCTGGGAGAACAAAGTCCCTTCTTGCTTGCTAGTCACCTTCCTTTCCCATGAGAAAGGAGACCCCCAGCGGCTTGTGCTGGGTTGCTGCTTGCTGACAGGGCCTCTGAGTCTGGCCCAGGTGGCTGTGGAGGAGGCTCTGGGTGGTTGCTGTGGGCACCGCCATTCTCAGGCTGCTCCCCTACCATGGCGGGGTGCCACCAGAGGGGGAATGGATGGGAGGCTGTTTATCTCCATGAGGGTCCTCAGAGGTGTGGTGCCTTCCAGAGGGTTAGGGCATCCAGAGTTCCCTGGGATTCCCAGCTCTTCAGCTGAGTGTGCCGGGATGCTTCCATCCAGCTGTGAGGCCCGTGTCCCTTTAAGACTTTCAAAAAGCACTCATTTTTCCTTTTTCCCAGGGGCACCAGCTGTGGGGACCTGCTCGCAGATTTTACTGTTCTGTTTCCCTAATATCCAACACACCATGCACTGTGGGTCTGCGCTTGTGGTGCAGGTGACTATGTCTGGTATTTAGCAGTCCTGGGCTTCCACTCCCTCCCCACTTTGAGTCCTTTCCTCCTGCCAGAGAGCTGGGGTGCGGGGAGCACTTGGGACCCACCGGGTCGCGGCTTGTATCTTAACCCCTTCGTGAAGTGCTGAGTTCTCACAGATGTATATGTTGCCTGGCTGCTGTACTGTATCTTCTGGTCTCTCTGTTAGGAATAGTTGTATTTGTTGTATTTTCAAAAATATATATGGTTTTGGAAAGAGATTTCCGCTTCCCTATTCATGCTACCATCTTGGCTCCTCTCCCTAGTCCTCTCACAACTTTTTTAGTAAAGAAAATACTTTTAGAACTTTTCAGAAAACACCATTTTGCCAGCTAATGAAGCAGGTACTTCAATATGGAAAACTTTACAGAATCGAGAGCCTGGGCTGAATGGTCCAGCTCACAACTGTGTGGCCTGGACCTGCTCCACTGGATGCAGCTGGTGGCTCGGAAGCAGGGGATGTCTTTGCGGCAGCCACACCGAGTGTCAGGGCTCACTTGCTGACCCTGAAGCCTGAGTGTTCTTCCTCTCCAGCACCCATTCCCGGCTCTTCCTCTTGACCATCCTCAACCCCACCACACCACCTAGAAAACCTACTTTTTGAGTGAATGAAGAAAATAACCTGAGGTACTAATGAAGTTCTGAAACTTGGGACTGACACAGATTGGCAAAGGAAACTGAATTTTAGGAGGTGGTCAGAAACAAGCAAAGTTTTAAGGAGATTATGCACAAATTGTGTAAGGTGACTAACTGCTCCTTAATTATCATAGGATGTTTTAATCACTATAAAGTCCATGAGTTTCTGCTTAAAACCTAAGAAAACCCTTATGGAAAATACAGAAATCTGTAATAAACTCATTTATCTAAGGAAGAGACTGTCCAGTCAAGAATAGTAAGAAATGAGATTGCTGAGATACAGTAACAATGATTTGAGTAAGCTTTTTTTCTCCTTTTAGGAAGTATTTTGGGAAGAATAGAAGAAAGAAGACAGGAAAGGATTTGGAAGCTATTTTACTTGTATAACCAAGTCTAGATTTGTCTCTAAGAATTCCCTAGACTCTGGATTTTTCCTAAAACTGGCAGACAATGATTTGCAGGATATAACAGGCTTAAAAAATTGTTTTATGCTCAAATAATATTAGGAATCATAGAGTTAAATAGGCTTCTTGACTGCAGGACCTATGAAAGTTTTTGAGATAAACTATACATCACAAATTCTAGACACAGAAATTTGTGCCTTTGCCTGTGGTTGGCTACCTGGTTTCTACAGAACACCAGGTATACAATGAGAAAGACAATACCCTGGAAAGATGGGTAATGCACTTACTTGCTGTGCTGCTTGGAATGTAAAGTGGTATAACCACTTGGAAAAACAGTCTGACAGGTCTTCAAAATGTTCAACATAAAGTTACCAGATGACTTAGCATTTCCACTATTTTAGGTATCTACCCAAGAAAAACAATAAAATTTTCACACACAAACTAGTACATAATGTGCACAGTAGCATGAATCATACCACCCAAACAAGTGGGAACAATCCAAATGTCCATCAACTGACAAATAAAATACAGTCTACCCATACAATGGAATATTATTCAGCCATAAATGGAGTACTGACACATGCTACAATATGGAGGGACCTTAAAAAGACTATGCTAAGTGTAAGAAGCCAGACAAAAAAGATTACATATTGTATGTTTTCATTTATATGAAATCTCCAGAAGAGGTAAATTTATAGATAAAAAGTAGACTTATCAGCAGTTGCCTAGGGCAGAAGAAGGGGAGGCTGGTGCAACTGGAGAGAAATAGGGAATGACTGCTAAAAAGGTATGTGATCTCTTTTTGAGGTGATAAAATGTTCTATAATTGACTGGTAGCAGAATTCTTTGAATATACTAAAAACTATTGAATTGTACAATTTAAATGAGTGAATTGCATGATATGTGGATTTTATCTCATTAAAGCTGTCAAAAAAAAGAAAAAAGATACAGCCCTATTTAACTATGTTTACTTACTTTCACCCTGAGTTCTGTGACGCCAGGGAATTGGACTATATTCAGCATGTAGAATAATATCTAGTACACGGCAGGCTTGTACCAACTACTGAATGAATATTCAACTGTATATAAAAATTTATAAAACTAGCCAAATCTATTATAGTATTTTGTCTTCCTGTTTAATTTCTCATTTCCAATCCATACTAACTAGCCTTCTACTCTATCACTCTACTGAAAGTTTCCAGCAGTCTAACTGGAACTCCAATGGACTCTAGTTCCCGTGTGATTTAACCAATCTGTTACATCCTAACACTGTTTACTCTTCTTCCTGGAGGTTCTAATCTACCACTAGGCCAATTAGCTTCCTACTGTTTCCTAAACCTGTCCTTCCTCCTACATTCTAGAGCCTTTTTACACACTTAAATCAACTTCTAATTTAAATTAAAATTTATTAAAATTAAATAAAATTTAAAATTCAGTTCTCTAGTCAGAGTTCCAGTGTTTAATAGCCTCATGTGGTTAGCAGCTACCATATTAGACAACACAGATATATAATATTTCCATCATTGCAGGAAGATCTTTTTGAGAGCACTGTTCTAGAATATATACCAACTACCTCTCAGACATCTATACCTATTTGTTTAACAGGCAACTCAAACCCAATGTATCTGAAACTATCCTTTATCTCTTCATCCCTCCACGTTTATTTCCTTCTTATCCCAATCCTAACCATGTAATCTTTCTGGAATCTGGCTGTACTATTCAGTCTACCACCTACCCAGTCACCATGGCAAAAATCTCAGTCATCCTAAATCCCTCCTTCTTCACCCCCATCCAGACAGCTACCAATTCCCGTAGTTTTCCGTCAGTAGCAGGTACCCCTTCTCTTCACCTTCATCGCTACTACCTTAGTGCAAGTACTCATCACTGCTTCCCTGAGTACCTGTATTACTCATTAAGTCGGCCTGCTTCTTCCACCCTGCAAATCTGGTCATGTACTCTCTTGCCCCATACCTTTCCACGGGACTCTGCACGCCTGCCTAAGTCTTCAGCCCTGTATCTGACCTGCCTTCCTTTACCTCAACTTCACATTTCGTACTGCTGGAATACCCTTCCCAGTCCTGTCTGCCTACGGACAATCTATTCATATTTTAAGACTCAGTTTATAGGTTACTGCCTACATAAAGGCTTTCCTGAGCCTCCCAAATTAAGTAATCAGATTAAGGAGTAAACCTCTTTGTGCTTCTTCCTGACCTACCTCCAACAAATGAATCCTATATAGATTTCTATCTGGGTAACTGTATCTTACATATCAGTTTTCCTCTACTAGACTTTAAGTTCAAAGAAGGAAAAAGACCATATCTCATTCATCTTTGTAACTTCAACACAATTTCTAACCCTAATAAAAACTGAAATATTTGTTATGTAAATATATACTTTCCAAGGTAGGAAGCATATGAAAAAATCAAAGGTACATTATAAACGATGACCCTACCAAACTCCACACCCTCTATAATGCTACCCATTTCTCCAAACAAATACTGGGATTACTATGTTGTTTTCAGTCTGGTTATCCCCACAAAGGCCTGCTAGGACAAGGCCACACCTATGTGGTAAGGTACTGCTGAAAGGCAAGTTTATTCCCAAAGCTCATTTGCCAAAGAAACTGCTGATCCTTGGACAGGATATCTGAACTGAGAAGACAGGATTTAATGACTTGCTTCCTTTCTCTTTCTTGGGTCCTACATCACTTATATGTAAAATCTAAAAACCAAAACAAACAAACAAACAAAATAGAAATAGACTCATAAGTACACAGAACAAACTGGTAGTTGCCAGAGGGGAGGGTAGTTGGGGGGATGGGCAAAATAAGTAAAGGGGATAGAGAGGAACAAACTTCCAGTTTTATTATAAATAAATAAGTCATGGAGATATAAAGTACAACATAGGGAATACAGTCAGTGATATTGCAGTAACTTCATATGGTAACATGGTAACTAGGTTTACTCAGTCATCATATACAAACACCAAATCACTACGTTGTACACCTGATATAATATTGTATATCAATTATACAAGGATGTCAAAAATCTACACCTGTAATACTAAGTTAAGATAGCTGTGATTTCTTCAAGTTACAGTTATAAATATTGCTAATACAAATGTGGTTTATTACTTTCAAAATGCAAGAAACGCTCAATTCCAGTTAGATGTTAGTGAAAATAAATATGTGATTGTTTCCCAAACATGTACACACTCCCAAACACCCTTCCCTAAATTCTGACTTACTGGAACAGAAATATCAAAGGTGGCACAGGGATAATAAGGAATTTTAGTAGATTAGCCAGATTCATGTTGCTATTTACTTTCCTTTTCAACATTTTTAAATTAAAACTTATTTTTGTATTTTAGTCTTGATGGAACATTAAAATAAGACTTGAGTAATGAATCAATATGTCTACTAGATATGTGATTGTGTACACAGTTGGCCAGGAAGGAGAGAAGAAATACTCTACCATCCTCATGACCCTGAAGCTAACTTCACTCGTCAGCAGCTATCCATGACAGACCAAGCAAGTGAAATCTCAGGAGATCAAATCAGGGCCAAGAGTCCACAGAGCGAAATAGAGATTTCACTCTCATTGCCAACCTTTCTGATTCAGGTTTTATTATTCTTAAGAAACACTTTTCTATATGGTAACTTATTATTGATTTATGTTACCATCTTTAAAAAAATATCAGTTAATAATGATTTACACCATAACAAGACAATACAAAAAACATATTGGTATTGAAGGTGTTTCAGTATTTTTATGACAATTACCTATTCAAACACTGTGACATATGAGCACATACCTGTAGTAATTCCAAAGTCATGGGAACATTCTTAAGCTCTTTCAGCAAATCCAATGCCCCAGCCTTCAAAATAAAATTCATATTGAATTTCCTAGATAGTAAAGCAAGGACTAATGATTTAAATTTCTGTTTTCTTAGCCACAACTCACTATAACTCATTGTTCGTATGAGAATGGCAGATATGTAAAGATTTACAGATACATAAATTGGAGAGAGAGGAGGGAAGAAGGCAGTGTTTTCCAAACAAAGGCTGCAACTTAGATAATAAAATCCATCTACTATTTATGACCAGCACTTAACCAAGTATTGTCTTGTAAAAGTTTATTTTCAATAGTTGTTTATATGCATCAGAAATTTCTTACTGTGGTGGTGTAACACACCCCAAATCTCCAAGAACAGAGCCTGATGAAGGAGCCGACCCTGAGGAAGTGGGAGTGGGCCGGAAGATGCTGCAGCACCTCCAGTGCTCTCACACACAGGACAGTGGGAGCGCGCATCTCTTTACTAGGATTCTTGGGGTTCCTGTATCTCGTTTGTCTGCCCCAAGAAAAGTGCTGCTACCAGTTCCTGCAAAGCAGTAAAAAAGCAAATTCTGAAAGCGAATTCAGAATTAAAATCTGTTAAGCTCACAGGCCTATCCATTGCCAGTGTCCATCTAGAATCAAAGGCTCCCATGTAAATGAAGACAGAACAAAGACTCATGGAAGAATTCCATTAATCACCTAAAGTTAAGAGGAATGAACTTAGATGAGAAGCAACAGCACCACCTACAGCTTGTGGCTAAATATTCCAATTTGATACTCATTTAAACTATCATATTTTATCTAATCTAATACATTCACCTAATCAATCATATTATTTAGTCTAATATATACACTTAATATACTATATTTGGCCATATTATTCTATACCACTAATAAAGAAAAAACTATTAAACTATGACAGTCTTTTATTATCATTGTTTGCCTCTGTAATTCTTTTAGACTTTGGAAATTTTTATCATAGTATCACCTTTTACATATATAAAAAGAAAAATATAAGCAAACCAAATTGATTAAGGTATATCTAAAACTACTTTGCATCCAGAGTCCAGTGTTTATAAATCATTTACTGACTTAGAGTCAATAAACAAACATGTATTCATCCCACAAAAAGTTGTATCAGAAACATTAGTAATGCAGTGCCTCATAACAGAATTCACAAAACAGCTAAAAAGCCATTAGCTCTAGTTGGCTCTGCAGTACAGAAAGCTAGGAGTTTTTTTCACTTCCACTGCACTTCCTCAAGGTTCAAAGCGCACTTCACTAACGTCTCTCAGATTTTATTCCAAGTTGCTGATACCCATTATGCAAATGTTGAGGGTGGGTCTGACATTCTGTCTATCAAAGAACATTCCCAACGGCCATCTGGCCAACAATATGCATAACTCATTCTGATTTCCAAAATGTTGACATATGAAATCAATGAAACACAGCATACCCCACAAAAATAGCCCCAGAGCATGTCCCTTATTATGCACCACAAAGGAAGGAACATGCATGGAATCTCATGGTATCATTGTATTTCTTAAATGTAAAATCAAGTAAAGGCTTCCAGTCATATAATTTTTCCATTTAAAGTTGACAGACAATAGACATGGCTGTGGAGAATAAATAAGTATCAACTTTTCTTCTGGCAACAAACAGATACATCATTTTAATTTAACCCAGTACCTCACAAGTTCAACAGAAATTATGTAACAGGTTGTGATGAAGCTTTTTAGTGACTTGCTGCTTAAAGATCCCTTCTGATCCTAAAAGTCTATAAATTCTTTTTATTTAGAGACAACCCAAAAGAGTGGAACACTATGTTTGAGAAGAAAAACATTTGACTTCTAATTTACTATTAATAAAAAATTTCTAAAGACATGGCATCTTTGTGACCAAATGAGGTCTTCAATCCCTTATCTGCAAATCCCTAAAACAGAAACCTTTGAAAACTATAAGATTTCTCACAGATTTTCAATAAACTCATTTGGCAGCAGCACCTAATCTCAACAGATGTAAAGCCGTTTATGTTCAATTTCTCCCATGTAATATGAGAGTACTGCATTTCACTACAGAAATGTTAATGTCTGATTATTGGGAACTGCCTAGTTCTCACTGAGTATGTTATGTAATACATTGGTCATATAGCATATAATTTTTATAAAATACAAAAAATTTGGAATTCTTAAATATATCAGACTCTGTAAAGCTTTTGATGAGGAGGTTATAGACCTATATCTCAAATCTACCATGGACAATTTTCTTCTATCAATGTCTCCATGGACATTTTTCTTCTATCAATGTTTCCAAGGACTTTCTGATCCATTTCTGACCTATTAGGATCAATCAGAAGGAAAGAAAAAGAATCACACTTCCAGGAAAGAAAGACAAAAACCACATGATCATCTCCACAGATGCTGATAAAGCATTCGACAAAATTCAACATCCATTCATGATAAAAACTCTCAGCAAAATAGGTATAGAGGGCAAGTACCTCAACATAATAAAGGCCATTTATGATAAACCCACAGCTAACATCATAGTGAACAGTGAGAAGCTGAAAGTTTTCCTCTGAGATTGGGAACAAGACAGGGATGCCCACTCTACCCACTGTTATTTAACATATTACTGGAGGTCCTAGCCAAGGCAATTAGACAAAACAAAGAAATACAAGGAATCCAGATTGGTAAAGAAGAAGTTAAACTGTCACTATTTGCAGATGACATGATATTGTACATAAAAAAAACCCTAAAGACTCCACGCCAAAACTACTAGAACTGATATCAGAATACAGCAAAGTTGCAGGATACAAAATTAACACACAGAAATCTGTGGCTTTCCTATACACTAACAATGAACCAATAGAAAGAGAAATTAGGGAAACAATTCCATTCACAATAGCATCAAAAAGAATAAAATACCTAGAAATAAACCTAACCAAAGAAGTGAAAGACCTATACCCTGAAAACTATAAGACACTCTTAAGAGAAATTAAAGAGGACTCTAACAAATGGAAACTCATCCCATACTCTTGTCTAAGAAGAATTAATATCGTCAAAATGGCCATCCTGCTCAAAGCAATATATAGATTTTATGCAATCCCTATCAAATTACCAACAGCATTCTTCAACGAACTGGAACAAATAGTTCAAAAATTCATATGGAAACACCAAAGAACCTGAATAGACAAAGGAATCCTGAGAAGGAAGAATAAAGTGGGGGGGATCTCGCTCCCCAACTTCAAGCTCTACTACAAAGCCATAGTAATCAAGACAATTTGGTACTGGCACAAGAACAGAGCCACAGACCAGTGGAACAGAATAAAGACTCCAAACATTAACCCAAACATATATGGTCAATTAATATATGATAAAGGAGCCATGGACATACAATGGGGAAATGACAGTCTCTTCAACAGATGGTGCTGGCAAAACTGGACAGCTACATGTAAGAGAATGGAACTGGATCACTGTCTAACCCCATACACAAGAGTAAATTTGAAATGGATCAAAGACCTGAATGTAAGTCATGAAACCATAGAACTCTTAGAAAAAAACAGGCAAAAATATCTTGGACATAAACGTGAGTGACTTCTTCATGAACATATCTCCCTGGGCAAGGAAAACAAAAGCAAAAATGAACAAGTGGGACTACATCAAGCTGAAAATCTTCTGTACAGCAAAGGACACCATCAATAGAACAAAAAGGTACCCTACAGTATGGGAGAATATATTTGTAAATGACAGATCCAATAAAGGCTTGACATCCAAAATATATAAAGAGCTCACACACCTCAACAAACAAAAAACAAATAATTCAATTAAAAAATGGTCAGAGATGAGCAGACAGTTCTCCAAGGAAGAAATTCAGATAGCCAACAGACACATGGAAAGATGTTCCACATCGCTAGTTATCAGAGAAATGCAAATTAAAACCACACCATGAGATATCACCTCACACCAGTAAGGATGGCTACCATCCAAAAGACAAACAAAAACAAATGTTGGCGAGGTTGAGGAAAAAGGGGAACCCTCCTACACTGCTGGTGGGAATGTAAATTAGTTCAACCATTGTGGAAAGCAGCATGGAGGTTCCTCCAAAGGCTCAAAATAGACTTACCATTTGAGCCAAGAATTCCTCTTCTAGGAATTTACCCTAGGAATGCAGCAGCCCAGTTTGAAAAAGACAGACGCACCCCTATGTTTATCACAGCACTATCTACAATAGGCAAGAAATGGAAGCAACCTAAGTGTCCATCAGTAGATGAATGGATGAAGAAGATGTGGTACATATACACAATGGAATATTATTCAGCCATAAGCAGAAAACAAATCCTACCATTTGCAACAACATGGATGGAGCTAGAGGGTATTATGCTCAGTGAAATAAGCCAAACGGAGAAAGACAAATACCAAATGATTTCACTCATATGTGGAGTATAAGAACAAAGAAAAACTGAAGGAGCAAAACAGCAGCAGAAGCACAGAACCCAGGAATGGACTAACAGTTACCACAGGGAAAGGGACTGGGGAGAAATGGGAGGGAAGGGTGGGATAAGGGTGGGGAAGAAGAAAGGGGGTATTATGATTAGCATGTATAATGTGTGGGGGAGGAATGGGGAGGGATGTGCAACACAGAGAAGACAAGTAGTGATTCTACAACATCTTACTATGATGATGGACAGTGACTGTAATGGAATTTGTTGGGGGGACTTGATGAAGGGGGGACCCTAGTAAACATAATGTTCTTCATACAATTGTAGATTAATGATAACAAAATAAAAAAAATAAAAAATTAAAAAAAATAGAGTGCCTGACACATAGGAGATGGTGGATAAGGGATACAAAGATATAAAAACAATTATCCATTTCTATCATAACAATATTTTCAAAGAGCCATAAACCAGCATTTTAAGTGTGCATTATTGATGTTCAGTCAACTTAAATGCTTCTGAGTAAGAATTATTAGATTTAGAGGTTTAAAAATAAAGATGTATTTTTAAAAAGGAAAACACTATAAGAATTTGAGTTACAGCTCAGCAACATCACTTAAACTGTGAATTATAATTTTACTACATCACCTCAAATTTGTAGTTATTCTAAATGTGAAGTACAGGTGACAAAAGAAAAGATATAAATTAAACTTCATCAAAATTAAAAGCTTTTGCACATCAAAAGACACTGTCAAGAGAGTAAAAAGACAACCCACAGAATGAAAGATGATACATGCAAATCTCATCTCTGATAAGGGTCTAGTATGCAGAATATGAAGATTTCTTACAACTCACTAATAAAATTACTCAGTTTACAAATGGGCAAAGAATCTGAACAGATATTTCTCCAAAGATATACAAATGGCCAACAAGCAATGAAATATGTTCATCATCATTAGTCATCAGAGAAATACAAATTAAAAGCACAATGAGATATCACTTCACATACACAACAATGGCTATAATCGAAAAGATGTAACAAGTGTTGATTAAGATGTGGTAAAACTGGAAATTGGAAATTCTCACACTTGATGACAATGTAAAACTATGCAGCAACTTTGGAAAAGTCAGGAAGTTCCTCAAAAGGTTAAGTTATCCTAAGACCCAGCAATTCTGCCTCTTCGGTATATACCCAAGAGAAATAAAAACATATGTTCATACTGAGTGTTGCACAGGAATGTTCTTAGCATAACTATTCATAATAGGTAAAAAAGTGGCAACAGCCCAAAATGTCCACTGAATGAGTGAATAAACAAAATGTATATCCATCAGTACAATGGAGTACTATTCAGTAATGCAAAGGAATGAGGTACTGACATGCTTTAATGGGGATGAATCCTGGAAACACCAAGTGAAAGAAGCCAGTCACAAAAGACATATTGTATGTCCATCAGCGACTATCTATCACACCTGGACTCCTCAAGTACCTCCCCACCAGTCTGTGCTTATCAGCTCTTTAGTCACAAGTGCTACATGAGGAACCACACTTCTAGACCAGTACCTGCTGTGGCGCTGCGAGGAAATGTGCTGTGTTCGCTGGGACCCCTCCCCCACCCACCCTGACACCACAGATTTTCCCATGGCTCCTGATCCGGATTCTACACAACCTGGTGTGTCCCTAGCAGCACCTGCAGCCCTAGTCAAGAGCAACACCCTCCACTACCACCATCCCATGGGAAGATCCCAAGGAGTCGGGCCTGCAGGGCCTTCCTGGGAGGACTCAGCATGCTACACGGCCCTTACAGAGGTGGGAGTTTACTCTGCCTCTTCCCTCACTCTCCCACACTCTTCCAAGTTATTTTTCCCTAAAGGAAGAACTGAAACTCCAAAGGTGCCCCTGGTTCTTCCCTAATGTGATGAGTGCATGGAGGAAGTTGCAACTTTTTACCCCACATCCCAGCAGGTGCTTTCACTCAGATGTCATCGGAGCCCAGAGAAGCCGGCCCTGGATGCTTCTATGTCTGTTTTCCACATTCGGAGAAAATGCTTCAAAGGAAAAACTTGGAGAGCGGCAAAGGTGGGGATGGTCAGAAGAGAGGGACAGAGAAAGGCCTTGCATTTAGGAGAGCAGTGAGTGCAAGGAATGGGTGACAACTGAAACAGGTAGGAGGGCAGCCTGAGGCCAGGTGAGGAGGAGGCGGAGGGAAGAGCAACTCCCCATCAGGGACGCTGTGTAACAACCCTTCAGTGAAGTGGAAGAAACTCGCCAGCTGCACCTGGAGCCCTGGGCCAGAAGTAAGAGGGGTGGGAACATGGGGCTGATAGCATGCAAGGCCATGGTTCCCCCACTTCGTGCAGAGGCTGAAACACAGTCATGCACTGTACACGACAATGACAATGCAAGCTTGCACCCACTCCATCCTTCTAACATCACATCAGTCTAAAACTCTCTTCGATCATTCACCAATCACAAGCTGTGCCTCTTGTCCACAAGACAGACCACGTGTTTACTGGGGCATTTAAAGCCTGATAACAGGCTCCCGACAGGACACGGGGTCTCACCAGCCACCCCTGCAGCTGCCCCCTGCCGATCACCGCCCCCTCCCTCACCCCTGACTCACCATCTCCGCAGGTGACCCACCGGGCTCCTCCCTACTTGTAGCCGTATCTGATCCTGCTTTCCCATCCTGCTAACCTGCCTCTTCCTTCACACTGGCATCAATTCCTGTTTCCCTACTCTGAGTCCTTGCCCAATAGCGTGTCATCAAAATGTTCACTAGCAACTCATCAGAATTACAGATTGACTCAGCTAGCAAAAGAGGGCAGACACTCCCGTGGGCTGGCCTCCTCGGCGTGGGCTGAGTCCTGCCTGATAGAGTTTGGATGCAGCCAGGACACACACACACACACACACACACATCAAGCTCCTGAGAATATCTGTGGCTGGAAAAACCATGGCTGGTAAGATAGTTTTCAAGAAAGGGAGGTAGGGAAAAAGTTTAAATTATATAACATATATACACATATTTCATAGATGGCAATGTAGATTTCTGCCAATCCGTGAATATTTGAACTCCTACTATCTTCTGGGTACATGCAGCAGATACACAAAGGGGTATGTCCACCAGCTGTGCAGCCCGTCCTTGCAGGTCATCCGTCTCCTGCACTTAATCCACCTGAGTCCAGCTCGTGCTCAGGACCGACTCCTCCATGGCTTCTGTGCAAGGCAGATCTCCTTTGAAAGTCTTTGAGCCAAATGGTCTTGGTGTGAAATTTCATTTCTCTTGCCCTTTATTCTCCTTGTTCCTTTTCCCAAGCCTCTCCATAACAACTGCCACGAGTGTGCGGGCCACCGTCCCAGCAGCACCAACGAGGAGTGTTCCGGGTCCGTGGACCCAAGGTGTAAGCAAGGAGGAGCAATGGCCCCCGTGGGACTAATGGGGCCTGCACAAAGGAAAGCCTCAGAAGCTTACAATTTGGCAGGCAAGTACTTTGATCCTGCAGTACTCGAGGAGGGACAGGCCCTGGGGGCGCAGGAGGTCTTCAGGGTGGAATCAGCGGACACCAGCCGTGCATGTGTGGTTGGAGCTGCACAAAGTTCAGCAATGGAGCATGAAGTTCAAGAGGTCCACCCTCCACCCACCAGAGTATTGACACAAAACAAAATCAACCTTGAGACTGGTGCAGATAGTATTTAATGGAGGAGAGCAACAGTTAGTTAAATTGCATAAACAGAAAATAAAACGTGACTTCATTTCTGAAAACAACATCTGCAGCTGGACAGGTCCCCATCTCTGAGGAGCTGTTTGGTCTGTGCCTCCACACTTGCTGTACATTTAACCATTGCCTTTTGCGAGCTTCTTAACTTTCCATGTATCATTTCTCCTCCCTGCCTCTCAAGGGGATTGTAGTTTTACTACAAGCAAGGGTTGTTCTCTCCGAATTTCTTTGTAGGCCACCTGGTCTTTGGCACAGTGAGGTAGGAGGGTTTCTGAAGCTGGACCCCATTTCAGGAAGCCCCTGCCGGCCAGAACCAGCCTCAAATGTCCAAATACAGGACAGAGAAAGGGCTGGCTAGAGTCGGCTATTGCTAAACCCACACCCCTTTATTCACAAGTTGCTCACACAGAGCAGGGCAGCCCTCAGCTCCCCAGGCCTTGTGGGCTCAGAGCGTCCAGCTCTCTTCCCGGAGCCAGTCTGAACACCTCCTGAGCTCTAAGCAAGGCTCTTCTGGCAGGAAGCCCATCTAGGCACCAGCTGCTCCTCAAGACATTAACCTTTAATGGCCTTCCTCCTACATCTTACATTGGGGAAGGAAGTCATTTTTTAAGGAATAAAGCTATGCATGAACCTGCTATATGATTAGGCTCCAAAGGTCAGATTTTAGGTTTGTGGGTATTAAAAAGTAAGTTTCAGCCTTCTTCGTTTTTTTCCGTCCAGGCTCAGCATGGTGTTTAGCATGTGATAGATATTCACTCCTTGATAATCATTTATATTAAGCAGCAACTTGGTAGGAAAAAAATAAGATAAGCAGGCACTTAGGAAACTAACTTTTTACTTTCAAAATTTAAATGCACCAATAAGAACTGCATAGGAAGTGCTTAATTTGAATATGTAAGTCACTCAGACATCTTCGTTTCAGAACAAATTTTATTAAAATGGCATTTTTATATAAAATATGGCTCCAACATTTGTATTCTAAGAAAATGACTTTTGAAGGATGGTACTTTATTTTGAAAGGGCTGTATTTTATTCAAAAGCCTACAGCCCCCATGGAAGGAGACCAACTGCCCACCACCTCTCTGGTCCCTGGGCACACTGACATGGCACTGGGGGCAACTGCCCCCCACACCTGTGCTCACAGTGGCACGATGATCATCTGAGAACCATATCCAGAGCAGTATAACACCTACTGAGGACATTGTGTGTCCTTTTTGCATCTAAAGAGGTTGAGAGCCAAATACAGTGAAATGTCCTAATGTTTGTGGATTATATTCTCCTAGCTTGCAATGTCCTTGAGTTTCTTCCCAGAAAACCAGTGAATAGGTTTTGTCAGTATAAATGAACTGTATAAAAGACTGAGAGTTCAAACTAGCATTTACAAATGCAAAGCCCCAGCCTCTGCACGGACCACCATTCGCCGGCTGCCCCTACGGCTACCCGATGTAGACAGCTTGCAGCATTTGTGGGAGACACTGCGGGTCTGGCCAGATCATCCTTCTCAGAGCCTCTTCTTTCTGCAAGCTCAGCGCTCTGTTTACTTAACCACTGGTTCCCTGACAACAGTTCCGATAGAGAATTCTCAGGGAGGGTAGCTGTTGGAAAGCCCAGAGCTTCAGGCTGCTGGGTTCTGAACCCGGATCACCAGATTGCACACTGGAAATCCCATGGGCCCACTCACCCAAGAGGAGTGGAGCCCTGCTGAATAAATACTAACAGAGAATACCGATTACAGAGGTGAATACAAAATGCTGATTTGTCTGAATTGCTGACAACATGGCCTTGCTGAGGAAGGACAGGGAGGGCCTGCTCTGCACAGCGGTTGTTTTGGTGACCCTGCCCTTGTACTGCAATAGACGTAAAATAAAATTCCAGACCTGTAAGCAGAACCGGACAAGGGCCCTGGCTTCCCGCCTATCTGTGTAGGTCACTCTCTCTGGCACCCCACGGTCAGCAGTCCTGCTCTATCCGACCACTGCCTGGTGGACACGGGTGCCAGCTTGGTTTACTTCATTTGCTCGCTTTTCCTGTGCTGGAAAACCCATTTTATTCAGCCTCCCTCCTCTCCTGCTCATGCTTTGGGCAGATGGTCATAAGGCAAGCCAGGTCATCCCAGCTAACCCCGAGGCCCTGCTGCTATTTGTGCATTCAGCGCTGCTGGCCATGAGAACTGTGAGGATGTAGGGACTCCTACAAAAAGAGAGAGATTGGAGAGAGAGTCAGTGTGACACAAAGAGAGCTGGGCAAGCAGTTGTCCAGCAGAGAGCAGAGCTGGAGAGCCTGAGGACAGGATTGCCCTGGCTTCTCTTACAGGACAATTTTGATTTTACATGCAGTCATTGATTTTACTTCAGTTGGAGTCAAGTTTTCTATTGTTTGCAGCCAAAAGCATTTTAAAGGGCTGGGTAAGATCAGACCTCAGGACTCAACACTAAGTGCTTTGCAGGCTGAAACTGTTGAAACAAACCAGAAGTTCCTCTTCTGTTCACTGTGGCCTTCCAGTTACTGAAGGTGCAATATGGAGTCATCAGCTGTGAAGCTGAGCTTCTGACTGGAATTTGGGTTCCTCCAGTCCATGTCCAGGTTGGAAAGGTGGTCAAGATCTAGTCAGCACTGTCATCAACCACTTGGATAAGGACATAAAGTTATAGTTACCAAACATACAGGTGGCCAAAGCTGGGAGGAACCGCTACAAAACCAAACAACAGATCAAGGATTTTAAAATATAAACAGAAGAATTTACATGTATAAAGTAAATTTACTTGTATAAAGTATTAAAAGAGTAATTTGCCATGCCTAGATGGGATTTATTTATTCCAGAACTATAAAGAAACTAGGTTTAGAAAATCCACAGATTAATATGAGGGTGACTCAGGAGATCCCAGGCATAGGTCAAATACACATGCCACTGGATCATTCCAACAGATGCCACCAGGGCACTGACAAAATTCAGCATCTACCACTGACCAGGGAAACCTGAAAGGCTTAGAAGAGCTGACTCTCTCCTTAACATGGAAATTGTCCAGGCCAACATAACCCTGCATAAGATAGAAACACTCAGGTGTCAAACTGACTATTAGGACCCACCAAAGATACGCTATTAAGTAGCATCATGCTGTGAGTTCAGACCCATATCATAACTAAGGAGTATTGTCAGTGTTTTTTATTTTTTATATAAGACCCATACAGCCTCAC
Organism: Manis pentadactyla; assembly: GCF_030020395.1. Lineage (NCBI taxonomy): Eukaryota > Metazoa > Chordata > Mammalia > Pholidota > Manidae > Manis > Manis pentadactyla. The sequence continues at coordinate 81,959,973 of NC_080021.1, read as the reverse complement.
CTTAACCATTACATGTCTGTGAAGCACGGGCTGTCATGTTTTTATTTCATAGATAAAAAGGTAAAACTTGAAGAAATTTGGTAAGATCTAATTGACAGTCTGAGGCAGAGCCTGTCTAGCCCAGATCTCTCCCTCACTGACATGGAATGGAAGGGGCCTGCAGTAGTACAGCTCCTGGAAAGAAGGAGATGAAACTGTCCTTCCTTCTAGGTTATGTGATTACATGCCCGGAAAAAATATAAGACTGAAAGACAGTTAAAGTTAGTAACAATATGGTAAGTTGGACACAGGATAATTACATATATTTATAAATAATGTTCCTATATAGCAGCAACAGTGGTTAGACAATATATTGGAAGAAAATCCTTTTCATAACAACAAAAATAAAATAACAGTTAGAAGTAACTTTAATAAAATTTGTGGGATCTATATGTAGAAGCTACAATAACGTTAGACACAGCCTAAAAAGATTCTGGTTTTCTTGCATGGGAAAAATTAGTACTAGTGTTGAAGCCTTCCCAAATTAATGTATAGGTTAAAAAAAATCATATCAAAATTTCAATGGAATATTTGAAACCTGATGATTCTAATCTCATCTAAAAAAATCAAGTAGAAAAAAACAACTAAAGAAGGGTTTGGGGGAAGAAGACATCAGAGACTCACCTACCAATACCAGACATTATACTATAATTTAAAAAACAATAGTGAAGCCAGCATGAACTTGAGTGGAAGCATATGGGAGCTCTTTGTATGATTCTTGCTCCTTTTCTGTATGTGTGAAATTACATCAAAATAAAGAATAACATATCAAAATAAGTCAGCACTGGAGTCTGTTACACTGCAGAGACTAACTGGATATATCTCATGAATCCCAGTTCCAAGGTCCCTGAGAGGGTTAGTCTAGGAGCCAGGTCACCTCTGGGCAGGCGACAGGAATGTGGAGGACCCTCTAGGAGGTCAGGCTTCTTCCTTCTGGGGGTGGGGTGGGGAGTGCTTCTGGGGAGAGCAAGTGGAAGTCCTTGCAGGGGGACATCCCCTGAGGCCAGGTGTAGGCAGGAATGGGAAATCCCACCTGCTCGTAAACCTGAGGAGACTGGAGGGTAATAAGCTCAGCTTGACAATCACTGAACTTTGATCTCAGTAGCAACAACCAACATCTCAGTAAGATGATTCAGATGGAGGGGTGAGTGAGCAGATTGAGGGACAGACACGTAGACAGAAAGATGGATTGACAAGGGAATAAACCTCCCTTGGCGGCAAGGAAGGGTTTTGAATTCTTTCTACTGGAACCCTGCAAAGTATGTTCTCCAAAACAAACCTGCCCCTTGCATTTCCAAGTGACAAAAACCTAGCTCTCCCCTGACAAGCTGTCCCATCTTCCATCACACAAAGCTGGCTGCAGCACCTTCTCGCCCACCTAATGTGGACCACTTCCACACAAAAGACGCTGAATGCCTCTTCCAGCGTGTTTCCAGCTCCTTCCGAAGGGATGCGCATGGGTACAGGTGAGTGGACTGAGAGCAGGGAAGGCAGGAGCCACCCCCAGAAGCCCAGCCCACGCTCCGGAGGGGCCAGCTCCCCAGGCAGCCCCCCCAGGGAGGTTCTCCTGCTGGCCTGACAACCTGGCACCTCTCCATCCCCATGCTGCTCCCATTGACTGTCACCAGCTCCCCTCTCCACCCCTCACCTCCCTGCTGCATGTACTTTTGCTGAAGGTGTTCACTGCCCCTCTCTCTCTCTGGGTATCTCTTCTGTTTGTGTTATCTCACTCCCTGTTTTTTTCATGTAAGCCTTATATGCCAACATCTTAGAAGAGAGGTCTGGGTCCATCCTCCTGAGCTCCCTCCTGGCCTGGCCACCTTATGCAGGTGGTCCACCATCTCCAGATTTGCTGCTTGTGGGTCAGCTATGCTGGTGCAGAGGGTCGCAGAGTGTCACCAAGGCCACATCCCTGCACAAGCACACAGCCCTGTCAGAACCACTCCTTTTGTGGCGATTAAGGGAATGACTGCTCTCTTTAGAGCAGGCTTCAGAGGGCCACGTCTAACATGCAAAGCCTTGCTTTAAAGTGGTTTTATTAAATACTGAGAAGTGGTGGTTGCCATAGAGGAGGATGGAAATAGGTGAAGAGGATAAAGAGGTGCAAACTTCCAATTATAAAATAAATAATCACAGAAATGAAAAGTACAGCCTAGGGGATACAGTCAGTAATGTTGTAATAACTTGTTATGGTGACAGTAACTATACTTATAACTGTGAGCATCTTGTAACATATGTAATTGCTGAATCAGTATGTTGTACACCTGAAATCAATATATTAGATGTCAATTAGATAAATTGCAATTGGAGGGTTTCAGCTGGCTTATACACCACGACGTTTGCTTCACCTTTCTAAATGCGATCTAAAATGCATTTTAAATGACAAAAATAATTATTTATTTTAGAGTAAAGGTTTTTAAGAGAAAGTATAATCTAAAGGATAAGACTTATTTGGTGTTATTCCAAAGGTAGAACTTGGCCCAGATTTTGAAAATTACTAGAACTGATATTGGCACAAAGTGAGAAAACATTCTAACTAAAGCTGTTTGCAATAAAACAGGTTGCCTGTCACTGGTATAAATAAAAAAGAAGCAAGGTATCTATCATTCTGTGTAAAATAGTCCCATGTAATGATTGTAATCTGTTTTCCATCCTTTACACATACTAATTTTAATTCTCAAAACTTCAGATATTAAGCATTGCTAGAAAAGACAAACTCCAAAATCCTCCCAACTGAGCCCATACACTCTGGCGTGTCTGCCCCTTGCCCCCAAATTCAATCTAGGTTTATTCTAATGTGAATCTTAAACATCAGCTTTGATTAAAAACACCTTTGGGACTTGAGGTTAAACACAGTGAACTAAACACACTCATTTACTTCTCCTTCCTCCCCAAGCCCCACCTGAAGGGCTACAGAGGATAAAAAAGAAATAAACATAAAACAAAAGGATTAAACCCGCAAAGGAACAAATGATGACAGCAAATGCTATCAAGAACATTTTGGAAGCTGGAGAGCCAAAGGGCAATGAACCGAGTGAGGTTTCTGCTTTTCTACTTGATTAAAAACCTGCACAGGGATAGACGGGGGAAAGTGATAGAAACAAACCAACACTCCGGAACACCCCGTGCTCCCAAATCTTGGGAACTAGAAGCAATGGTTTCCTGGTGGTGGTAGCACTGAGTGGTAGTTACAACTGGTGGGTGTCCCTTCCCCCCACCGGGAATGTGACTGTTGTTGGGTAAGTCTGTTTTCTCCCTACCTTCTTCTCTGTGTCCCCTCTTTCCTTTGTTCAACTTCTCCTGCCCTCTTTGGGGTTAACCAAGTATTTTTAGTATTCCATTTTATCTTCACTACTGGTTCTTTATACCTTTGTTTTAGTGGTTGCTCTAGGGAATTGAATATGCATCCTTAATTCATCACAGTCTACTTTATATTAATGTTATACAACTTTATGTAAAAACCTTACAAGAGTATGATTCCATTCTTCCCCCTGCAACTTTTGTGCTATTGTTCCAAATATTTTATTTCTACCTGTTACACTGTTATTCAGTAATCTTCACACACTGGTTACTTCAACCAAGTTCCCTGTTTTCTTTCTTCCTTGAAGAGGGGAAAAAGACAAAGGTGTAGATAGCTACTAGGAGGTGAAGTGTTTAGAGCCAGTGTTCCTTCAGTCAGAGAAGGGTTTCTTCCACTTCTGTTCTGTTTTTGGAAGAATAATCAACACTCTTTCTCTTTTCAAACTGAAAGAATGTAAACTGGTCAGATGTGTGTAAGTGTTGAAATAGCATAACATTATTTGTAACTCACTCTTCTCTCCAATTGACTTTTCTATTCGAAACTTGTTCAGGAAAGTTAAAGGAGCCACATCTCCTAACCAGAACATTTTGTACAACGAAACAAGAGAGAAATTTCAAACTAAAAAAATGATTTCATCACAAGGTTCAGATTTGGAAAGTAACTTTAACACCCACTTACCTTGAGTGGTTTCAAAATTTAGTCTCACATATTCTCTATTTTCAAAGGCAAAGAATGAGAACAGAGAACCTTTTAAGCAATTATCAAATAAGTCAAAAGCATGAAAACTTGGCTCTGTGTTTTCCAAGATCTGACAGCCAGAGGTTATAAAATTAAATTGTAATAATATGAAAATTAACTCACGCCTGCCTTCAGTAGGGTGCAGCTGTGCTCAGACACTGATGTCTGTGAGCTTGTAGAAGCCGCACCGGGTCTGGGGTCACCTCTGTCAGGGGCTATGCAGGTCATCATTGCCTGTGTTTACTTTGTTGGGAAACACTGACCTAAAGTGTTGCTTTTGCCTCTTTTCAACCACTTCCAGTAGGACTCAGAGATACTTGAGCTTTATAGATTTACACAGCTCCCAAATGAAGGCCATGGTGCTTCATATGGCAGTGTTGGCCTCATATTCAGCTTCCCCCTCAGATTCTGGGTCTGACTCAGCCAGCTCCCTTCCGCTCCTGGAATCACTCTGGGCTGCATTCTGCGGAAGATTTGAAGGGTCCGTGCAAGGGTCAGCATCTGGTTGCTCAAAACAAACACGCTTTATTTATTGTGTATTTCCTGTGGCTCCTGCTGTACCATGCTGCACTGTCCCTAGGGTGGGGGTGGAATTTCTTCAATTCCCAAACCCAATTTCCCATCTTTCATCAATCGGAACAAACACTTTAAAAAACAATTGTTGATTTGCAGTCCCTTGCGGTTTTATCTGCCACTCCAAGCTATTATCAAGCCATTTCTTTATAACAAGTTCCCTGAGAGGAATACAATCAGCTCAACTTAGTAGATTCATGCATTTTTGATCACACAGGGATATTTTGAGATTACTTCCTGCCTTTATGAGATGTTTGTTTGCCTATGAATATGTTTTAAAATTTCATTTAAAATTCACTTAAAATTGCATTGAAAAAAAAAAAAGCATGTGCAATGTGATAAATGTCCACCAGAGAGCACCAGCTCACAGACCAGCTGTAACTTGAGAATCCGGCTCCAGCTTCAGATTCCTCCCAATCTTTACAGAACAACTCGAGAAGGTGAAATTCTCAGGAAAACAGTGTTATATAAAAGTTATAAAATACACATTAAGAGGGGATTAAATATATTACGGTCATTGTTATTATGTAGAAGTGTAAACTGAATGCAGTTAAAAAACAAAGAGGTGGGGGAGAGGTTGAGAGCATGAGATGAATTGTTGATGTGAAACTTTCAATGGTTGTTTCTATTCATTTGATTGTAGCCTGGAAAAGGAAGTATAAAAAATATTTTTAAAGCATTGAATTAATAGATATGATTGCAAATTTTAGTCAAGCGATTCCTTAAACCGTCATCTTTTTGTGGAAAGCACTCTCTGCAGATTTAACAAGCACCTGATGGTTTCCTTTACTGTTGCCCCAAGCCCTTCCAACTCCTGCCCTTCACCCCTCTTCCTTACCCCCCAGAAAACACGCCCACTCACCACACTCAGCAGGGGGGACCAGAATCAGAGCTGTGGATAGTAATACTAAGAATGCAATAAATAAAATTTCACCCTGCCTACAGAAATGAGCCTGACAGTCGGGTTTACATTTCCTAGAACCCTATAGTTCATTCTTCATTGTCAAAGTGCAGCATAAAATTTTTAAAAAGATTTGAGTGAGCTATGAGATATAACAATAAAACAAGAATTTTATTCTTGAATATAAAGAACTCCCTAGCCTTTAAACCTGGATGAGACTGGTCTGGGTCTGTTGCTCTTTGACTCTGACTTTAGCCAATAAAAGATGAAATCCAGAGTTAAACAGCCTTGGTATTAGTCTTGTCTATGATGCTTTGTTCTTTATTGTGGAGGAAAGAGCAGGAAGCTCTTGCTGGTTTCCTCTTCTAAATTTTTATTTGTCTTCTGCTTCTTGCCAGGCAATGTGAATTAATTTGATCAAAAGGGTTGGTTTCAGGCTCCCAGGGTTTTTCTTCAGCCATCAGCCAAAGCATCAATGAGTGCCTTCCCCATTTATAAACATAACTATATAAAACACAGTGTCTTCCCACTGGGAGTAACAGTTTTAGATGGAGATTAAGGGAACACATCTATCGTTTATATAAATATGGCCAAGGGTAAAAGGATGCATTCTGGGCTACACAGAGCAGTAGTAATGAGTATTTCCCATTGTTGTTGCCCAATCACAAGTCAGAGATTTTCAGAAAGCATCTCTGGCCGTGTTGAACTACCATGTAGGGAACCCAGGGGTTCATGTTTCATTCATGACATTATGTTAAGTGAAATAAGTTGGAGAAAGACAAAACTGCATGGTATCACTTATATGTGGAATCAAAAAAAGAAAAAAAGACCAAACTCATAGAAACAGAGAGTAGAATGGTGATTGCCAGATGCTGGGGGTGGGGGAAATGGGGAGAAGTTGGTTAAAGTGTATAAACTCAGTTGTTAGAAGAATAAGGTCTGAAGATCTAACAGATACCATTGTGACTATAGTTAATTACACTATATTGTATAACTGAAATTTGCTATGAGAGTAGATTTTAAGTGTTCTCATCAAAAAAAGGGTAAGTATGGGAAATGATGAATGTGTTAACTTGATTGTGGGAATCCTTTCACAATGGATAAAAATATCAAATCATCACGGACACTTTAAATATCTTAAAATTTTGTTAATGACATCTGAATAAAACTCTAAAAACAAACAAAAATTCATGCCAGAACAAAAGAGATGAATAAGAAAATAACTATTTTTATTTCAGGAGTTTTTCACCTTCCAAAATGATCATTTCTGTGCATCTCATAAATAAAACATTCTATAGACTGTTTATATATAATTACATTTGGAAAACTTGATTTTTGTGTTTTTAGGAATATAAGTACTGTTAAAGGGGTGATACTTTGTAAATATTTTTATATTATAAATACTATATTCCTTTTGAACCACTATATCTAGCCCAGTTCTAAGCCCACTTGAGTACATCCTGGACACAGGTTGACACTGAGCCCCAGCAGCTGAAGCCCAGAAGACCTGGATAATATGTATCTGCCTGCATCCTAAGGCAGTTTGGATCCTAAGCAAATGTGCTTGGGTTTGTTAGTCTTAGAAGGAGACTGACTTTACTCACAGATGAGGGTGTCTAGCCTATCGGTCAAGGAAGGCTAGATCACGACCATCTCCATTCCTCTGACTTCTAGCCTCCGCTGATAGCACAGCTTCCTAAGTTCCTTCTATTGAATCACTGGACCATAGGATTTCAGAACTGAAGGGAATTTTAGCAATCACAGTTTAATTCTTTCATGTAACAGTTGAGGAAAAAGAGAGATGTTGTGCGAAAACCTAGGCAGCAAGGTAGTGACAGAGCTAAGGTTTTGGGGGCCCCTAGTTCATGAGGGCACCCCTTTCACAGAGGTGGGGCACTATAGCTACATGCATGTCTTTGACCCTTGAATGCAGGTAAATGGGCTGGCAGTTGTCACCTAAGCTTGGCCAATCTGGTGCTCTCTCCTGAAACATGGAGTTGGGATTCAGACTTGTTGGTTAGATTGCTGGAGGGGCTGGAACCAAAATGTGTGCACCATGGGCAACCCTTTTCTGCTGTTGGGACCAGACATCACAGGAATTGCTCAGAGGAGAGAAGTGAAAGAAGGAAGCAGACTCCAGAGAGAAGCTGTGGTGACCTGGGAGCCCCCCAGGGTTCCTGGCACCCATGGCTGCCTGCTTTCCTATTATGTAATGTCCTCCTTGAGTGAGGCATCTTTACATTTGTCCTCCCATCAAATTCCCTCCAGTGTGGAGGTGGACATTAGGATCCCCACGTGCACATGCACACACAAGGAAACATGCTCAGAGGAGGTGAAATATGTGGCCGAGCTTGCCCAGCTGGTTATGTGGAAGAGACAAGTTTGACCAAAAGCCTACTGGCTGCTGATCCCCACTGCTTGTTTTCTGCTACGGTGCTGGAACCCCACATCCTGCACATCTCTGCTCTGGCTGTCCTGCAGCAGAGCCAGAGCCGGAGCAGATATGAGAACAGGAGGAGAGCAGGAGATGGTGAGGGTGGAGGGAGGGTTTAGGAAACCCAGAGGGTCCAGTAACTGGGGACATGAGAACACACAGGAAAGGGAGATTCTCTTTTTCCCCCAGGAAAATGTTCTATTTGATGTATCTATTTTTTTTACATTATGTATGAATTAGTTTTTAAAAAGTACAGCTCACATAGTTATGGTTAAAATTATTCATTCAGCATAGGTACCTATGTAGCAGACAGGAAAACCCTTCCTCCTCACACAGGACACCCCAAAGTGCACATCCCTGAGATAACTAGTAGGCTTCCCAGAACAATCTCAGATGCTCCACAGGTCACTGCTTTCTCAGATCAAGGGACACTGGGGGCCCCAATATGCCACTTTACAGAGGGTGTTGTACCAGGGAGGGGCCTGATACAGGCCTAGCACTGGGGCCCAAGGCCAGGGTGATGTGATGGGGAGAGAACAGGAGGGCTAGGCAGCTGGTTCTGCAGGCTGGCTGTGAAGTCCCTGGTGGCCACTGCAGAGGAGCTATCACGTTAGATGCTCAAAGGGCCTGATGTCGGACATATGGCACAGCTTTGGGGCAGGATGTGAGCAAAAGCTTCTGGCTTGTGCAGTGGCCCCCAATTTTTGTCTCCATGTATGTTGTTGTTATTTTAAATTTTTGCACGTAGCTGTTTAATTACCTGCTAGACCATCTAGATGGAAATACGCACTAAAATCGGAAACAACAATCATAAACTTAGGAGAGAGGCAGGAATTTTAGACTCGTTTCAGTCTAGACGTTCACCAGCTATGACTATTTTTTAACATTTAACATAAAACTTTTTACAACAGTCATTAAATCAACTCATTAAAAGTGACTTCCAGAATTGCCCAAATTGTTTTTTTAAACACGATTTTTTAAATCATTTTTTTAACTGCTTTCCTTGGCAAATTTACCCAAAATACCAAATTTTAATTTCAGAATTTAGTTTATATTTATAGAACATAGTGGCTTCAGTTGATGTTTAGTAGGATACCTTCTCTAAGCCCTAATAGTTTATATCTTCCCTTTAAAGTGTATAAGTATCTTTTAATTAACTTGTCATTCTCAAAAATATTCTGTAGAAAATATTGTGAATTAAACACCTGTAAATTCTTCTTTATTTGTATGAAAATGTAGGAGTCGATCATCTATCCAGAGTGGTCGGTCTATCAGCTAAGAAAGGCTGAATTTTTTCTTCTCAGATGTAACTGACTGCAACTTAATTAAGCAATGGCTGCCTACATCTTCTCCACTTCTTAATTAGCAACTGAGGTCATTCTTTGTGGTCTATACATTTTGCCTAATTTTAGTCTCTGAAGAAAGGCTTTTTTCTCCTGATTCTGCATCACCAATTTTGCGGGTTTTTTCCCATTTATTCCTGGTTTGGGAAGATATTCACAAAATCATTTTGGAGATCACTGCATGATCCTGTGTCAAGTGATTGACTTAATGTTCATTGATATTCTTGATGCTATTTTTCAAATATGTCCTTTCTTGAAATTCACTCTCTATGTGTTTACAATATTCTTGATACTCAAACAGTTTTCTTGTATTGAAGATGCTGGTTTCTCTGAAAAGTTCTGATCATTTTCTTCATTCTTGCTGTCAGATATTTGTCACACTGCAACAGGAACCGAATGAGGACCTTGTCTTCCTTGATTGTTCTCTAAGTGTTGCACACACAGGTTGTTTTGTTGAACTGTTTGTCCAGGGAGAAGGTGGATAGGCACAGGTCTTTTAGTGCTCAGTAACATCATAGCTGAGTCTGATGGATTTTCCATCTTGAAAGTGAAATCTTGGTTTACCTCACAGAGAGAGAGCTCTGCTCACCTCCACAGAAAATGCTCCCCACCTCCCCAGGAAGTTCAGCTCTCAGACCTGCGCACCCTAGCCACCATCCCAGAGATAGGGCCTTGCAGGGTCATTCCTATATTAGTGCCCCAGCCCTGCCATGACAAATGAATGCAAACTGGGAGGCTTAAAATAACAGAATATGTTTCTGCAGGCCGGAGATGTCAAATCAAGGTGTTACCAGGGTTGGCTTCTTCTGGAGGCTCTGAGGGAGAATCCACTCCCTTCCTTTCTCTCTCAGCTTCTGGTGGTGGCCCTCAATCTGTGGCATTTTTTGGCTTGTGGATGCATACTCCAAACCCTGCCATTATATTCACATCACTTTTTTCATTGTGTAGATGTTCTTCTTCTTTTCCATCTCTTTTAAGGCTGACCTTAATCCAAGATGATCTTGAACTTTACTTTAATCACATCTGTAAAGACCCTATTCCAAATAAAGTAACATTCTGAGGTTCTGAATGGTTTGGGGGGACACTATTCAACCCAAAGCACCACATAAATCATGTAATTCTGTCAACTTGGAGCTGGCACTCCCTCTTAGGGGCCTCAGGGGCCTCCGAGCCAGTTTGAGGATGACTGCTCTAACAAGGCACATGCTTTTTTGCAAAGCAGAAATTACTTAAATTGTGAAATAGTTGGTATGGAAATGTTTGATTACATTGATTAAATTCATTCACTTCATCAAAGAAATTTTAACATTACATTTGTCAATGAAAGAAAAGACAAAGACAGTCAATTAAAAATAGACTTTCAGCTATGTTACAATCTTTGCATGGCTGTAAAGCAATTAAAATTTTATTGTGTACTAGTGCAAATAATGTTTTTCATCAATGGGGGCCATTAAGAGATAGATTAAATCATTTTAAAAAGTCTTGATCAGGAATTACATTTAGCCATTTCAAGCATAAAATAATTTATTAAAAAATTATATGAGTGTTAGCAAACCTAGAACTACATTAAATTTTGAAAGCAATTTTTGGAGCTTAAATTCAAGTATTTGCTATCTTCCCAAATACTGCATGGGTTTTATAATAATTTTGTAATTTAAGAAAACATCATGATTTTTCTGTGACATGCTCCATATTGATGCTCCTGAATCCCCTCCAGTTTATTGGAGTGTAGGACAATTTTTTAAACCTGTGAATCATGACTTGAAAAAAATGTAACAGGTCTTAGAGAACTTTTTATGCATAAATAAATGAATATATTGATTTATATATGCACATTCTAGAATTTATTTATAAAATTATGTAATATATATTATTGTAAATATTTATAAAATTCTGTTTTTAGACAAGTGGAATATAGAATGCATGTAGTGCAAAAACTGGCTTTTTTCTTTAAGTATTAAGTTATGTTATTTAAAAATGCACAGTATTGCATATAATATGGATGTATTCATGTCCTGTAATTTAATCAGCCTCTTATTAATAAAATTTAGGTTGTTTCCAGATATATTTTGTATTGCAATATTCCTGCAATTTGTTTTGAATTATAATAATCCTACAATGAATTTGTGCAAAAATATCCATAGAGTAAATTCTTAGAAGTGGAATTGTTTTGTCAAAGGCTGTATGATGTAAATTTTTGATAGATACTGTTAAATTACCAGCAAACTTTAGCACTAATTTACCCTCTTACAGTTTAAGTGGGTGCCTGTTTTCTCACAGTTTCCAATAGTCTTTTAAATTGTCAATCAGAGAGTTAGAAAGTGTTATCTTTCTTACTTTAATTATGGGTAAGAAAATAAAAGGAGGATATCAGAAATTAGATTGCTCATACTAAATAATTTGATGAACAATCATTTGTAGGAGAAAACAATTAAAATAGAAATTTAGTTTTTTAGTCTGAGGCAGTAGAAGAAAAATGGGAAATTATGATCAATAATTTCGGTAGAAAAACCAACTATACTTTCATTTCAAGTGTGTTTTAGCCATTATGATAAAGGACATTGACAATGAACATGTCTGTCACTCTGGCAAGTAAGCTGTAGAACATAGCTTAAGAACTCATATATATGAGTCATACATAATTAATAGTGATTTGGGGGCAAATCTGAACTGTTAGCCCTTCTGTGTCTATTTTCTCACGTGTAGTAAGGACTGAGGACCTCACTGTCAAAAAATGTTATGAATCCAGTAATGCCTAAATTCAACAAATATGACATTGATGATTTCCAAAATGAAAACCTGATTCTAATTCTCCAGTAGGTGGTGATAGTATAACACCCCAAACAGCTACTGATCTGGTAACTGACAGCAATTCTCCCCTCAGCATTCATTTTAGAAACCTTCTTTGCCATTGTAGTAAAATTTTACTGTTATACAAAGAATGCATTAGAAAATTTATTATGTTACTTTGAATATGTTCTCTCAGGATATTAATTGATTGTTAATTTGTCCTTTTAATGTCTGTAGAAATTGAATTCCAACTACTCCAATTATTTCAGATGACATGATATCCAATCTGTCATAGTTTCTTTAATTCAGTTAATTTTGTAAGTAGTTTTGTTCTAATTGATTCATTTATTTAATTAGAAGAGTACAAGTGTTTACAGACTGAACTTTGTTTATCTGTTTTCAAAGCAAAATTTTGAAAATACTGAGACACTTGAAGAGCCTCAAATAAGGTCTCTGGATATCTTGTTAGAAAGCCAACTTTTACTAATTGTATAATTATACACAAAACAAAGTTGAAAGATTTTAATGTAATCTTCCAAAAATCAATTATATACTTACATTAATGACATGTATTTAGAAAATAAATAAATTAATTAATGTAATAGATTAGCAGCAAAAGCCTTTCATAAATGGATAATGATTTATCTTGGAACATAGAGGATATGTTAATAGAATATAATAAAACCTTAATAGGAAAAATAAAGGAAGGCATTCATAATTACAGAGATAAATATAGTAAACATGAAAAGTTTTTAAGTTAAACATAGATTAAATGTAAATATATATTAAGAGCCCATATGGGACATTTTATACAAATTAACAAGTTAACAGTAAAAATATGGAAAAACCGGGAAGCAAGCACATAAGACAATTTTTCAAAGATAGTAATAATTGATTTTAGAAAATTTCCAAATGCTTCACAAAACTTTTGTTAAAGGTAAAAGATAACTGGAGAACAATTTTAAAGGTGATCATGGAAGTAGAAAAAACATTTTAGAAATGGATTATTATGATAAAGATTTTTCATTCCTCCAACATAGCATGTTTACAGATCATTATATTGTATAAAAATATCTATGTTACTATGAAATACTTATGTAAGAATTGACTCTGATGAATGAATGCTACTAATGTGTAACCAAACACTAGTTCTTTTTTATCTTCCTTCCCCAAACTAGTTTTTCATATGCAGGCTAGAAGACCTAAGTGGAGTTATTTTTTGCTATTTAGAAAAAAATCTTTGAAATTTTATTTACCTTAAAAAAACAAAATGTTTAGAAGTAAGGAATCATCTATAGGAAGGCTTTTTACACATTGTTTCCTTGGCAAGACATGTAATTTTGCTATAAAATTTTTAAATAAGACAGGCAATGCTCTGAGTTGATTTTGGAGATATTGTCTGAAATGAAAGATAGGAGATGGGCTCAGAGAGGCTGTAAATTTCAATTTTCATTTTTTTAAAGAAACAACAAATAAATCCTTGCTATCAAAACTCTTCCTATCTGAACACAGGAACTGAATAGACCCGGTAAGTAGTATCTAAACTCTCATAATCTGAACTCAGAAATTAAATAGATTAAGATAATAAGGGATTATATTATTAAGCAAAATTGAAAGGAGAAGAAGTTGCCTAGAAAAGCTAGAGTCTAATTGTGTGAAGTGCAGAATGTTATGTAGGCACAAAAGCATTTCTCTTTCTCTGGGCACACGGCTAGGCTAGACCACTTTTCCGTGGCTGCCCTGAAGACCTTCCAAACCCAGTCCATAACTACCTCCTGTGTGATCCCACAGTTTTCCTCTGTCTCCTAGCCAAATCCAGAGAGAGGAATTGGCCTAGGATTCCACAGCCTAGAGGGTGGTAGAGCCACAGGTAGAAGGAGCCTGGGTCCCTTAGCAGGTGCTTACCTGGAACACTGTATTCAACTTTGCACATCATCTCCATTTCTCTTGTAGAAACTGGTGGTTCCTCTATAACATACTGGGATGTCTTTTCTATGTAGTTGAACTTTATTTACTTAGGTATTGTTTTAGTATTGCTGGCCCTATGTCCTCTAGTTTCTCTGTTATTTTTCAATTGGATTGCTCCTTTTAATTTTCTCTCCCTCACCTTCATTGCAATTATCTCTTTGTGTCATTTGGCTGGAAGTAGGCTTAATTATGCTAGTGTGTCTTAGGCACTATTCTACTAATGACAGTGTCTTCACTCATTTTTTGATCTTTAGCTCTTGACCTTGAGGAGATAAACACTTTTTTTTTTTTGAGAGGGCATCTCTCATATTTATTGATCAAATGGTTGTTAACAACAATAAAATTCTGTATAGGGGAGTCAATGCTCAATGCACAATCATTAATCAACCCCAAGCCTAATTCTCATCAGTCTCCAATCTTCTGAAGCATAACAAACAAGTTCTTCCATGGTGAACAAATTCTTACATAGTGAATAAGTTCTTACATGGTGAACAGTACAAGGGCAGTCATCACAGAAACTTTCGGTTTTGATCACGCATTATGAACTATAAACAATCAGGTCAAATATGAATATTCATTTGATTTTTATACTTGATTTATATGTGGATCCCACATTTCTCCCTTTATTATTATTATTATAATTATTATTATTATTATTTTTAATAAAATGCTGAAGTGGTAGGTAGATGCAACATAAAGGTAGAAAACATAGTTTAGTGTTGTAAGAGGGCAAATGTAGATGATCAGGTGTGTGCCTGTAGACTATGTGTTAATCCAAGCTAGACCAGGGCAATAAAACATCCACATATGCAGAAGATTTCTCTCAAAACAGGGGGAGTGAAGTTCTAAGCCTCACCTCTGTTGATCCCCAATTTCTCACCTGATGGCCCCCCTGTGACTGTGCCTGTCTTAGGTTGTTCCTCCCTTGAGGAATCTTACCCGTCTCTGGCTAACCAGTCATCTTCCAGGGCCATACAGGGAAATGTAAAGTTGGTAAGTTAGAGAGAAGCCATATTGTTTGAAAAGGTTAGCTTTTTACTTCTTTGCAGATTTATGTCCTGTGGCTTCTATGCCCAGCATTTGTCTTGAGGTATCTTTACCACTTGGAGGAATTATGATACTCGGTAAATTCGATATGAGGCATGAATTCTATTTAAGGGTTGTAATTAGGAAGGAAGAAGAAAATCTATAGAAGTAGCAGATGGAAGAAAACATGGGAAGATTGATTATTTCTTTGACATATCTTCTTGTACATAATAGGAATACAGTTACATAACCAAAGCAGATCTATAATTACCAGGCACCTCCAGTGAAACCAAGAAAACCAGTTAGGCACCCTAGGCATTTGTGAAAATTTATCTATGATATGATGGATATTGTCCAACTGTGCTTTAACAGTCTGAGAGAAATCAGACAAATTAAAACAACCCATTCCTGGGAACTGTTCACATCCCATATGTTCTTTTAACAGTAGATAGTCTGTAGTTGCAAGATTTTGGAGTGCTACAACTTGCACTTCTCCTAATTCTTGGTTGAGTTCCAACAGTACAGATCCAGTCAAATTTGTTGTTTTACTGTATGCACAGGCCAGCTTAGTTATCTCCTTCTTCATTTCCATGGCAAGTCCAGGAACCAGTGGGATGAATGCAGCTACAGCTGTAGCAGTGCCTGGATCTTTGCTGAGGTTTTTTGATGATCATCTTCTGGTATGAATCTTCCAGAGAGTGCTGATGTTGGAAGTTCTTCTTCATATCGTATCTCAGTTCATTTTCTGGGTAGCCAAATTAGGCTTTGATCCTCTGTATAAACACAAACAGACCCTTTGCCCACACTTTGATATGCCCTTTATACCATTGTGTAGAACTCACTGGAGGTCACCACACAGGAACTGCTTTTTTTTTTCTTTTTAAGAGAAAGGAATATTATCAGAAAAATGTACCTCCATAGCCGATCATCTGACACCCTTTAAATGAGCAAAATTAAGGATATTTAAAGCATGCATTAATCGTTGATTTACAGTTAGTTTTATCCTATCAGGGAGTAATCCCCCTTTTCTTTGTTCTTTTCTTTTTCTTTTCTTGTTATCATTAATCTACACTTACATGAAGAATATTATGTTTACTAGGCTCTCCCCTATACCAGGTACCCCCTATAAACCCCTTTACAGGCACTGTCCATCAGCATAGCAAAATGTTGTAGAATCACTACTTGTCTTCTCTGTGTTGTACAGCCCTCCCCATTCTCCCACCCCCCCCATTAGGCATGCTAATCTTAACCCCCTTCTTCTTCCCGCCCCCTTATCCCTCCCTACCTACCCATCCTCCCCAGTCCCTTTCCCTTTGGTACCTGTTAGTCCATTCTTCGGTTCTGTGATTCCGCTGCTGTTTTGTTCCTTCAGTTTTTCCTTTGTTCTTATACTCCACAGATGAGTGAAATCATTTGGCATTTCTCTTTCTCCGCATGGCTTATTTCACTGAGCATAATACCCTCCAGCTCCATTCATGTTGCCGCAAAAGGTAGGATTTGCCCTCTTCTTATGGCTGAGTAGTATTCCATTGTGAATATGTACCACATCTTCTTTATCCATTCATCTACTGATGGACATTTAGGTTGCTTCCAATTCTGGGCTATTGTAAATAGTGCTGTGATAAACATAGGGGTGCATCTGTCTTTCTCAAACTTGATTGCTGCATTCTTAGGGTAAATTCCTAGGTGGAACTCCTGGGTCAAATGGTAGGTCTGTTTTGAGCATTTTGATGAACCTCCATACTGCTTTCCACAATGGTTGAACTAACTTACATTCCCACCAGCAGTGTAGGAGGGTTCCCCTTTCTCCACAGCCTCGCCAACATTTGTTGTTGTTTGTCTTTTGGATGGCAGCCATCCTTACTGGTGTGAGGTGATACCTCATTGTAGTTTTAATTTGCATTTCTCTGATAATTAGCGATGTGGAGCATCATTTCATGTGTCTGTTGACCATCTGTATTTCTTTTTTGGAGAACTGTCTGTTCAGTTCCTCTGCCCAATTTTTAATTCGATTATTTGATTTTTGTTTGTTGAGGCATGTGAGCTCTTTATATATTTTGGACGTCAAGCCTTTATCAGATCTGTCATTTACAAATATATTCTCCCATACTGTAGGGCTCCTTTTTGTTCTATTGATGGTGTCTTTTGCTGTACAGAAGCTTTTCAGCTTAATATAGTCCCACTTACTCATTTTTGCTGTTGTTTTCCTTGCCCGGGGAGATATGTTCAAGAAGAGGTCACTCATGTTTATGTCTAAGAGGTTTTAGCCTATGTTTTTTTCCAAGAGTTTAATGGTTTCATGACTTACATTCAGGTCTTTGATCCATTTTGAATTTACTTTTGTATATGGCGTTAGACAATGGTCCAGTTTCATTCTCCTACATGTAGCTGTCCAGTTTTGCCAGCACCATCTGTTGAAGAGACTGTCATTTCCCCATTATATGTCCATGGCTCCTTTATCAAATATTAATTGACCATATATGTTTGGGTTAATGTCTGGAGTCTCTAGTCTGCTCCACTGGTCTGTGGCTCTGTTCTTGTGCCAGTACCAAATTGTCTTGATTACTATGGCTTTATAGTAGAGCTTGAAGTTGGGGAGTGAGATCCCCCTACTTTATTCTTCTTTCTCAGGATTGCTTTGGCTATTCGGGATCTTTGTTGTTTCCATATGAATTTTTGAATTATTTGTTCCACTTCACTGAAGAATGTTGCTGGTAGTTTCATAGGGATTGCATCAAATTTGTATATTGCTTTGGGCAGGATGGCCATTTCGACGATATTAATTCTTCCTAGCCAGGAGCTTGGGATGAGTTTCCATTTGTTAGTGTCCTCTTTAATTTCTCTTAAGAGTGACTTGTAGTTTTCAGAGTAAAAGTCTTTCACTTCTTTGGTTAGGTTTATTCCTAGGTAATTTATTCTTTTTGATGCAGTTGTGAATGGAGTTGTTTACCTGATTTCTCTTTCTGTTGGTTCATTGTTAGTGTATAGGAAAGCCACAGATTTCTGTTTGTTAATTTTGTATCCTGAAACTTTGCTGTATTCCGATATCAGTTCCAGTAGTTTTGGGGTGGAGTCTTTAGGGCTTTTTATGTACAATATCATGTCATCTGCAAATAGTGACAGTTTAACTTCTTCTTTACCAATCTGGATTCCTTGTATTTCTTTGTTTTGTGTGATTGCCATGGCTAGGACCTCCAGTACTATGTTAGATAACAGTGGGGAGAGTGGGCATCCCTGTCTTGTTCCCGATCTCAGAGGAAAAGCTTTCAGCTTCTCGCTGTTCAGTATAATGTTGGCTGTGGGTATATCACAAATGGCCTTTATTATGTTGAGGTACTTGCCCTCTATTCCCATTTTGCTGAGAGTTTTCATCATGAATGGATGTTGAATTTTGTCAAAGGCTTTTTCAGCATCTATGGAGATGATCATGTGGTTTTTGTCTTTCTTTTTGTTGATGTGGTGGATGATGTTGGTGGATTTTCGAATGTTGTTCCATCCTTGCATCCCTGGGATGAATCCCACTTGGTCATGGTGTATGATCCTTTTGATGTATTTTTGAATTCGCTTTGCTAATATTTTGTTGAGTATTTTTGCATCTACATCCATTAGGGATATTGGTCTGTAGTTTTCTTTTTTGGTGGGGTCTTTGCCTGGTTTTGGTATTAGGGTGTTGTTGACTTCATAGAATGAGTTTGGGAGTATTCCCTCCTCTTCCAATTTTTAGAAATCTTTAAGGAGAATGGGTTTTATGTCTTCCCTGTATGTCTGATAAAATTCCGAGGTAAATCCATCCGGCCCGGGCGTTTTGTTCTTTGGTAGTTTTTTGATTACTGCTTCAATTTTGTTGCTGGTAATTGGTCTGTTTAGATTTTCTGTTTCTTTCTGGGTCAATCTTGGAAGGTTGTATTTTTCTAGGAAGTTGTCCATTTCTCCTAGTTTTTCCAGCTTATTAGCATATAGGTTTTCATAGTATTTGAAAGGGAAGGAGCGACACACAGCAGCAATTCACCAGAGATTTCTGCTTTATTAAGGAAAGGTGCTGGGTTATATAGGAAGGGGCATGAGCTGATTGAGGTGTCACTTCTACGGGGCTGGTGGCTATTGGCTAGGTGTTGGGAATAGGGGGGTGAGGGGTGATTGGGCTTCAGGTTGTGCTGGCGGGAATCGAGGACCCAGAAGAGAAGCAGGAAGTTCACCATCCTATGGGTGCGGGACCTTCATTCCCCCCTTTCTCCTCTATGGGGTTCTGGACGTTGCTTTCTCTCTGACTGCTTCCTGCTGAATGGGGGCGGAGAAGGGAGTGAGGGCTTGAGGTCCGGGAGGAAAGGGTTGATAGGACTCCCCACAGTAAGGACGAGTAGATGTGGACTTCTTCAGGTTGGAAATCAATGAAGGTTCCTTGTAACCATAGGTCGAGGACTTGTTGATCCTAATGATGCCAAGAGGATATGGGTGCCAGAAGCCAGGCGTCTGTGGCCATTGTTTCTAGGAACAGTTTCCAGCGGAGAGAGGGTCCATCTCAGCATGTGGTGAGGAGGTTACATGAGGGTGAGGGATCTTCTGTGGCTAAAAGCTGGTAGTTCCTGAGTAAAAGCTGGTTGAAAGTTTGATTAGAGATTTTACCAACTTGGGATTTGATAAACTTTACAAGGCAAGAAGAGACAGGCGAGGAGAATGATTATTATAGGGCCTGCAATGGGCCAAAGCCAGGTAAGGAAGGGGTTTGTTAGTATTGAAGAGAATGGGTTGGAGGAGTAATACTGTGGGTACCAGGAGTTACCCATGTAGTGAATGGCACAAGACTAGTACTGACATCCCCGTAGGTGTCTGGCCATCACCTGCAACAGGCTTGTTTTTGGTCATAGAGGAAGCAGAGGTAGGGAGAATAAAGGTAGCTGCTGGTGAACACTTCGGTGGAGGGAGGAAAGTGGAGGTATAAAGGCTCAGAGCAGCCTTTCAGAGGGCAGTCTGATGTGGCAATGAGGGCAGTAATTTTTGTTTGATGCTGTGTGTAAGTCTGTCTGACTTTGAATCGCCATACAAAGGAGGCTGGGGTGGCGGGGAAGACAATAGGAATGAGGGAAAAAAGCGAGAGAGAGCGAGGGAGCAGTAAAGGAGGAAAAAGTCATGATTCGGGTATGGATGGCAAAGGGGGTGAATGGGATTTTGGAGGAAAGAGGACAGTAAGGTCAGGAGTCTGGAGGGAGGGAGAGTCTGTAAACTTTTGTAGGTTAAGTGAACTTTTAGGTGATGTGGGGACAGAATGGTAAGGGGCGCCCTGAATGTCAGTTTATGAGCTTCCTTCTGCAAGAGCTGTCCAGCGGCTAATGCCCGTAGGCAGGGGGCTCATCCCCGAACTGTGGGGTCTAATTGCTTGGAAAGATAAGCTACTGGGGCAAAGGATGGGCCATAATGTTGGCCTAGGACTCCTAGAGCTTGACTGGACCTCTCATGAATGTATAATGCGAAGGGCTTCGACAAATCAGGAAGATGGAGAGCTGGGGCTTCCACAAGGGCTTGACGGAGCTCAATGAAGGAGTGTTGGGGTGAGGATAATGGTTCTTCAGGGGGGCCCTTGCTGAGGTCGTATAGGGGTCTTGCCAACAGGGAGAAGTTAGTGATCCACGCTCTAAAATACCCAGCCAGGCCTAGAAAGGAAAGGATTTCTGTCTTGGTTTTGGGAACGGGCAGGTCAGAGAGGAGCCGTTTTTCTGTAAAAAATCTTGGGAGGAGGGGTCCAGAGGGATAGAAAAAAAAATGCGTCCTTGAGATCTAGGACTGAGAAGTGGGAGGCCGAGGCAGGGATCCACAATAAAAGGGTATATGGATTTGGGACTAAAGGATGGATAGGGACGATGGCCATGTTGACGAGGCGAAGGTCTTGGACGAGGCAGAAAGATCCATTGTTTTTTTCAACAGCTAATATGGGGGTATTAAACAGGGAGTGAGTGGGTCTGAGGTAATTTTTGTTTAAAAGATCTTGAATGATGGGTTGAAGGCCTATGAGGGCTGAAGTGGTTAGGGGGTATTGGGCCTGACAGATATACTGAGAGGGGTCATGTAATTTGATAGAGGCAGGAGGACATAGAGCCATGGAGGGGCTTGTAATATCCCAAACTTTCGGATTTACGGGGTGTATGAGGGCAGAACTGGAGCTTTCATTGGGTAGAGGGGGGTTGTCGGCTATGAGGGCCATCAGAAAGGGAGTACTGGGGGCTGTCCCATCCTAGTAAAGGGATGGGACAATGGGGCATAACCAGGAAGCAGTGGGAGAATGGTATGGGATTGTCTTGGATTGTGCATAAAAGGGGGGGATTTTTAATGGGAAAATCTGTTTACCTCCTACCCTGACTATAGGAGTAATTCCAGGCGTGGTAGGGCCTTGGTATTCCCGCAAGACTGAGAAGGTGGCTCCTGTATCTAGGAGGAAGGAGATGGGGTGACGATCTACTATTAGAGTAACCCTGGGCTCCTGTTTGGTGATGGAAATGGTTGGGCGAGAAGCCCCTGGGCCCCGTCAATCTTCTTCTGCCAGACACACTATGGTGGGCTTAGGATGGGGGTTGTTCGTCCAGCCTCCCCTTCCGGTGGCTGGGCAATCAGACCCCCAGTGGCCCTTTTTGTGGCATCTGGGGCATGGGGTGGTAGGAGACCCCAGGGAGGGGCACGCCCTTGGCCAATGTCCTTCTTGTCCGCACTTGAAACAAGCTCCTGAGATGGGTGGAAGATGGCGGCATGAGTAGAGCAGCGGAAATCTCCTCCCAAAACCACATATATCTATGAAAATATAACAAAGACAACCCTTCCCAGAATAAAGACCAGAGGACACAGGACAATATCCAGACCACATCCGCACCTGAGAGAACCCAGCGCCTCGCGAAGGGGGTAAGATACAAGCCCCGGCCCCGCGGGAGCCGAGCGCCCCTCCCCCCACCTCCCGGAGGGAGAAGAGCAGGCAGAGCGGGAGGGAGACGGAGCCCAGGGCTGCCGAACACCCAGCCCCAGCCATCCGGGCCAGAGTGCAGGGCGCTCGATACTAGGAACACAGGGCAGCAAGAATAGTCAGCGGGCACCGGAGGCCGGGCACCGGAGGACATAAGGAAAGCAAGCGACCATTTTTTTTTTTCTGTTTTGTTTTGGCGAGCGCTTTTTGGAAGTCTTAAAGGGATAGGGACCCTAATACTAGGGAAACAGGGCAGCAAGACTGGTGAGCGGGCACCGGTGGCCTGGCGCCGGAGGACACCAGAAAAGCAAGTGACCATTTTTTTTTTTTTTTTCTGTTGTGTTTTGGCGAGCGCTTTTTGGAAGTCTTAAAGGGATAGGGACCCTAATACTAGGGAAACAGGGCAGGAAGACCGGTGAGCAGATGCCTGAGGCTGGTGCCAGAGGATAAAGACAAACGAGCGGCCACCCTTTTTTTTTTTTCCTGTGGTCATTGTTTTGTTTTGGCGGCTGCTTTTTGAAAGTCTTAAAGGGGCAGGGTGGGACACTTAATCCAGAGGTAGGGAATCCGGGGATCTCTGGGCACCCTAACCCCTGGGCTGCAGGGAGCAGGGAGGCCCCTTACGGAGATAAATAGCCTCCAGGCCGCTCCCCCTCCAACACGACTCCACCATTTTGGAGCAGAGGCCCGAACAAGGCCACGCCCACAGCAAAAGGCAGGAAGCAGAAACCCTGTCTGCATGCAGCTGCCCAGCACAAGCCACTAGAGGTCGCTGTTCTACCAGGAGAGGAGGGCCACAAACCAACAAGAAAGGAAGTCCTTCCAGCCGTCACTCGTCCCAGTTCTGCAAACTATTCCTATCACCATGAAAAGGCAAAACTACAGGCAGACAAAGATCACAGAGACAACACCAGAGAAGGAGACAGACCTAACCAGTCTTCCTGACAAAGAATTCAAAATAAGAATCATAAAGATGCTGACAGAGATGCAGAGAAATACGCAAGAGAAATGGGATGAAGTCCAGAGGGAGATCACAGATGCCAGAAAGGAGATCGCAGAAATGAAACAAACTCTGGAAGGGTTTATAAGCAGAATGGATAGGATGCAAGAGGCCATTGATGGAACTGAAACCAGAGAACAGGAACGCATAGAAGCTGACATAGAGAGAGATAAAAGGATCTCCAGGAATGAAACAATGTTAAGAGAACTGTGTGACCAATCCAAAAGGAACAATATCCATATTATAGGGGTTCCAGAAGAAGAAGAGAGAGGAAAAGAGATGGAAAGTATCTTAGAAGAAATAATTGCTGAAAACTTCCCCAAACTGGGGGAGGAAATAATTGAACAGACCACGGAAATACACAGAACCCCCAACAGAAAGGATCCAAGGAGGACAACACCAAGACACATAATAATTAAAATGGCAAAGATCAGGGACAAAGAAAGAGTTTTAAAGGCAGCTAGAGAGAAAAAGGTGACCTATAAAGGAAAACCCATCAGGCTAACATCAGACTTCTCGACAGAAACCCTACAGGCCAGAAGAGAATGGCATGATATATTTAATACAATGAAACAGAAGGGCCTTGAACCAAGGATACTGTATCCAGCACGACTATCATTCAAATATGATGGTGGGATTAAACAATTCCCAGACAAACAAAAGCTGAGGGAATTTGCTTCCCACAAACCACCTCTACAGAACATCTTACAGGGACTGCTCCAGATGGGAGCACTCCTAGAAAGAACACAGCACAAAACACCCAACATATGAAGAATCAAGGAGGAGGAATAAGAAGGGAGAGAAGAAAAGAATCTCCAGATAGTGTATATAACAGCTCCATAAGCGAGCTAAGTTAGGCAGTAAGGTACTAAAGAGGCTAAACTTGAACCTTTGGTAACCACGAATTTAAAGCCTGCAATGGCAATAAGTACATATCTTTCAATAGTCACCCTAATGTTAATGGGCTGAATGCACCAATCAAAACACACAGAGTAACAGAATGGATAAAAAAGCAAGACCCATCTATATGCTGCTTACAAGAAACTCACCTCAAACCCAAAGACATGTACAGACTAAAAGTCAAGGGATGGAAAAACATATTTCAAGAAAACAACAGTGAGAAGAAAACAGGGGTTGCAGTACTAATATCAGACAAAATAGACTTCAAAACAAAGAATGTAACAAGAGATAAAGAAGGACACTACATAATGATAAAGGGCTCAGTCCAACAAGAGGATATAACCATTCTAAATATATATGCACCCAACACAGGAGCACCAGCATATGTGAAACAAATACTAACAGAACTAAAGGGGGAAATAGACTGCAATGCATTCATTCTAGGAGACTTCAACACACCACTCACCCCAAAGGATAGATCCACTGCGCAGAAAATAAGTAAGGACACGGAAGCACTGAACAACACAGTAGAGCAGATGGACCTAATAGACATCTATAGAACTCTACATCCCAAAGCAACAGGATATACATTCTTCTCAAGTGCACATGGAACATTCTCCAGAATAGACCACATACTAGGCCACAAAAAGAGCCTCAGAAAATTCCAAAAGATTGAAATCCTACCAACCAACTTTTCAGACCACAAAGGCATAAAACTAGAAATAAACTGTACAAAGAAAGCAAAGAGGCTCACAAACACATGGAGGCTTAACAACACGCTCCTAAATAATCAATGGATCAATGACCAAATCAAAATGGAGATCCAGCAATACATGGAAACAAATGACAACAACAACACTAAGCCCCAACTTCTGTGGGATGCAGCAAAAGCAGTCTTAAGGGGAAAGTATATAGCAATCCAAGCATATTTAAAAAAGGAAGAACAATCCCAAATGAATGGTCTAATGTCAAAATTATCGAAATTGGAAAAAGAAGAACAAATGAGGCCTAAGGTCAGCAGAAGGAGTGACATAATAAAGATCAGAGAAGAAATAAATAAAATTGAGAAGAAGAAAACAATAGCAAAAATCAATGAAACCAAGAGCTGGTTCTTTGAGAAAATAAACAAAATAGATAAGCCTCTAGCCAGACTTATTAAGAAGAAAAGAGAGTCAACACAAATCAATAGTATCAGAAACGAGAAAGGAAAAATCACGATGGACGCCACAGAAATACAAAGAATTATTAGAGAATACTATGAAAACCTATATGCTAACAAGCTGTGAAACCTAGGAGAAATGGACAACTTCCTAGAAAAATACAACCTTCCAAGATTGACCCAGAAAGATACAGAAAATCTAAACAGACCAATTACCAGCAACGAAATTGAAGCAGTAATAAAAAAACTACCAAGGAACAAAACGCCCGGGCCGGATGGATTTACCTCGGAATTTTATCAGACATACAGGGAAGACATAAAACCCATTCTCCTTAAAGTTTTCCAAAAAATAGAGGAGGAGGGGATACTCCCTAACTCATTCTATGAAGCTAACATCACCCTAATACCAAAACCAGGCAAAGACCCCACCAAAAAAGAAAACTACAGAACAATATCCCTGATGAAAGTAGATGCAAAAATACTCAACAAAATATTAGCAAAGCGAATTCAAAAATACATCAAAAGGATCATACACCATGACCAAGTGGGATTCATCCCAGGGATGCAAGGATCGTACAACATTCAAAAGTCCATCAACATCATCCACCACATCAACAAAAAGAAAGACGAAATCCACATGATCATCTCCATAGATGCTGAAAAAGCCTTTGACAAAGTTCAACATCCATTCATGATGAAAACTCTCAGCAAAATGGGAATAGAGGGCAAGTACCTCAACATAATAAAGGCCATCTATGATAAACCCACAGCCAACATTATATTGAACAGCGAGAAGCTGAAAGCATTTCCTCTGAGATCGGGAACTAGACAGGGATGCCCACTCTCCCCACTGTTATTTAACATAGTACTGGAGGTCCTAGCCATGGCAATCAGACAAAACAAAGAAATACAAGGAATCCAGATTGGTAAAGAAGAAGTTAAACTGTCACTATTTGCAGATGACATGATACTGTACATAAAAAACCCTAAAGACTCCACCCCAAAACTACTAGAACTGATATCGGAATACAGCAAAGTTGCAGGATACAAAATCAACACACAGAAATCTGTGGCTTTCCTACACACTATCAATGAACCAACAGAAAGAGAAATCAGGAAAACAACTCCATTCACAACTGCATCAAAAAGAATAAAATACCTAGGAACAAACCTAACCAAAGAAGTGAAAGACTTTTACTCTGAAAACTACAAGTCACTCTTAAGAGAAATTAAAGGCCACACTAACAGATGGAATCTCATCCAATGCTCGTGGCTAGGAAGAATTAATATCATCAAAATGGCCATCCTGCCCAAAGTAATATACAGATTTGATGCAATCCCTATGAAACTACCAGCAACATTCTTCAGTGAACTGGAACAAATAATTCAAAAATTCATATGGAAACAACAAAGACCCCGAATAGCCAAAGCAATCCTGAGAAAGAAGAATAAAGTAGGGGGGATCTCACTCCCCAACTTCAAGGTCTCATGTAAAGCCATAATAATCAAGACAATTTGGTACTGGCACAAGAGCAGAGCCACAGACCAATGGAACAGACTAGAGAATCCAGACATTAACCCAGACATATATGGTCAATTAATATTTGATAAAGGAGCCATGGACATACAATGGCAAAATGACAGTCTCTTCAACAGATGGTGCTGACAAAACTGGACAGCTACATGTAGGAGAATGAAACTGGACCATTGTCTAACGCCATATACAAAAGTAAATTCAAAATGGATCAAAGACCTGAATGTAAGTCATGAAACCATTAAACTCTTGGAAGAAAACATAGGCAAAAACCTCTTAGACAGAAACATGAGTGACCTCTTCTTGAATATATCTCCCCGGGCAAGGAAAACAACAGCAAAAATGAAGAAGTGGGACTATATTAAGCTGAAAAGCTTCTGTACAGCAAAGGCACCATCAATAGAACAAAAAGGAGCCCTACAGTATGGGAGAATATATTTGAAAGAACAAAAAGGATCCCTACAGTATGGGAGAATATATTTGAAAATGACACATCCAATAAAGGCTTGACGTCCAGAATATATAAAGAGCTCACACGCCTCAACAAACAAAAAACAAATAACCCAATTAAAAAGTGGGCAGAGGAACTGAACAGACAGTTCTCCAAAAAAGAAATACAGATGGCCAACAGACACATGAAAAGATGCTCCACATCGCTAATTATCAGAGAAATGCAAATTAAAACTACAATGAGGTATCACCTCACACTAGTAAGGATGGCTGCCATCCAAAAGACAAACAACAACAAATGTTGGCGAGGCTGTGGAGAAAGGGGAACCCTCCTACACTGCTGGTGGGAATGTAAGTTATTTCAACCATTGTGGAAAGCAGTATGGAGGTTCATCAAAATGCTCAAAACAGACCTACCATTTGACCCAGGAGTTCCACCTAGGAATTTACCCTAAGAATGCAGCAATCAAGTTTGAGAAAGACAGATGCACCCCTATGTTTATCACAGCACTATTTACAATAGCCCAGAATTGGAAGCAACCTAAATGTCCATCAGTAGATGAATGGATAAAGAAGATGTGGTACATATACACAATGTAATACTACTCAGCCATAAGAAAAGGGAAAATCCTTCCATTTGCAGCAACATGGATGGAGCTGGTGGGTATTATGCTCAGTGAAACAAGCCAAGCGGAGAAAGAGAAATACCAAATGATTTCACTTATCTGTGGAATATAAGAACAAAGGAAAAACTGAAGGAACAAAACAGCACCAGAATCACAGAACTCAAGAATGGACTAACAGGTACCAAAGGGAAAGGGACTGGGGAAGATGGGTGGGTAGGGAGGGATAAGGGGGGAGAAGTAGGGGGGTATTAAGATTAGCATGCATGGGGGGGTAGGAGAAAAGGGAGGGCTGTACAACACAGAGAAGGCAAGTAGTGATTGTACAACATTTTGCTATGCTGATGGACAGTGAATGTACAGGGGTTTATAGGGGAGACCTGGTATAGGGGAGAGCCTAGTAAACATAATATTCATCATGTAAGTGTAGATTAGTGATACCAAAAAAAAAAAAAAGGGCAGTTCCTGTGTGGTAACCTCCAATGAGTTCTACACAATAGTATAAAGGGCATATAAAAATGTAGGCAAAGGGTGTGTTTGTGTTTATACAGAGGATCAAAGCCTAATTGGGCTACCCCGAAAATGAACTAAGATATGATATGAAAAAGAACTTCCAACATCAGCACTCTCTGGAAGACTGATGCCAGAAGATCATCCTCAAAAAACCATAACAAAGATCCATGCACTGCTACAGCTGTAGATGCACTCATCCCACCAGTTCCTGGACTTTCCATGGGAATGAGGAAGGAGATATCTAAGCTGGCCTGTGTATACAGTAAAACAACAAACTTGACTGGATCTATACTGTTAGAACTCAATCAAGAATTAGGAGAAGTGCAAATTGTAGCACTCCAAAATCTTACAACTACAGACTATTTACTGTTAAAAGAACATAAGGGATGTGAACATTCCCCAGAAATGGGTTGTTTTAATTTGTCTGATTTCTCTCAGACTGTTCAAGTTCAGTTGGACAATATCCATCATATCATAGATAAGTTTTCACAAATGCCTAAGGTGCCTAACTGGTTTTCTTGGTTTCACTGGAGATGGCTGGTAATTACAGATATGCTTTGGTTATGTAACTATACTCCTATTATGTTAATGTGTGTGTGCAATTTAAGTAGTAGCTTAAAACCTATACATGCTGAAGTTAGTCTACAAGAAGATATGTCAAAGAAATAATCAATCTTCCCATGTTTTCTTCCGCCTGCTTCTTCTATAGCTTTTCTTCTTCCTTCCTAATTACAACCCTTAAATAGAATTCGTGCCTCATATCAAATTTACCGAGTATCATAATTCTTCCAAGTGGTAAAGATACCTCAAGACAAATGCTGGGCATGGAAGCTACAGGGCATAAATATGCAAAGAAATAAAAAGCTAACCATTTCAAACAATAAGGCTTCTCTCTCACTTACCAACTTTACATTTCCCTGTATGGCCCCGGAAGATGACTGGTTAGCCAGAGACGGGTAAGATTCCTCAAGGGAGGAACAACCTAAGACAGGCACAGTCGCAGGAGGGTCATCAGGTGAGAAATTGGGGATCAACAGAGGTGAGGCTTAGAACCTCACCCTCCCTGTTCTGAGAGAAATCTTCTGCATACGTGGATGTTTTATTGCCCTTGTCTAGCTTGTATGAACACATAGTCTACAGGCACACA
Source organism: Manis pentadactyla (assembly GCF_030020395.1). NCBI lineage: Eukaryota > Metazoa > Chordata > Mammalia > Pholidota > Manidae > Manis > Manis pentadactyla. Next base: position 81,930,591 of record NC_080021.1, on the reverse strand, counting down.
CCTGATCATCTACATGTGCTCTCTTACAACACTAAACTATGTTTTCTACCTTTATCTTGTATCTACCTACCACTTCAGCATTTTATTAAAAATAATAATAATAAAGAGAGAAATGTGGTATCCACATATAAATCAAGTATAAAAATCAAATGAGTATTCATATTTGAACTGACTGTTTATAGTTCATAATGCATGAACAAATCCGAAGGTTTCTGTGATGGCTGCCCTTGTACTGTTCACCATGTAAGTACTTATTCACTATGTAAGAATTTGTTCTCCATGTAAGAACTTGTTTGTTATGCCTCAGAAGATTGGAGACTGATGGAGGCTTGGGGTGGATTATTGATTGTGCATTGAGCATTGACTCCCCTATACAGAATTTTATTGTTGTTAACAACCATTTGATCAATAAATATGAGAGATGCCCTCATACACACACACAAAAAAAGTACACACTTCCAATCGTTAAATAATAAGTAACCGGGATGTAATGAATATAGTCAAGATATTGTAACAGCTTGGTATGGTGATAGCTGGTACCTAGAATTGTCATGTAAATAAATGTTGAATCACTATGTTGTACACCTGAAAGTAATGTAATGTAATACTGTGTGTCAACTACCCTTCAATAAAAAATATTTATCTACAAAAAAAAAAAAAAAAAAAAGAAAAGAAACAAGCTCTTGGGCAGGGCTTGTTTGTAGAAGGGCGCCCAGGTTGTAGTTTTATCAGTTGGGCCAACGTTTGGAAATTGGCCTGATCAGCCTTTTGTTTACGGCGTTCTTTCTCCTCCTCCCGGTTGCGGAAGACTTTAAAGGCCACTGTTAGGATCTCAGTCTGTGGGGTAGCGGGACCCTGTTCTAACTTTTTGAGTTTAGCTTTAATGTCGGGGTAGCTTTGAGCTAGGAAGTATGTCATAAGGACATGTCTCCCGTCAGGCGTTTCTGGGTCCAGGCTGGGATACTGTAATAGGGCTTGAGTGAGTCTGTCTAAGAACTCAGAGGGAGTCTCCTCCCTCCTTTGAATTATGTCTTGGAGCTTTTGAAAATTGACTACTTTACGAGCTGTGTTTTTCAGACCTGCTATTAAGCAGCAGGCAACGATATCTCGAGAGCGGAGACCCACGGCGGTGGGAGACTGAAGAGTTCTGGCTCAGTCTGTGGGGGAGAAACAGGTGATGGGGGCAAAGATGGAGGAGGCTCCTGGGACTTAGTTAGAGGGGGGCTGAAAGGCTCAGGCTTGATCTGCAGGGGGGTGAGGTGGGGGAGGAGATGGTGCTGGAGGAAGGGGGAGGGGCTGTTGTAGGAGAGGAGGGGGAAGGGAGGGAACGGGAGGCTTCTGCGGGGGAGACGGCTTGCAGGCTAGGAGAACTTGGGGGGAGGCGGGGGGAGGAGGCGGAAAGCTTCGGTATAGGGAATCTCCTTCCAGTTTTTCAGGCGCTGGCAGTAGTTAAAGAGATCACGAGTGATGTGAGGATCAAGAGTTCCCCCTGCGGGCCATTGGTTGTTATTGTCTACGGGGTATGTCGGCCAATCTTGGGAGCAGTATTTGCGGAGAAGTTTTGGTTTTATATCAGGCGTCAGGGAGAGGGTAGTTAGATGTTTGAGCAGGCATTCAAGAGGTGAACTTTCAGGGAGGGATGAGGAGGCTCCCATGGCTAAAGGACAGAGAAGGAGACAAACAGGGGAAGACGAACGGAGATCCTCGGACTGGGAACAGACCGCAAGGAGACAAAGGGCGTCCCCGGTGATCCTTGGTGGTCTGCGGAAACTCGTATACGAGTCGGTTTCTTAGGAAGTGTGGGTCGTCACCTGGACTTCTCTAAGATGGCAGAGTGCCGGAGTCACGAGGAACCTAGTACTAGGAGTTTTCAGCGGAAGGAATTTTCGGCGGAAGGAACGGAAGGAGGAGTGGGGGGGAAGGGAGCGTTCTCATCCGCAAAGGAGTCACCTCGTTTATGGCTGTTGGAGGAGGGGCCTGAGGGTCCGCCGCAGCCGTGAAGGCCTAAGGCGGGGAGAGCTCCCTCCTTGTTGAGGAAGAGCAGCCCGCTCTGGGGGAAAACCTACCCAAAGGCCAAAGAGGAGTGGTGAGTGTGAGGAGCCAGCGCCGGAAAAAGAGGACGAGGGCAAGCTGCTGCTGGTGTCGGGGGGAAGACGGGGCCCAGTTGGGGTGTCCCATCTCCCGGGTTTCGGCACCAATGAAAGGAAAGGAGCGACACACAGCAGCAATTCACCGGAGAATTCCGCTTTATTAGGGAAAGGTGCTGGGTTATATAGGAAGGGGCATGGGGTGATTGTGGTGTCACGTCTACGGGGCTGGTGGCTATTGGCTAGGTGCTGGGATTAGGGGGGCGAGGGGTGACTGGGCTTCAGGTGGCGCTGGCGGGAACCAAGGACCCGGAAGAGAAGCAGGAAGTTCACCATCTTATGGGTGGGGGCCCTTCAGTACTCTCTAATAATTCTTGTATTTCTGTGGGGTCTGTCGTGATTTTTCCTTTCTCGTTTCTGATTCTGTTGATGTGTGTTGACTCTCTTTTCCTCTTAATAAGTCTGGCTAGAGGCTTATCTATTTTGTTTAGTTTCTCAAAGAACCAGCTCTTGGTTTCATTGATTTTTTTCTATTGTTTTCTTCTTCTCAGTTTTATTTATTTCTTCTCTGATCTTTATTATGTCTCTCCATCTGCTGACCTTAGGCCTCATTTGTTCTTCTCTTTCCAATTTCGATAATTGTGACATTAGACCATTCATTTGGGATTGTTGTTCCTTCTTTAAATATGCCTGGATTGCTATATACTTTCCTCTTAAGACTGCTTTTGCTGCATCCCACAGAACTTGGGGTTTTGTTTTGTTGTTGTTTTTTGTTTCCATATATTGCTGGATCTCCATTTTAATTTGATCATTGATCCATTGATTATTTAGGAGCATTTTTTTAGGCCTCCATGTGTTTGTGAGCCTTTTTGCTTTCTTTGTACAGTTTATTTCTAGTTTCATGCCTTTGTTGTCTGAAAAGTAGGTTGGTAGGATTTCAATCTTTTGTTATTTACTGAGGCTCTTTTTGTGGCCTAGTATGTGGTCTATTCTGGAGAATGTTCCATGTGCACTTGAGAAGAATGTATATCCTGTTGCTTTTGGATGTAGAGTTCTGTAGATGTCTATTAGGTCCATCTGTTCTAGTGTGTTGTTCAGTGCCTCTGTGTCCTTACTTATTTTCTGTCTGGTGGATCTGTCCTTTGGAGTCAGTGGTGTGTTGAAGTCTCCCAGAACGAATGCATTGCATTCTATTTCCTCCTTTAGTTCTGTTAGTATTTGTTTCAGATATTTTTTTGCTCCTTTATTGGGTGCATATATATTTATAATGGTTATATCCTCTTGTTGGACTGAGCCCTTTATCATTATGTAGTGTCCTTCTTTATCTCTTGTTACTTTCTTTGTTTTGAAGTCTATTTTGTCTGATACTAGTATTGCGACACCTGCATTTTTCTCTCTGTTTTTTGCATTAAATATCTTTTTCCATCCCTTGACTTTAAGTCTGTGCATGTCTTTGTGTTTGAGGTGAGTCTCTTGTAAGCAGCATATGGATGGATCTTGCTTTTTTATCCATTCTATTACTCTGTGTCTTTTGATTGGTGCATTCAGTCCATTTACATTTACGATGATTATTGAAAGGTATGTACTTATTGCCATTGCAGGCTTTAAGTTTGTGGTTACCAAAGGTTCAGGGTTAGCTTCTTTACTATCTTACTGTCTAACTTAACTCGCTTGTTGAGCTATTATAAACATGGTCTGATGATTCTTTATTTCTCTCCCTTCTTATTACTCCTCCTCCCTTCTTCATATGTGGGTGTTTTTTTCTGTGCACTTTTTAGGAGTGTTCCCATCTAGAGCAGTCCCTATAAGATGCCCTGTAGAGGTGGTTTGTGGGAGGCAAATTCCCTCAACTTTTGCTTGTCTGGGAATTGTTTAATCCCTCCTTCATATTTAAATGATATTCGTGCTGGATACAGTAGTCTTGGTTCGAGGCCCTTCTGTTTCATTGCATTAAGTATATCATGCCATTCTCTTCTGGCCTGTAGGGTTTCTGTTGAGAAGTCTGATGATAGCCTGATGGGTTTTCCTTTGTAGGTGACCTTTTTTTTCTCTCTGGCTACCTTTAATACTTTGTCCTTGTCTTTGATCTTTGCCTTTTTAATTATTATGTGTCTTGGTGTTGCCCTCCTTGGATCCCTTGTCATGGGAGTTCTTTGTACCTCTGTGGTCTGAGAGGCCATTTCCTCCCCTAGTTTGGGGAAGTTTTCAGCAATTCTTTCTTCAAAGACACTTTCTATCCCTTTTTCTCTTTCTTCTTTTTCTGGTACCCCTATAATGTGGATATTGTTCCATTTCGATTGGTCACTCAGCTCTCTTAGAATTCTTTCATTTCTGGCGATCCTTTTATCTCTCTCTGCATCAGCTTCTCTGTGTTCCTGTTCTCTGTTTTCTAGTCCATTAATGGTCTCTTGCATCTCGTCCATTCTGTTTTGAAGTCCTTCCAGAGCTTGTTTTATTTCTGTATTCTCCTTCCTTAGTTCTTGTATATTTCTCTGCAAGTCCATCAGCATGGTTATGACTTTTGTTTTGAATTCTTTTTCAGGAATACTGGTTAAATCTATCTCCCCAGGTTCCTTCTCAGGGGAAGATGTAGCAGATGCCGAAGCTGTCTGGGTTATTCTTGTCTGGATCAAATTTTTTTGCCTTTTCATGTTGATAGGTGCTATTGACTGTCAGCTGGGAGAGCCAAACTTTCCCCTATCTACTGGCCTTTCTTTACTGGGACAACTGCGACCCCTAGTGGCTTGTGTTGGGCAATTGCGTGTAGACTGGGTCTTTGTGTCTTGCCCGGCCGGTATGTAGGAAGCTCCCTTGCTGAAGGGGTGGCCAGGCTCAGGCTGCTTCTCTGCTATGGCCACGCCCCAGTGGGGTAATGGATGGGTGGCTGTTTGGCTGTTTACCTCCGTGAGGGGTCTCAGAGCTGTTGCCCAGGGGTTTAGTGCATTCGGGTTTCCCTGGAGTTTTCAGCTGCTGTACTGTGACCTGGTTTGTTTCCGTCCAGCTGTTGCATCCCTGTCCCTTTAAGACTTTCAAACAGCACTCGCTTTTCTTTGCCACAGGGGTATCAGCTTTGGGACCCACTCAGAGGTTTTGCTGCCCTGTTTCCCTAGTTTCCAGTCCTCCACGCATGCACTGTGACTGCGCTCTGGTGTGGATGGCTAAGGCTGGGTGTTTAGCAGTCCTGGGCTCCCTCTCCCTCCCTGCTCTGACTCCTCTCCTCCCGCCGGGAGCTGGGGTGAGGGGCGCTCGGGTCCCTCCGGGCCAGGGCTTGTATCTTACCCCTTTCACCAGGCGCTGATCTCTCACACGTGTGGATGTAGCCTGGCTGTTGTCCTGTGTCTTCTGGTCTCTCTTTTAGGATTAGTTGTATTTGTTGTATTTTCAAAAATATATATGCTTTTGGGAGGAGATTCCCACTGTCCTACTCATGCTGCCATGTTGTCTCCACCTCTCGAGATAAACATTTTAATGAAATCTTCGTTAGTTAGTTAGTTTTTTTAAAAAGTCATGGTCTTGTAAACATTCAAATTGTTGCTTTTCTTATATTCGTTTTGGATTTAGTTCAGAATAAGCACTATGATTCTTATCTCAACATCTGCTTAGAAGTATCAATACTATGTTTTATTGAATGAGGTTTTCATTTGGCCCTTGCAAAAGAGAGAGACACTGAAGTCATGTGACTAAAGTAACCTATTAATTGAATTTTAGACAATCATATTTATTGCCAAGGAATTCACTGAAGGACAAATACTAAAAGTAAAGGATTATCTTCTGACTGACAAGGCTTGGGGGTCACTTATACCTCCCTCATCTTGGAAATATTTATTGGTGTCCCCAGCCAAAAGTGATCCTTCGATTTTTTATGGTCTCTGTCACTTGGTCATTTATATTCTGCCTCCTAGAGTTATCATCTTTCTATGTGTTGGTGTTTTTGGCCCAACTAAGTGATTAACTTCTTGAATGTGGGTCCCTAGTAAGTTCCTTTTCTTTTATATCTTACTGTGTCTAGACGAATTCTTAAATAAAATAGGTGCTCAAAATAATTAATTGATTGCAACTTAGTCAATAACTTTTGATCGTACAACACCCTAGCATAAAATTTTATCAATAAACTGTTGTTTTTTCATTGTGTCTTCAGACACACACAAACATATACACATACACAGATGCAATCATTTATCTTTTTTGTTTTCTTGTCAGATATCTTTGCTGACACATTAGATTTTGTGATTCCCTAGTTTGCTAGATCATATGTGACACAATATTTCTGCCACTTGAAAGAACATCACAGAAGGTCATGAACAGCACTGTTGACTTCATAGCTCTCTCTCCTTTTTCTGTTTTGCAGGATTTTACTTTTAGGGATGTTTACTTCTCATAGAAAGACACACAGGAAGTTCAAAAATACATCTATAAATGTACTTTTCAGAAAATAGTTTAGCATACTGGATAACTGACTGGAGGCAAGAGGCTTTACTGACTTTAATATTTTGATTAGATGTCATTACTTCCTTTGTGGCTTACATAGCCATATATCAATTTCAATTTGAAACCATCGGTTCTATCCTCTTTTAAAGTTGTTAGAAATTGCTAACCACTAGCTTAGCAACAAGGGTAAGGCTAAGTTCATCACTTGCTTTTCAAGATGGTAAGAAAAATAAAACTTCAGAAAACAAAAGATAAATTTGGCTCATGTTGCACTGACTGATGGAAATTGTTTGGTCTAGTGATATCAGCAAAAATACACAGGTAGTAAAGGTGATGAACCAGGGTTATTATTGAGTGTGTAGCTTCACAGCATAGAAAAACTTCAGGGGTCGAATCACAGCCCATAAGAATTTAGGGTAGGGTTATGTTTATAGGCAGTCTGTATTCTTCGTTTCTTAAAAAAACAAAACTCTGTTTGCTTTAAACAAATCTAATTTATTTAGCAAGGTCTTTGACATTCTGAAAGAAAGATCTTATCACAGTGTCTCAAAGAAATAGATTTTTCTAAGACCATTTTCCTAAGGCAATTTTATAACTTCAATGAAACTGACAGCCTTTATTTAGTGTGAAGTGTGTATGGTAATGGATTAAATCATTCTAAGTGAGATGAATAATCTTTAAGGTCTAATGCTATGCTTTTAAAACAGCTGTTCCATTTGACCAAAGAATACAGCACTACTATTGTGAAGTGCTTCATATGTTTTAAATGAAGCAGGATTGTCTATTGTTTTGTAATTTATTCTTTTGATGGTGATCAGAAAAGGGAAAGAGCTGCCTGCTTCATTGCCTAAGAAGCCTCAGGAAGCAGTGAGCAGCTTATTGGTTCCTGGGTCTGGGGTATTGCCAATTTACAGGCAGACTGTGTTAAGCTTGAAATGTGAGCACTAAAAATGTTTTAATGGGAAGCATTATAATGATCCCACTTTCATAAAGTGCTCCCTCCTCTCCATTCTCCAGTGATGGACCAATCCCTGTAGGCTTTCTCTAGCCAAGCTCTCACTGGCACCAGTGAAAAGCTTGCACAAAAGAGGCATGACTGGAATTCATTTGAATGGAGTCATTTTGTACATATTGTAAAAATGGTGCCCATTGATTTTGTCACTAAGATGGCTCATGAGTGCAGTAGTAGATATAAGAAGTAGGAATAGGGTAAGGCAGGATTTGGGCACTTAAATGTGAGTTAGAATCTGTTTAGACTGTATAAGTGGCTTATTCTTGGTGAGGGTTATACTTGGTGTTTAAAGGGGCATGCATTCTTATGGTTGAACAGAAATGAAGGAAAACTCCAACCGCTAAGGATTATTTTAAGTTTTTGTATAATGAAGGTGGTCTTGGATATCTGGGGTAAATAGAAGTAGTGGTTCACACAAAATTAAGCAAGTTGGTTCAGTTAAGCACAGCTCTTGGGCACCTGTTTGGAGATAACATGTGCTTGGTGCTAGGCTATAAAGACCAAGGAAAAAAGGTCTCCTCGTAAGGAGCAGGGGACACATGTAGTCAGAAAGGCATCTTTCAGTTGTGTGTAGATAATACTTCCTTCTTCCAACCATAATTACATATCACCTTCTAGACACACTTCCCTATATACGTATTCCTAGCTTTATAAAAACACATTTACATTTGTTTTTCCATTCAAAACAATGTGTGAATGGCCATGTTAAGACAAGTGAGCATTTAATTGAAGTTTTATATATTTTAATTTCAGCATGATAGTAATTCCACTTTTGTCACAATTACCTTTTCCTTAGGATCATCATTCTTATTTTCTCCATTTACCTGGTTTTGTAAACTTCAGTGCAATATCCTAGTAATTGCAATGCAGACTGCTGACTGATCAAGGTGGTAATCACAGAAGTCTAAATGTTTGAGAGACTATATAGTGCTCCGTGGCTTGAACTGTGCATTTAGAAGCTGATATATATAAATGTAAATTGGTACCAAAAGAATGCTTTAGGCCAATGAAGACTTTTGGCAAAAATTCTGGTTGTAAGAAAGGGCCACTTGTAGATCATTTTAGTTTGGTGCAATGTGGCAAGCTGGACATTAGAAATGTGCATTGTATAACTCATGGGAATGGGGAAAATTATTAGAAAAACAATAAAGTCCCTAATCTCCAGGAATTTAACATTTGAATAAATTAATTGGTTGATGATAAAATGAAAGCAGGTGTGCAAAGATAAGGTGCCAATAAGCTAAAATCAGCTGATAATGAACTTCATGGCTTTCCAGCTTGGCAGGAATTTGAAATTTTTGACTCGAGGTAGGCACTTGGAAATCTTTCTTATTGCCTATTATTTAGTTTGGTGGTTCCCAAACTTTTGAGAATGAGGACTCCCAAGTTGCTAGTGATGGTTCCATTAGGTCTTCAGTTCAGGTATAGATATACTCGATTTGAGGGTTTTGTGTACTAGTTCTGTGGCTCACCCACAAAGATCATGACCTCTGGGTAGAGGCTGGTGGGGAATAAGAGCAGACACCTGAAGGTCAGCATGCACTCCCATCCTACTTTTTTGACTGTAATTTTAAATTAGATTTTCCCAAAGTACCAAGAATGTGTAGAGAAAAACATGATTCAGGGAGAGACAGTTTAGGGTCTAAGAATTAGACAGATATTATCTGGGGAGCAAATGAAGGGAAAGCCCATTATTGTGTATAGGATAAAACATATTAAGGCCTAGATACCAAGTGCTCTTGTCTTGGAAGTTGTCAATTTTTAAAACCCTCTATAAAATTTGACATAAATCTGACAATGGAGTAAGGGATTTCCATTTTAATGGGTTGTGAGTGTAGCCTAATAGTAATCTATCCCACCTGCTCTTCATCCCTCTTCCTCTTGGAGTTTCTTAGCAGAATCACTTACAAAAATTAATAATGGTCATTCCTCTGACCCTCTTTTTCTTCTTTCTGCAAACATATTATCCTACTGGCTCCGGGAATTCTGTTTCCAGGTACTTAGAATAAAGGGAAAAAGAAGCAGAGCCAAATGTGTAAGTGACCTAAACATAAAAAATTCTAAAACTACAAGAAGAAAATAGAATAGTCTATCTCCCCATCTCTTGGACTTGGGAAAGATTTCTTCAACAACCATAAAGGGAGGAAAGTAACTCTATCAAAACCAAGAACTTCCATAGAGCAGTGTGTGATAATAATGGTAATGATAATAACAACAATAACCATAACGCCTGGCACTAATGTACATGCATCAACTCAACCAACAAGGCGGGTTCAGATACTGCTACATTCTTACAGATGAGAAATGAGATATACATACATGAGAAACATAGATGGTAAGTGACTTTCTTAAGGTCACATAGCTAGTACATGGCAAATATCATAGGCAAGGTCAAAAGATAAGCAACAAATTGACAAAAGATATTTGTAAGTTGTGTAACAGGCAAAGATTAATTTTCTAGACTATGTAAAGAACTCTTACAATTTGTTAGGAAAAGGAATGGCCACTTTAAAAATGGCCAAAGTAATTTAAAAGTAAGGAAATCCAAATGTCTACTGTGAATATGAACATGTGCTCAGCTTCAGTGCCCAGAGGGAAAATGCAAATGTAACCAGTAACGAGGTTCTGATTTTTATCTATCACATAGGCATAAATTAATATGTCTGGCAATATCAAGCCTTTGTAGAGCTATTTCAGGGTCAGAACTTTTATACACTGTTGGGTGGGAGTAGGTGGTGCAACAGCAACTTTGGTTGCATTCAGAAAAAATGCAAAGAAGCTTATCCTAATACCAGCAATTCCACTTCACAACACACTCAATGCTGCCCTGGTAACTGTCAGTGGTTTGATGGTAAATGTTTAATGACTAGCTTTCTGGTTGGGGGATGGGGAGTTTGATTTGTAGTTTTCCATGGAGCAAATGCTCCTGCCATGGTCATATTCAAGTTACCAATGTAACATCACTGCCACTGGAGTGGGGAACAGGTGTGCACCATCAGCTCTCACAAGGTATCTGAGCCGAGGCCAGCACACACACCACTGGGAGACATTTTGTTGCATGATCTCAGGCGATCTGAACACGTACATTCACTGAAGATTGTTGGTAGAGGCAGAAATGTAAAGTGAACTCAATATCCATCAACAGAGGAATGAATACATAACCTGTGATAAGTTAGGAGAAGGTCATACTGCTGTTAAAAGAGATTAACTGTTTCTACATAACTTTATCTATTTGTATTGGATGGTTTTCAAAACATAATGTGGAGTGATGCAAGCACTTTACACAATATTACTATCTCATTCTATAATATAAAACACATACAAAGTAATACATATTTAAAGTTCTAGAGATAAATAAATTGATAAGTAAGTAAATAAATAAATGGACTGGAAGGCTATATATCAAAGTTGAAAAATGGAATAGAAGCCTGTATTTCAGAATTATACTTGCCTTTGGAATGTGGGAGGCGATAGTGAGATGGTGTAAGGTGTGATGATGATTAAAGCTATATTCATAGTATCTGTAATAAGACTTCTTTTCTTACAGTATCTATTCTTAGCTCTTTGAGCTTTGTGTGGAAAAACTCTACAAAAGCTCTTATTTCTCTAATCTGCAAGATCATCAGTTGAAGATGCATCATTCTTAATAACAGCTTTTTGGGAATTGAAAGAACTGTATCCCATTACAGACACATACCAACAGTAAGACTTATCTCAATTTCAGAAACATGTTTATTCAGGTGTGCTCAAAATGAAGAAATATGGTAATGCTGCTGACTGGCATGGCTTAGCCAGTCAATAATGAAATTATCAATAAAAATTTCATTACTTATTGATAAAAGATATATAATTTAAAAAATAATACAACAGTTATTATGTACCTTGAGGTATATTAGCCATTCACCATTTGAAATAAGTATCAATGCTTGTTAAGTGTATTGCATGTACACAGAGCCCATGAATGACAGGACTATATAACAGAACCTCCTAGCAATTGCCAATCTCAGGCAGCAAGTAGAAGGAAGTAGTAGAAATGCCTTTGAGGGGCAAATTCCACATGCTTTGTTGTAAAAGATGTGCCCTTCCCAATAAAACTGCATGCACAGTAAGGGAGACAGTGGGAAACAGCACCCCGGAGAAATGATGACCTGTGACAGCGATGAGAAATGACAGCAGCCCAAGGGACAGAGCCCTGTCAGAGCCCAGCATCTGGAGAAGTTAGTACAAAGGCAGACCACCCTCTGTGTCACAATGGCCCCAGGAGCTCTCAAAAAGTCTAAAATCTTTTTATGTGTTTGTTTCTAGTTTACTTGTTTTGCATGGCACAAAAGCACAATAACTAATGCTTTTAATGTGCCCTTGAATCATCAAAAAAATGCAATTTATTTTTCAGCAACCTCAGAAAGGCAGGACTTAGAAATATTTTTCTGAAGTCTTGGCTTAATGTGGAACATTCTCTGAAAATGCCAAGGAAATGAGACATCTTCTTCCTTAAAAAGAGAGATCATATTTATACATATTCTCTGCTACCCTAAGTCCTTCTGAGAAGCAGATATTTTCTAAATAAGTGATGTTACATTTTTTTCGCAAGATTTCACCTTCTTTTTTTTTTAGAGTTTTCATCTTAATATTGTAATATTCTTTTCAGCTAGAAGATGCTGGAATTATCAGCACCCCACTGATGAAATACTGGGGATAACAAAATTCTTGAAATGACCTGCCTCGTGTCTAAACAGGAAGTCACTGTGAGAGCCAGAAATGAAGTCCAGGGTTTCTGAAGACAACACCTTTCATTCTTTCTCTACTTTCTGTCAAAAGACCACAGGTTGTGCAGACTTTTTTTGCATATGAAGTCTATTTGATCTAGTCTGAAAATGGTGTCATGAGGGTGTCCTTTTATGCCAATGTTGGAGAAACTGCAGCTACTAACAAGAGCCCACAGGAAGAGGATGCGGGTCGGTAAGTGGACCTGCTTTTCCTCTGGAAAAACTGGGAAGTCATCATGACAGAAGCAAATAAAATATCCTCAGAAGATTAACAAAAACAAAAATCCCCAATGTAGTTAGTCATTCAGCTCCAAGAGAGACAAAATGTGACAGGTATAGCAGGAAAAGAAAGAAATGGAACTGCAATCAATTTAAAATTGCCTTCTTGGGAAGCATGGATTGAAATCACCCTGCTATTGGGGTAGGATTGTCCGAAAATATAGGACTTCCAGATGGGACAGATGGGATATATATTTCAAAATCATTCCTTTTTTACTACAATTTAAATTTATCTGGGCATTTTGTGCTGTTATCTGCTAAATCTGGCAACCTGATGTTAGGGACCTATCTCTGCCCTCCCCTCATCATGATAGTACTAGCACACCTAATTGGCAAAATAACGAAGCTTGTGAGAGAAATCCTCTTCTTCCCCCTAAGAGAGCTGGTCGGAAGGAGAAAACCATCCATGTCTTCCTCTACATCCTCTAATGCAGAAAGTTGCCATGCCACCCGTGTTCTAGAAAGCGTAGGCTTTGCTTGCTCTGTGCTTCTTCCTTACCCTATATGTCAGAGTTCCTCTCTGCTAATCATTCTATCTCGACAAAATAAACTGTCCTTTCAGTTGCCTGAGAAATTTCCACAGCCTTGTTGAACAAAAAAGGCCTTCCAAAGCATGTGATATTGCTGTTGGCTTTTCCCAGAACAGGAACAGCCATTCTTTCCTCCATAATATATGTACATATTTGCATCTTTCTATATAAAGTGGTATATATATTTGTATTTATACATTCATATATTCTTTGTTTGGAATTGTGCTTTCAATACAAATTAGGAAATGCTAATCTTGGGGCAAACATTTATTCAGCATTTAGTATATACCCAACATTGGTGAGGTTTTGGGATATGGAGATCACATAGGCATATTCCCTGCCATCACAGAATTTATAACTTCATAGAGCAGGGTCTGAGAGTTTACAAACTTTATTATAATCTGTGATTAATAATATGCTGGGGGAGTAGAAGAAATTTTGGCTGGGAAACCATTTGGGCCTTCTATATAATTAAAAGACATTTTAAGGATTTATTTTGACTAACAGTTAATAAGTTTTAAACATTCATTCTCTATGTCTCCAGGAAGAATTCATTAAAATGGGGCAGTGGGAATTTGAAACACAAGTCAATATCTTACAGCAGTATGGGGATCCTATCTGGGTGCTTTTGTTTGAACTAAAACTCATCTATTAGATTACTAAAAATGTTACTTTAGGAATTAAGACAAACATCGTAGCAGATTATTTTGTGTTTTCATAGTCGAGCTAAAAGAAAATCAACCCAGGAATGAAAATCTAGTTAGGATATTGAAGAAAGCAATTCAATGAAGAAGGCTTTGTTAAGCTGTTAAGCTATGGGGACTACAGTGATGAAGTGTATGTATGTGCGTGTGCCCTTGTGAGGTAGAGATGCCTGAGGATTATAAAATGTTAATGTTATTTACTTTGCTTCATAAACTTGATCTTGCATGTTGGGGGAATTGTCCTCTCTTACACCCCAGTGATCCCTCAGAGTGGAGAGAGAGGTAAGTCTAATGAAATAGCATCTTGGCACTAAGTAAGTAAAACATATCTGTAACTAGAGTTCTGAGTCCCATATGGTATATTCCAGGGCAGTTCATTTTTATCTGGCTCACATTAGCATGCATAACTTTGAGTCACTTTGAATCATTCCATCCAAGAAACCTTTATCTTTCAGTCAATAAAACAAGAACTTGACTTGATTGAGTCAGATTATTGAGTACACCGCCCATGCCAATTGCTGCCTTCTAACTGATCTCTCCTGAAAAGAAACCAGAGGTCTGCACAAATGAACCACATGCAGAAATGTGAAATTAAGGTTGCAAAGCAGTTTTCATATGGCCTTGTTAGGATGAATCAAAATTAGGTTATTTCCAATTATTTTAAAGAGTTATCATTTCTGTACTAGAACCTTGGAAAATGTGAAAATATCATTATTACAAAATGGATTGTTTATTCCTTTTCCTAAATATACCACTCAAGTACCAGGACAATATTATTAATGTGTTGCAGCTTTTAATTATAAAATTTAAGGAAGGTCTGATTAATTTGAAAAAAAATTTTTTTAATGTATCCTAACCGAAAACTAGTAAACTCTGTTATACATATGTACATGCACACACATGCACATACACACAAACACACACTCACAACTTAGTTAAAAATAGAAGGTTATTACAGGAAATCACATTCAGAAGGAATGAAAAAGCTTATTCCTGAATGTGCATTTATTAAAAAATGTTCCATGAGGCATGACTGTCTTGTCTGATTTGATCACTGCTGATTCCCCAGAACTTAGAACAGTGACTAGCACATAAAAGGTGCTCAATAAATACTTGTTCACTGACTTCTTAAGTAAAAAATGTGATGTATTTGGAGAAGGAAATAAAGCTAAGTAGCCTGTCCTTCCTTCCATCTCTTTCTTTTTCATCTGTGTATTCAATAAATATTAACTGAGCGACTACATCAGTTCAAATTCTAGGCTCTAGAGCTAGAGCAGTGAAGTAGACAAACTTCATCTCTAGCCTCTGGAACACTAACTAGTTTAAATCATTTTGTATATTAGATGGTTATATGTCCCCGAGATTTAGGTAACTGACATGCTGGAGTTGAGTAGATTGATGACACAAACACATCATAGCACCTGTGTAGGGCTTCCACGATTTTAGCACCATTTAATGGGCTGTGCCAGCGACTACCATGTGGACAAGAACCAGAGAAATGTGTAAGATTACCCAGGATTATTTACTAAATATAATTAGATGCAGTAAGTGAAAAATAGTGCTTTCATGTTTGTGAAAATATGACACTGACTTTATGACATGGAATTTGTATTTTTCCCAATGGTTTCCATGTCCTTAACGGTTCATTGTTTCCTTGTTGTACTGAAGTCAGTTTTCATTTGATCTCAATCCATTTGCCAAATCTCCTCCTCTCCTCAAACTAGAGGCACTATATTGTAAGGACTTTCTGTCAATTGTTCCCTGTATATACCTGCTCAAGTGTTATTGTGGAACAACTGCATGCAAAATAATATGTATAACATATGTATGTATGTGTTGAAGCATACCAATGAAATGAACATGGAGAGCCTCCTCCTCTCCCCTAGCTTTGGGCCAGAGCTTTACTGTTGCTTCTACCTGTGTGTTGTCTTTTCTTGCTTGGTTCTCTGCTTTAGTGCATGCACTCCATCCCTGCCTGGAATGCCTCCTTCTGCTCCTTCATGTACTCAAACCTTCACCCTTCAAAACTCTGGTCAGGTCCTATCTCCTGCATGAAGCATTTCTCCATGTGGCCTATAGTTTCCCTTGCCCTAAGTTCTAATGGCCCCAGGGGATATATTTCTAATTGGACATTTCAGTATATGCTGCCACCTCTGTGCTTTGCCTGCCAGCTAGATGGGAGTGCTCTGTGGGTAAGGACTCTCCTTTCTCCTGTGATGTCCTTGCCTTGCACCTCCTAGGTGCTTGACAGTTGACACTACCCTGGATGGAAAATTCCATGGTCGAGATAATGTAGTTGATAGCATGACGAATGAGATCTCAAAACTTGTGCTTAATTCCTGATCACAGATCCCTGCTAGATATGACAGCAGGCAGTGTAATTAACATTGTTGATAATTTCTTGTTTACACACACACACACACACACACACACACACACAAATACACACTTCTTAGGGTTGTGAAAATTAAATAGATATTAAATACATGAGATGCCTGAAAATCACATATATATTAAGTTGAATAGATATATATGTGTTTTTAATGTTGGTGTATCTGATTTATGTGTAATACATCTAAGGAGGTAAAATGTTTTATTACTTAGCAGTATATTCATTATTTTATGGGCAACATAGGGAAGCACTTGCTGTGGCCTATGGGACAGTCTTGAGCTCCTAAGCTCAACCATATCTTTATAATTTTTGAATTATGGATTAGGTCTCAGATTCTCTCAATCACCTAGGGGTGTTAGGGATCTCCTTTTCAGTTTAATTGAACTACATAATTTAAATAATTAATAAGTTGAGCAAATTGAATAGGAGGTCTGGTTCAGATCTTTGCAGTTTCTAATCAGGCAACCCAAATCAACAGGGACAGGATTTCAAGGAACACATTGAGATTAAGCACCAATTATGAGAAACACATACTAAAGATAGCTGACTCCCACATACTACACTTATTGTATGGCATGTCATTGCATTAAAAAAGAAAATTCCTTTTCAAACATCTGAAACAGAGATTGTGTTTACATATCCACAAGTGATTATTAATATTGTTCAGAAAATTTCATTTGCATTTCAGAGTCTTTGAGTTGAAACAGACTATTGGGTCTTATTCATCACATCAGTTTTCAGATGAAGAAATTGTGACCCCAAGTGTCTCTGTGGCTTGTCCAGTTAGTGGTGGTCTAGTCAGTGTTGAACTTGAGCTGGATCCCAGATCTCCTGAATCTGAGCCCTGGGTCCTTTCCATAAGATTCTGCTGCCCTTGGATTCCTGGTTTTCTTTTCTTTTGTTTGTTTTTTTTGTTTAGAGATATTCAAACTTTTTGAAGTCATGGAAATATGTCTTTTGCAGGTAAGCAACGTATAAAATTGCTGAAAGGAGACTTGCTGTTTTGCGAGAGGTTTGAGGTTTGGAACCCTTAATCTCCTCTCCTCCTTCCAGTAGTGGCAGCCAAATTCTCCCATATGACTCCAAGGCTCTGCAGAAGGGAGTTTGGTGTATTCTTTCTTTTAATAGTAGTAAATATTAATGCATTTATTTAAGTATACATTTGAAGGTTAGAGCTGATGGATAAAGATAATTTTTTCAATACCTGGGAAAATTTGAAATTTTGGAAATTTCATTAGGAATATGAAATAAGAAACTTATTCCTGAAACCCAAATTCAGTAAATCTGGCACCGTATATGTTTTCTCCATGCATGTATGTCAGCACATCTCATGTGTAATTCAAATACTTCTTTTCTAATGCAGGATTCTTGCTAGTTATGATAAATTGTGTCCACATTAGCAATATTTTCAAATAGCAGTTGAAACTCTGAAGGAGTATGGATGGTAACCAACAGGCTGGAAGGCTTCTTTAATCTTAATTGTATGTTGCTACCATGCCTTCTCCTCAAAATAAATTGCAGCATTTTGATGCAGTTGGGAGTCACTTGCTGAAGACAGAGCCATTTCTTGATCTGCTACTCCTATGCATTATCATGCACCCCATCTTCCCAGGGAGAGGCTGTTTGCATTGGAAGCCATTGGGAGCTGGAAGTCAGCAAAGCCAGCCACACGCTCAGGGTGGACCAGCTGTGCATAAAGATCTAGTCATTACAGGTCTCTGCATTGAAGACTTATACCCAGGTGCCTCTTAAATGACAGCATCATGAGAAGACAATGTTGCTATGCCGGTCCATCATTGCGTTTTCTTCTTTTATGTCTCTTTCAAGTCTTTCTTTTGTTAAATAATCTAATCCTCACTTGGGATTTGTGTATCATGTTAACTGACAGCTTTAGATATTGTAATGCAGGAAAAAAATAAGAAAAACACAAAGCCATTTCAGAGGGCAAGAGGGTGAAAATTACACAACATACTACTTTCAACTTACTTTTTCAATTTTGAAAGCAGTGAGAATTCATGTTTCTATTCATCCCTTCAAAAAACATTTACTGAGTACCAAGAATGCACCATCTACTGAACTAAGTCCTGATGATTTAAAGATATCTTTAGTGTGACCCCATGAAGGGGAAGAGGAAGTACACATAATTAAAAGGCTTGCAGTTTATCACAGCTGGGGCTGTGGCCATGCAGAGAGGGCTTTGGGAATATCCAGGCTTGGGAAGACAGAGTTTCAGAGAGAAGCTGATATTTGCATAGGGTCCTCAAATGTGAGAAAGACTTTGTTGTAACCAGGGTGAAAATCCTAGGCTGGGCAGGAACATAGATGTGCTGAGGGCCTTCAAAGCCTTCTAGGAGCAGCACAGGCATCAATAATGGGGTTGAGGACATTCCCTAGGTGAACAGAAGTTGCAGGCATACCCCATGTTTGAGGTTACAGAGTCAGGATCTAGATATGCTTCTAGGGGTTGGAATAAATGGCCTGATATAATAAAAGTTATTGGAAGTAACCAGTGTGTCCATTGACTAATGAATGGATAAACCAAATGTGGTACATACATACAAAGGAATATTACTCAGCCTTAAAAAGGAAACAAAGTCTAATACATGCTATAGCATGAATGAACCTTGAGGATATTATGTTAAGAGAAATAAGGCAGACTCAGAAGGACATATATAATATGATTCTACTTGTATGAGGTACCTAGAGTCTCATTCCACAGACAGAAGGTAGGACTGTGGTTCTGAGGGGCTGGGAAGGAAGGATTGAGGAGCTGTCTAATAGGCACGGAGGTTCAGCTGGGAAAGATGAACAGGTTCTGGAGACGGAAGGTGGTGGTGGTAGTACTATATGAACACACTTAATGTAATAAACTATACACTTAAAATAGCTAAGATGATACACTTGGTGTAATGTATATTTAACCACAATAAAAAATATCTTTGACCATTAAAAAGAGACTAAGTTATTAAATGTGTCATTCCTCGCAGAGGTTAAAACACTGGTCATGACACGATAATACCACAATGAGATTTACTTGGGGGTTTAGGTGGCTGCAAATTCAAAGTGATGGTGATGAGGTTGGCAAGCAAAGATAATTGTACATACATTTCCTTTGTAAGCTAATTCTAGACAGCAACAGAGGGACTATTTCTGTGGCATGAGACTGCATCTTGAATATTGCATTCAGTTATGAACATTACAGTTTAAGAAGGATTTCAACAAAGGGAGGGTTTTTTAGTCTTTAGTTTTAATTTTATTTATAAGAGAAGAACAACCAAGATGAATCAGAAGCTTGAAAATGATGACACTTTGGAAAGAGGGAAAGAACAAACTCCACTTAGTCTAGAAAATAGAAGCCTTAAGAGTTACGTGATTTTTTTGGGAAAATATATGGCATCCATCCATCCATTCGTTTACTTAACAAACATTCCCAAGCACAGTGCTATAGATGGGGAACTTTGAGGAACACATTCTAGTGGGAGAGACAGTGACACATATACAGGAATGAGTATGAACTTGGTAAGTGCTTCTCAAAGGTATGAAGATGGTTGTGCAGTGCTCAGAGCAGAAGACCAGCTCCTGAAGGAGGAGGAGAGAGAAGCTGTCCCCACTGGACATTAAGGACAAGTAGGAGTCCACCAGGGACTGAAGGTAATGAAGCCATTTTTAGAAGAAAACACAGTGAGCCTTGAATGACCCACGTGCCAGCAGTGGGGGAAGAGAGGGGAGAAAATTCAGGAAAGAAGAAGATTGCACGAGATGAGGTTAGAAATCAAGGTAGGTTGAAGCCTGAGAACTCTGAGGAAGTTGAGAGAGGTGCTGGACCAGAGAATGGCCTGATTAGCTTTAGTACTGCAAAAATAACAGGGTGAGGACTCTTCAGAATCCATAGAGAATGGATAGTGGGCTCTGGGTTTGTCATGTGGGGCGAAAAGGGTGTATGTACTACAAAAGACAGACTAGCATCAATGATGTAAGTTTCAGTTACATGGAAGGAAAGTTTCAGTTACATGGAAGACAGAGCTTTCTAATGATAAGAGTTGTCTGAAAAATAGGGTAAATGTGACATGTAAGTTTATTGTTATTAGTGATGTTCGACAAGGGAAGACAGAATAATGTCTGTGTGTCCTAGGTGGAATTTGTAATAGTGGAGAGCAGTGGTTCTCAGCCTTGACTACACACTATGCTGAGTTCCACCCTGGAAAAATTAAACCCCAGAATCTCTGGAATGGAGCCATGGCACATGTATTTTTAAAAAAGACTGTTGACTTTAATTTGCAGGCAGCATTAAAACAATAGAATAAACTGTAAGTTTAATTTTCCAATTTCAGTGATTATGTGGCCATAATAAAATAAAAAGATTGATTAGTCTTTTGTAAGAAAATATCATGCCAGCCTATGTGTAATATACATTTAATGGCTTTTCGTCCTAAGTGCTGGTTTGAGAGGAGAAAGCTGTATGTGGGTGGATGCAGCTATCCTGTAGAGAAGGTCCCCAGACGTTGAGCCTCACTGGCCTTGAGCTCTGCACAGTGATCAAGTTATATTCCCTCCACTTGTCTCGTCCAGTCTCTGCGTTCTGCCATAGAAAGCATGGAATGGCTTAAGAAGTTTGCATGGGAAATAAAGTCAATGATATTGTAATAATTTGGTATGGTGACTGATTGCAACTATACTTATTGTGATGAGGATTTTGCAATGCACATAAATATCAAATCACTGTGTTATACACCTGAGGCTAATATAATATCATGTCAAATCTATTTCAATAAAAAAATTTAAAAAATGAAGTTTGGATATTTTACTTGTAGGATAAAATTTCAAAATTTAGCCCTGTTTTCTCCCAAGATGCAAGAAAACTTCAAACCTTCTGCTTTATCACATCACTTCAAACATCCCCTCCGACACTGAAACTTGACTGCACAGTGTTGGATCTTTTGTTCCAAAATAAAGTCAACAGTGTAATAGGTCCTATTAAAATAGATGGCCATTGATCACTTCCTGTTATGTCACCCTTTAACTCTGCTAGAATAGAGTGCTTTTGTTCCAGTTCTATTTGATCTTTTTCTTTTATTTGAAAAAAATAACAAAACAAACAGAAAGTCTTTTGAACTTTTGAAAGAAGGCATAGAAAATAGAATCCTACTATGGGAAGCCCACCCAAACACTGATAGAATTCATTCACTTGTAGATATTTGTTGAGCGGCAAGTACATTGTGTGCTGGGTGCTCCAGTGGTGAACATGTCCTAAGTGTCCACCCACACAAGGTTTTCCTTACTAGGGGAAGGAGCTCCCCAGAAACAGAGCCTGAAGTGATGAATGTGTAGATAAGGCATTTCAAAACAAATAAATAGCACCTGCAGGGACATGAGTGAGAAACCTACAGAACAAATCCACATTTTCAAATAGTAATACAGGCACTAAAGATAACTTTAAAAAGGAGTAAGATGTGAATGGAGGGAGGACACGTTGAGCTAGGTTGGGCAGGACAGGTTTCAAAATCCAAATCTTGTCATGAATTCTCCCTCAAATAGGACGAGTTACTCCCTTTTGCTATGATGGGTGAGTTGGCCCTGGGCGGGTCCAGAAACACCAGTGCCCAGCACCAGTCTTGCTGGGAGAGATTGAGGCTGTGTCAGGCCTCTTTCATTGCCACAGCAAGAACTCCGCAACAGCCCCTGGGCCTTCCTCCACACTGTTCCTCTACCTTTAGGGTCCCAGGGCCTGCGTCTCATATCTTGTTTCTCACTTAGACCCTTTTCTTAGGGTTGCTCAGAGATGCTTTGTGATTTTCAAGCCCTCAATTTAATTCTGAACATCCTTTATGTTAGAAAGTCAGCTCTTATTTCTCTTGTGTTCTAAGAATTTTATATGACCAAAATTTCATTAACGATAGTCATCCTAACAATAGGCTGGACACTATGGCAGTGTTTTCTGTCAAACACTTTAGGGTTGGGCTAGACTTCTGGCTTTCACGTTTTAGCATGCCAGATTCTAATATGTGGCATTGGCATGATGTTTGATGTGAGGCACCTATCAAGCCTGCCTATAACAACCATTGTCAACCTCCAGAAATATTCCTAATGTTCAGTCTCTGTTCCAGCCCTGAGGATTGTAAGCTGCTCAGCTCCTTATGACCTTGAGGGGCACATAAATATACATTGTCTTCTTTACAGTGGCCATCATATATATGGAGTGTGTTTGCACCCAGACACACACACACACACACACACACACACACACACACACACACACACACACACACACCATGTAGGTCACAGTCCACATGAGGAACTGTTTGCTTGACCTGCCTGTTCCCACACATCTCAGGGCTGCTTCATTCCCAGCCCTTTGCCTTTTTCTGTACAGCTTTCAAATTTATAAAAGACAGACTAGGAAATAATTATTCTTATTTAAAAGCATTTTTTCACTTACAAAATAATTCATTATAGACTTTTTTTCAAGCATTTTAAGCATTGTTTGACTAACAGAAATTTAACCTATATGAAACCTTTCAGGACTACACTATGTGAAATAGTACATTTCTATTGTTACATCCTTCAAAATTATCAATATTATTATTTAGGTTGAGTGGTGAATGATGTGTGCTTTGGCATATATAGTGTGGTTAAATCTCCATTACACTAAATAGAGCATTTGGTTTTTTTTTTGTTGTTGAATAAATGAATCTTCTCTCATCTAAAATGGAAAATTCTGGGATGAATTGGAAGATTATATCCAGAGAGTTTTGGGATAATTAATTAGAATAAATTGTCTCTGGGATAAAAATGATGATTGAAATGGCATACTCTTTGAATTGTAAAGAACCCCAATGGGGAACTTTGCACTGATTTGAGCACGTTTTGGCCCAGATGCCTTGTTTTACACTCTTGCAAGATGGTTGACTACAGTTTGGTGGTACAACAGGTATTCACTCCACAATCAGATCTTTAATCACTATATAAATAACTAAAAGGTAATATTATCTGAAAGTGCTTATGAGGAGTGTATTTGGAATATATCTTCCAAATATATCTTCCTGTTTTTCTCCTGAGTTGCTTCAGTTTTCAGGAATTCCTGGGGTTCTTGTTTCCTAGGAAGATGAGTCAACAGAGATTTGCTTCTCCCTTCATGAATGGGATGTGGGGGCAAACACAAATAAATAAAGTGACTTGATAGTAAAATGCAGCCATCTGAGCTAGCATAAAATGCATTATCTATCCATAACCAATCTGATATGTCACTGAGGTGCAGAAGTCACCTGTCCCAGATGGCAGCCTGTCTATTCTGGAGGCTAACTCTCTGAAGCACTCCCCCATGTGCTATGACTTTTCCTGGCCATCCTCTCCCAGGTCAGCCAACTGGCAATGTGGTCCAGCTGGGGCATCACCCTAGGGGCTGAGCTGCTGGCCACTGTTGGGTGTGCCTTGAGGTGCCACAACCCCGAGCTCTATTTGCAGCTTGCAGAGTAGACCCCCTCTGGCTGTTTCGGCTCGGTGTCCTGGAATCCTGTGGTGCTCAGTTCTACTGTTCAATCTCCCATGAACAGCCACAGGGCTCCTGCCTTCCCCCGTGGGCATGGCATCTTGAATTGAGTGCCAGCTCCAACCAGCTAGGAGGTAGCAGCTTCATCTGTATGGCCCTCTGCTCACCCTACGACTGGCATAGACCCAGGAGAACTTCCCTTAGGATTTCCTTCCAGTCAGAAAAGGAAATGCAGAGAATCTGGTCTAACATACACTATTTTTCTCCCAGTCACCACCAGAATTTGCGTCTGTTTCCACAGGATTCAGCTGATGCTATTGCTTTCAGCCAAGTTACTATATTACTCCTTTCCTCTTTCAGGGGGAACCAGAATTTAGGACATCTTTATCTTTGGTTTGTGAATTTGAAATGCTTTACTTACTGGACAAGGTTTCTGTTTGTAAAATAGTTACTAGTCAGTCCATTAAAAAATATAAACAGTGCTGAAGAGAGAGCAGCCACATTTAACAGGAAAGCAAGTGTATACATTTCTCTACAGGTGTATTATCACCTTTTCCCTACATGTTCCCCTTCATGAATGACCCTCCTTTTCAGTTAAGTAGAAAACTTGTGTCCCTTAAATATCAGTTTTGTTTTGTAGGAACAGAACTAGTGTGTGTGTATACATACATATATATGTGTGTGTGTGTGTGTGAGTGTGTGTGTGCATATAAATATATATGTATACATGTATGTATGTACATTCCTTTATATATATAAAATCCCTTTGTTCTTTCCTCTAGGATGAGAGTAAGAAAACACAACCCTCATTTCTAAGGTTAACCCTTCTAACTGGTAGTTGGATCCTATGCCTGAAATCATTTATGCCTCAGTGATTTATAAAGATCCTATGGCATGGTACACATTTGCTGTAGGGCAGGGGACCAATGTGATCAAGTCAGATTGGTTCTCAGCCTCACAGATCTCCTAGCCTAGCCTGACACATTCTTTTTCCAATCAGTACCCACCCCACCCCCAGAATTTTCATTTCTAATTCCTTTTTAACTCCTTCTCCTCTGCCTTAATTATTTCCCTATTAAAAATACTTTTTTCTGCTTATTCCTGAAGCCCCATTTAGCTACTCCCCACTTCTTCCTTTTCTTTCCATCTGCTCCCTCATTTCTCCTTCCATGGTTTTCAGAAACTTGCTGGTTCAGTGATAGATACTTTTTGTAGAAGTTTGCCTGCTCACAAGAATAAAAAAAGGTATCTGTTCAAAGTCAATTTCTGAGTCCATCTTTGGAAATCTCTGATACAGTACATCTGGACTTGGAACAGTGAATTTCTAATTTTGATAAGGCACATAGTTGACTCCTAACTTCAGGCAAACCAGGTAACACTGTGCCACATGACTTGCAGCCCTGCTATGTCCCCATTCATCTCCTGTATCCAATGCGGACACTCCTTGCATCACATTCCACCAGCCCTTGCTCTTCTCTCCTTTCCTGCTCTCTTCCAGACAGACTACCCAGAGACCACCCAATATCAAGGCTCTGCCCAATGATCCAACCTTGGGTCCCTCTCCAGAACCTGATTCTCTGTTACCATCTAATTTCCCAGACTTCACTTTTGCTCTTTCACCCGCCTACTGAATCTCCCCGTATGTTTCAGCATCACTCAGATTCAGCACGTACAAATGAGATCATCAGTCACCTCATTCTCAGATGACTTCCCTTCTTGGCTCTTTGATTTGTCTCCATGACTCTGGTTTTCTCATTTACCTGCCCATAAGCTCTCAGGGTCACACTTGATTCCTACCTCTTTCTCATCCTGTGTCTCACCAGATATTCTCCTGCCAATTTTCTCTGCGTAGCATCGTTTCCATGTTTCTCTTTCTGTTTTACTCTAATTGCCACCTTAAGGTCCTTTTTTCTTCATGTCATGACTGATGCCATAGCTGCCTGTCCCATCTCCCTGATTTCAGACATCCTTTAGAGACTCAAATGTATCCCACACTGTCCTAATGCTCCATTTCATCAGGATGCCCACATTCTAATTTAAAAGGAGAAAGTTCTGTCAACGGGGCACTCACATACTGTGGCCAGCTAATGTGCTTCTCAAAGGCAAGCCATATGGGAAGCCAGTTATAATTGGAAGGATCACTGGTGTGTACTAGTACAGAAAGGGAATTAATTAAAGAATTAGGCTGTCTAACGACATGAAGAGAAGTTAGCTGGTTATACTGGCCTCTTCAAGGAAGACAGACATGTCACTCAGACTGAACATATCATGCCTTTGTACCAAGACACCGTCTTGCCAGGCAGTGAGTGCTTGGTGGGGCACCGCTAATACTACCTCTGTGATCTTCATTTTTCTAGGTCCGTGGCTTACCTCTCATGAACTGCTCTTTGGAGTTATCAACACATACATTCATTTACCATCAAACAAGGTGGTTTGGGAGCCATGTTCTCATTCATGCTACCTTTATATATCTTTGATTGACCCACTACACATTGATTACAAATTTAATTCCTGAGTGGTGGCCTGATTCTCCTTATTTCCAAGTTCTTGATGGAAGATAGTATGCCAGTAGCCACCATTTAGCAAGATTAATAATATAATAATATTAATAAAATTAGGAAGAAATCACCCACAGTCTCACACCATTTTATGGTTATTATTAATAGGTTTTTTGCATTCTATTTCCATCATAATGTGTATTTTATGTGATTGTAATTCTAGTACAATATCCATAGACGATACTCTTCCCTCCGTTCCTGCCTTTCCTGAGAAATACAGTAAAATGCTGAAAATAGAAACTGAGAGGCTAGACAACATCAAGGGAACAAAAGCTGAGAAACAGGAGGGTGGAGAAGGCAGGTGTAATGAGAGATAACGTAGAGAATTAAAAATAAATTGCGCATGGGAGGTGCAACTGAAGTGGTTGGCAAATCCTTTCTATAAAAGCAATTACAAAACTGGACAAAATTGTCAAAACAGTTCTCGCTTTGGAAATTGACCAAAAGCAAACAATAAGTTGAGACATATTTACTGACAAAAACCTTCTGAACTTTATGTATGATCAGTAGGAGTTTGTGTCCATCTTGTCTAGGGTGGCTGCCTTCCCACCCTTATCCCCAGCTCTCAGTGTGACTGTTCTACCGGGATGGACTTGACCATGAAAACCAGCAAGTCCACTGTTGGGGACTGCTCTGATTAAGAGGGCAAGGGAGAAAATCCGCACTCAGTGACATTGCCAGTAAGTAGCAATCTTGGAAGGGAAAGAACAGGCAGACGGGAGGTTGCAGTCCTGGCTGGGGGAGCAGCAGACTGGTAGAATCTCTAGAAACTTAACAGGGAGACCTTAAAACTCAAAGAGCTGTCATGGTGTTAGGTAAGCCCTCCTCACCTGGCTGATCTGGGGGCTGCATTCATATGCAGGAGGGGCCTAAGAGAGTTCATGCTCTCCACATGCTGATGAGAAGGCTTGCTCAGGAAAGATGTGCAAAATGCCTCGCAGAAAGCAGAAGACAGGAGATTTGAAAATGCCCAAACTTCAGATGTGTTCCCAACCACACACTGATCCATTGGCACAGAACGGACAGCTAATGGGTGTAAGATGTTTAACCACAGCCTTTAACCAAACATTGCCTAACTACTGTGCTGTGCAGATACATGGGCACGTGCAGACATCCTAGAAAATCAGGCTAGAAAGTAAAAATAAGAATACAAACAATAATCAGAGACATTACAGCTGACATCATGGGGTATATAGCAGATTTAGTCCAGAAAAAATTAGTAAAACCAAATCAAACGAAAACAAAAAACAAACAAACAAACCCAGCAAGAACAGTCTCTTCACACAGACACAATCAGAATTCAGACCTACTGCAATATATTATCTGAAGTGCTCAGTATTCAACAAAATATTATGCAGAGTCACACAGAGGCACAGAAAAGTATAACCCACACAAGGAGGAAAGCTGGCATTGCAAATGACCCCTGAGTAAGCCCAAATATTGTATTTAGCAGATGGAAGATGTCAAAGCAGCTATTTTAAACATATTCAAAGAATTAAAGGAAACCATATTTAAAGACTTAAAGGAGAATATGACAATGACTCAATAAATAGAAAATGTCCATAAAAGATAGAAACTTTAAAAAAGAAACAAATGGAAATTCTAGAGCTAAAAGACACTAATTGAAATGAAAAATGCACTAAATGGATTCAACAGTAAAATTAAGATGTCAAGAGAAAGGATCACTAATCTTGTGATCACTTGAAAACATCAATCAAATTTATCTAATTTAAAGAACAGATAGAAAAGACTCAAGAAAAGTTAATAGACCCTCAGAGAGTTATAAGACATCAATTTTACCAACATATGCATAATGGGAATCTCAGAGGGAAAGGAGAAAGAGGCAGAGAGAACATGGGAAGAAATAATGCCCCAAATATCCCAAATATGATGACAAATATCCAAGAGTTCAACAAATGATAAGATTAGAAGTGAACTTCCTTAACCTGATAAATGGTCTATGAAAAACCCATAGCTAATATTATATCATATTTCATCATAAAAGATGGAATGTTTCTCTCTTAAGGTCAGGACAAGATGTGGATGATAACTATCACTATTATTATTCAACATTGTATTGGATGTTCTAGGACACTGAACAATGAAAAAGAAAAGAAAGCAAGAAAAGGAGGTAAAAAAAGAAAGAAAGGAAAAGAGAAAAAAGGAAAAAAATGGAAGAGAGAGAAGAGGGGAGTGAAGAGGAGGAGAGGAAAGGGAGAGAGGAAGGTTGGAAGGAATTTCATGTAGATTTGAAAGGAAGAAGTAAAACTTTTTACTTTCAGATGACATTAACCTTTTATATAGAGACGCCTAACGAATCAACAAAAATTACTAGACCTAATAAATAAGTTTAGTATGGTTACAAGATACACAATCAATATACCAAAATTTATTTTAAAATACTAGCAGAAAACAATCCAAAAATGAAATGAGAATAATTTCATTCACAATAGTCAACTTGTGCTGGTCAATTGATTTTTGAAAAACGTGTGAAGACATTTCAATAAGGAAAAGATGATATTTTCAACAAATGGGTCTGCAACAACTGGATATACATATGCAAAAAAATATGAACATAGACTCATTTCACATCATACACAAAAATTTACTTAAAATGGATCCTAGACCTAAGTGGAAGACCTAAAACTGTAAAACTTCCAGGAGAAAATATAAGAGAAAATCTCTGTTGCCTTGGGTTAAGCAAGAGTATCTTAGTTCAGAGACTAAAAGCAGAAACCATAAATAAGAATATGGATAGGATATGAAGAATATGAAATAACTTCATCAACAGTAAAATCTTTTCTTCTTTAAAAGACCCCAATGAAGAAGATGAAAAGACAAGCAACAGACTGACAGAGAATATTTGCATATCATATATCAGACACAGGGTTTGTGTCCAGGACATACAAAAACAAGTATGTTTACTCTCACCATTTCAATAACAGAGACTAATAAAAAAAGCAGGGCAAAAATCACAATATGTTAACAGATACCTTACAATAAAAGATATATGAATGGTGGTAAAACACATGAAAAGATGCTCAACATCATGTCATTAGAAAAATTGCATGTCTAACCCACAATATGATGTCACCACAAATAGCTATAATAAAAAAAAGACTGACAATACCAGAAATTGCTGAATATGTGGAAAGGCATAACCTTCATACACTGTTGATGGGCATGGAAAATTGTACAACCACACTGGAAAAACAGTTTGGCATATTACTAAAAAAATTAAACATAAGTTTACCACACAACCCAGCAATTCCACTTTAAGGCATCTACCCAACAGAACTGAAAATAATGCTTGCACAAAGGCTTGTAGCCATGTTCATAGCACCATTATTCATGATAGCCTCAAATTGGAGACAAGCCAAATGTCTACGAACTGGTGACTAGTATATAAAATGTAGTAGTCATATAGTGGAATATTATTTAACAAAAAAAAGGAAAGAATTACTTAGGCATGCTGCAACATGGATGAACCTTAAAAACACTATACCAAGTAAAAGACTATAGACACAAAAAACTGCATATTATAGACTCCATTTTTATAAATTTTTGCAGAGAAGATAGCTTTATGTATCAAGAAAACACATCAGTGGCTGCATGGGACTGGTGTGGGGAATAGGGATTAACTACACACAGGAAGGAAGGATTAACTATACAACAGGATAAATTTTTGGTGCAATAGAAGTATTCTAGAACTGGATTGTGGTGATGGTTGCACAACTCTCCAAATTTATTAAAAATCATTGAATTATATACTTAGGGTGAGTGAATTTTGTGGTATGTAAGTTATTCTCCAATGAAGCTATTGAAAAAATAAATTGTGTATGAAATACTATACAAACTCTTTTTTCCTAAATATTTTCTCACAGCCTAGTTCAATAAGTAATCACTAACACTTCACCCTGCTTTTAGGAAAGCCAGGTTTGGAGAAAAATAGGAAGGAAAAAAATAAGCTATTTAGTCCTAGACTCTTAATCTC
Source organism: Manis pentadactyla (assembly GCF_030020395.1). Classification (NCBI taxonomy): domain Eukaryota; kingdom Metazoa; phylum Chordata; class Mammalia; order Pholidota; family Manidae; genus Manis; species Manis pentadactyla. The sequence goes on along the minus strand of NC_080021.1, from coordinate 81,900,355 downwards.
TCCAAGAATAAGTAGACACTGAATTCTCTTGAGTAATAGAAGTTAGTGAGCTGGAAGAATGGAAGCAGATAGATTACAAAAGACTATTTTTCTTTCCTAAAGTAAACTTTCAAAGCTGGCATTTGTTACACAGCCACGCATTCCCTAAAAGTAGCTCACAGTCCACTCTGCTGAAATACTGAGCAGTCGCCATGTTAGCAAACTTCTCCAGCTTTTGATATGTGTAATGATATAATGCCAGTGATTATTTTTGCTTAGAGACCTTAAACTCTCTTATGATGAGCAAATAGCATTCTTAGACTTGAGTCACAATCGTTTACAAATTAATTACTTCACTTGCCTGCACAGTGATCATGTAACTGAAGGAAATGTGATTATTTTGTACCTATAGTAATTCAGAGTACAGTTGTGTGATCATGAATTTGAATCCCCAAGACAGAATCATCAAAGTCTCATCAGTAGCAAAAATTATAATGCAATCCTTGTCTTTTCCAAGCATATTCTGTATTTGGCTGGAGATAAACTGTATTCTTCCAGCAATAAAATGATTGCTCAACAGGACAAATGTGGTATTATTTCCTTTTTATAAGCATGAAATTCCAGCCTCCAGGACTGTTTACTATATGCCAGCCTTCAGCTTGTCCACAGCCAAGAATGCTTGTGTAATAATTGTCCATGCCCAGTCACTTAGTGGTGACTTTGCTGATGACCTCATTAGAGGCATCCCATGTGGCAACAGGGTTGAGACTCCTGGCCAGTATGCAAGTGACAGAAAACACTTCTGTCATCGTGAATTCATTTCTCTGATGCACAGATCTCATATTAGAGATCGGGTTGCCAAGAAGGTATTCGGTTGCACAACAAATTATTCTTCTGTGTTGCTGACCCATTTCTTCCCCAGGTGTTTTTGTGGTTGCCTATGGCTAAGTTTGGCAGACAGGGCTCATTAGAATAATGCAGGGTACTTAGTCAAATTTTTAGCCTGATTTCCATCTAACTGATCACTTTCATAATCTGCTTATCTTGGCAGGTAATATTTATAGGAGCTCTTTCCAAAGAGGGAAGAGGCATAGGAGGAAAAATAAGAATGAAAATGAACTGTATATGCTCTCATGTTGGATATTCTGCATTCCAAACTACTCAGGCTCACTTCATGGGTGAGTCAATTAATCTAAAACTCATCTGTAAAATGGGAATGTGTTGCTTTTTTTTCTTATAGTAACTGTAAGCTATTATATGTGGAGCACTAAGCATAGGATCTAGCATATGGTAAATGCTTAATACATGTTGGCAATTATTAGTATTAATCTTTTCATATTTTGAATCCATGGTGACAAAATATTTTCAGTCCAAATTATCTCCTCTAAACTTTAAAATCATATTAATAATGATAAAGGAATATGTTTTATATACTAAGGCTTTGAGCAGGACAGTCTACTAACTTTATAGATCATTTGAAATGTGCCTGCATGATGCTAAATCTCAAACTGGGAGAATGTGATTAATGTGCTGGCCATATGTATTTAGAAATAGGTGTGCCTACTTTAAGAATTGGCATTGTGAGTGTACAAAGCACATTCTTCTTAAGTTTCAGTCTCTTCATCAGCAATGCTGGATTAATAGTGTCCGTCTTCTGATTATACTGACCAGCGCACAGACAATAACATCAGAAGACTAAATCTACCTCATAGAACACTTTTGGAGATGATCAAAAAGAAAAATGGCCTGAAGACAAAGGTCAGCATTCCAGCACATTTAAGATCAAACGTAAGCACAAGTAGTGACATCTTCTATAACATCAGAAACGACAAAAACAGCAACAATAAATGCATATATATATTATTTTCCTGCCTGGGTAAACTTCCTTCCTTGAGGTGCCAAGACAATTGGACAATCTGCCTTATTACTGCAGTGCTAAACTCCTCTAATTTAATTATTAATGTGGAGAGATTTACGTCCTTCTTGCTTTTTTGTCTTCTATTTGTCTCTTCTGTACTTTGCATTTTTCTCTGTATTCCCACCTTCTGTTAGATTAAGTGTTTGCAGTAATGTATTTTATTTCTTCTACTGGAATATTTGCTACATCTCTCTGGGTTTTTTTAAAATTAAGGTATCATTGATATACAATCTTATGAAAGACTCACATAAGCAATCCATGGTTACTATATTCCCTTCTATTATCACGTCCCCACCACATACCCCATTACAATCCCTGTCTATCAGTGTAGTAAGATGCTATAGGGTCATTCTCTTCTCTATCCTATATTCTTTCCCTGTGACCCCACTGCATTACGTGTGTTAATCATAATGCCTCTTATTCCCCTTCTCCCTCCCTTCCCACCCCCCCGCCAAGTCCCTTTCCCTTTGGTATCTGTTAGTCCATTCTTGGGTTCTGTGAGTCTGCTGCTATTCTGTTTCTTCAGTTTTTGCTTTGTTGTTATGCTCCACAGATGAGTGAAAATTTGGTACTTGTCGTTCTCTGCCTGGCTTATTTCACTGAGCATAATACCCTCTAGCTCCATCCATGTTGTTGCAAATGGTAGGATTTGTTTTCTTCTTATGGCTGAATAATATTCCATTGTGTATATGTACTACCTCTTCTTTATCCATTCATCTATTGATGGACACTTAGGTTGCTTCCATGTCTTGGCTATTGTAAATAGTGCTGCGATAAACATAGGGGTCCATATGTCTTTGAATCTGAGAACTTGTTTTCTTCAGGTAAATTCCTAGGAGTGGAATTCCTGGGTCAACTGGTATTTCTATTTTGAGTTTTTTGAGGAACCTCCATATTGCTTTCCACAGTGGTTGAACTAATTTATATTCCCACCATTAGTGTAGGAGGGTTCCCCTTTCTCTACATCCTTGCTCGCATTTGTTGTTGTTTGTCTTTTGGATGTTGGCCATCCCAACCAGTTTGAGGTGATATCTCATTGTGGTTTTAATTTGCATTTCCCTGATGATTAGTGGTGTGGAGCATCTTTTCATGTGCCTTTTGGCATCTGAATTTCTTCTTTGGAGAAGTGTCTTTTCAGGTCCTCTGCCCATTTTTTAATCAGGTTATTTGTTTTTTGGGTATGGAGGTGTGTGAGCTCTTTATATATGTTAGATGTTAACCCCTTATCAGATATGTCACTTATAAATATATACTCCCAAACTGTAGGATGCCTTTTTGTTCAACTGATGTTGTCCTTTGCTCTACAGAAGCTTTTTAGTTTGATGAAGTCCCATTTGTTCATTTTTGCTTTTGTTACCCTTGCCCAAGGAGTCATGTTCAGGAAAAAGTTGCTCATGTTTATATTCAACAGATTTTGCCTATGTTTTCTTCTAAGAGTTTTAGGTTTCATGACTTAGATTCAGGTCTTTGAACCATTTAGAGTTTACTTTTATGTATGGAGTTAGACAATAATCCAGTTTCATTATCTTACATGTAGCTGTCCAGTTTTGCCAACACCAGTTGTTGAAGAGGCTGTCATTTCTCCACTGTATATCCATAGCTCCTTTATCATATATTAATTGACCATATATGTGTGGGTTTATATCTGGATGCTCTATTCTATTCCACTGATTCTTGGGTCTGTTCTTGTGCCAGTACCAAAATGTCTTGATTATTATGGCTTTGTAGTAGAGCTTGAAGTCACAGAGCATACTCCCCTGGCTTTATTCTTTCTTCTCAGGATTGCTTTAGCAACTCGGGGTCTTTTGTGGTTCCATATAAATTTTAGAACTCTTTGTTCTAGATCATTGAAGAATGCAGTTGGTATTTTCATAGGGGTCTGTAGATTGCATTAGGCAGGATGGCCATTTTGACAATATTAATTCTTCCTTTATTGGTGTCTTCTTTAATTTCTCTCTAGAGTGCCTTGTAGTTTTCAGGATATAGATCTTTCACCTCCTTGGTTTGGTTTACTCCTAAGTATTTTATTCTTTTTGATGAAATTGTAAATGAACTTGTTTTCTTGATTTCTCTTTCTGCTGTTTCATCATTAGTATATAGGAATGCAACAGATTTCTGTGTATTAATTTTGTATCCTGCAACTTTGCTGAGTTCAGTTATTAGTTCTAGTAGTTTTGGGGTGGACTCTTTAGGGTTCTTACGTACAATATCATGTCATCTGCAAACAGGGACAGTTTAACTTGTTCATTACCAGTATGGATGTCTTTTATTTCTTTGTGTTTTCTAATTGCCATGGCTAGGACCTCCAGTAATATGGTGAATAAAAGTGGGGAGAGTGGACATCCTTGTCTTGTTCTCAATCTTGAAGGAAAAGCTTTCAGCTTTTCACTGTTAAGTATGATGTTGGCTGTGGTTTTGTCATATATGGCCTTTATTATTTTGAGGTACTTTCTCTTCATACCGATTTTGTTGAGAGTTTTTATCATGAATGGATGTTGAATTTTGTCAAATGCTTTTTCAGCATCTATGAAGATGATCATGTGACTTTTGTCCTTTTTGTTGATGTAGTGTATGATATTGATGGATTTTCGAATATTGTACCATCTTTGCATCCCTGGGATAAATCCCACTGGATCGTTATGTATTGTCTTTTTTATGTATTTTTGAATTAAGTTTGCTAATATTTTGTTGAGTATTTTTGCATCTATGTTCATCAGGGATATTGGTCTGTAATTTTCTTTTATTGTGGTTTCTTTGCCTGATTTTGGTATTAGAATGATGCTGGCTTTATAGAATGAATTTGGAAGTATCCATCCTCTTCTACTTTTTGGAAAACTTTAAGAAGAAAGGGTATTAGGTTTTCTTTAAATGTCTGATAAAACTCAGTGGTGAAGCCATCTGGTCTAGGGGTTTTGTTCTGAAATTTTTTGATTACCAATTCAATTTAATTGCTGGTAATTGGTCTTTTTAGATTTTATGTTTCTTCCTGGGTCAGTTTGGAAGGTTGTATTTTTCTAGAAAGTTGTCCATTTCTTCTGTGTTATCCAATTTGTTAGCATATAGTTTTCCATAGTATTCTTTAATAATTCTTTGTATTTCTGTGGGGTCAGTAGTGATTTTTCCTTTCTCGTTTCTGATTCTGTGTATGTGTGTAGACTCTCTTGATAAGTCTGGTTAGGGGTTTATCTATTTTCTTTATATTCTCAAAGAACCAGCTCTTGGTTTTATTAATTCTTTCTATTGTTTTATTCCTCTCAATTGTAATGATTTCTTCTCTGATCTTTATTAACTCCCCCTTCTACTGACTTTGGGCCTCATTTGTTTTTTTCTTCTAGTTTCATTAATTGTGAGTTAAGACTGTACATTTGGGATTGTTTTTCTTTCTTGAGATAGGCCTGTATTGCTATATACTTTGGTTTTAGAACTGCTTTCACTGCATCCCGCAGAAGTTGGGGTGTTCAGCTGTTGTTTTCATTTGTTTCCATATATTGCTTGATGTCTGTTTTTTTAAATATTCATTTTATTATCATTAATCTACAATTACATGAAGAACATTATAGTTACTAGACTACCCCTTCACCAAGTCCCTCCCCTCAAACTCCATTACAGTCACTGTCCATCATCGTAGTAAGATGCTGTAGACTCACTACTTGTCTTCTCTGTGTTGCACATCCCTCCCCGTGCCCCCCCATATTATACCTGCTAATCATAAGGTCCCCTTTCTTTTTCCCTGCCCTTATTCCTCCCTTCCCATCCCTCCTTCCCAGTCCCTTTCTCTTTGGTAACCATTAGTCCATTCTTGGGTTCTGTGATTCTGCTGTTGTTTTGTTCCTTCAGTTTTTCTTTGTCCTTATACTCCATATATTAGTGAAATCATTTGGTACTTGTCTTTCTCTGCCTGGCTTATTTCACTGAGCATAATACCCTCTAGCTCCATCCACGTTGTTGCAAATAGTAGGATCTGTTTTTTTTCTCATGGCTGAGTAATATTCCATTGTGTATATGTACCACATCTTCTTTATCCATTCATTTACTGATGGACATTTAGGTTGCTTCCATTTCTTGGCTATTGTAAATAGTGCTACAATAAACATTGGGGTGCACCTGTCTTTTTCAAACTGGAGTGCTGCATTCTTAGGGTAAATTCCTAGAAGTGAAATTCCTGGGTCAAATGGTATTTCTATTTTGAGCTTTTTGAGGAACCTCCATACTGTTTTCCACAATGGCTGAACTAATTTGCATTCCTACCAGCAGTGAAGGAGGGTTCCCCTTTCTCCACAACCTCGCCAAGATTTGTTGTTGTTTGTCTTTTGGATGGTGGCTATCCTTACTGGTGTGAGGTGATATCTCATTGTGGTTTTAATTTGCATTTCTCTGATGACAAGTGATGTGGAGCATCTTTTAATGTGTCTGTTGGCCATCTGAATTTCTTCTTTGGAGAACTGTCTGTTCAGCTCCTCTGCCCATTTTTTAATTGGATTATTTGCTTTTTGTTTGTTGAGGTGTGTGAGCTCTTTATATATTTTGGATGTCAACCCTTTATCAGATCTGTCATTTATAAATATATTCTCCCATACTGCAAGATACCTTTTTGTTCTATTGATGGTGTCCTTTGCTGTACAGAAGCCTTTCAGTTTGATATAGTTCCACTTGTTCATTTTTGCTTTTGTTTCCCTTGCCCTGGGAGATATGTTCGTGAAGAAGTCACTAATGTTTATGTCCAAGAGATTTTTGCCTATGTTTTTTTCTAAGAGTTCTTTGTTTCATGACTTACATTCAGGTCTTTGATCCATTTCGAATTTACTTTTGTGTATGGGGTTAGACAGTGATCTAGTTTCATTCTCTTACATGTATCTGTCCTGTTTTGCCAGCACCATCTGTTGAAGAGACTGTCATTTCCCCATTGTGTATCCATGGCTCCTTTATCATATATCATACCTTTGGGGTTAATATCTGGGGTCTCTATTCCATTCCACTGGTCTGTGGCTCTGTTCTTGTGCCAGTACCAAACTGTCTTGATCACTGTGGCTTTGTAGTAGAGCTTGTAGTTGGGGAGCGAGATAGTCCCCACTTTATTCTTCCTTCTCAGGATTGTTTTGGCTATTCGGGGTCTTCAGTGTTTCCATATAATTTTTTTGAACTATTTGTTCTAGTTCATTGAAGAATGTTGTTGGTAATTTGATTGGGATTGCATCGAATCTGTGTATTGCTTTGGGCAGGTTGGCCATTTTGACGATATTAATTCTTCCCAGCCAGGAGCGTGGGATGAGTTTCCATTTGTTAGTGAAATCTTTAATTTCTCTTAAAAGTGTCTTGTAGTTTTCAGGGTATAGGTCTTTCATGTCCTTGGTTAGGTTTATTCCTAGGTATTTTATTCTTTTTAATGCAATTGTGAATGGAATTGTTTTCCTGATTTCTCTTACTATTAGTTCATTGTTAGTGTATAGGAAAGTTACAGATTTCTGTGTGTTAATTTTGTATCCTGCAACTTTGCTGAATTCTGCTATTAGTTCTGGTAGTTTTGCAGTGGAGTCTTTAGGGGTTTTTATGTACAATATCATGTCATCTGCAAACAGTGACAGTTTAACTTCTTTACCACTCTGGATTCCTTGTATTTCTTTGTGTTGTCTGATTGCTGTGGCTAGGACCTCCAGTACTATGTTGAATAACAGTGGGGAGAGTGGGCATCCCTGTCTTGTTCCTGATCTCAGAGGAAAAGCTTTCAACCTCTCGCTGTTCAGTATGATGTTTGCTGTGGGTTTATCATATATGGCCGTTATTATGTTGAGGTACTTTTCCTCTATGCCCATTTTCTTGAGAATTTTCATCATGAATGGATATTGATTTTGTCTAAAGCTTTTTCAGCATCTATGGAGATGATCATGTGGTTTTTGTCTTTCTTTTTGTTGATGTGGTGAATGATGTTGATGAATTTTCGAATGTTGTACCATCCTTGTATTCCTGCGATGATTCTCCCTGGGTCATGGTTTATGATCCTCTTAATGTATTTTTGAATTTGGTTTGCTAATATTTTGTTGAGTATTTTTGCCTCTACGTTCATCAGAGATATTGGTCTGTAGTTTTCTTTATTGGTGGGGTCTTTGCCTGGTTTTGGTATTAGGGTGATGTTGGCTTCATAGAATGAGTTTGGGAGTATTCTCTCCTATTCTATTTTTTGGAAAACTTTAAGGAGAATGGGTATTATGTCTTCTCTGTATGTGTGATAAAATTTCACAGTAAATCTATCTGGCCTGGGGATTTTGTTCTTGGGTAGTTTTTTGATTACCACTTCAATTTCATTGCTGGTAATTAGTCTGTTTAGATATTCTGTTTCTGTCTGGGTCAGTCTTGGAAGGTTGTATTTTTCTAGGAAGTTGTCCATTTCTCCTAGGTTTTCCACCTTGTTAGCATATAGGTTTTCATGGTATTCTCTAATGATTCTTTATATTTCTGTGGGGTCCGTCGTGATTTTTCCTTTCTCGTTTCTGATTCTGTTGATGTGTGTTGATTCTCTTTTTCTCTTAATAAGTCTGGCTAGAGGCTTATCTATTTTGTTTATTTTCTAAAAGAACCAGCTCTTGGTTTCATTGATTTTTTTCTATTGTTTTATTCTTCTCAATTTTATTTATTTCTTCTCTGATCTTTATTATGTCTCTCCGTCTGCTGACCTTAGGTCTCATTTGTTCTTCTTTTCCAATTTCGATAATTGTGACATTAGAATATTCATTTGGGATTGTTCTTCCTTCTTTAAATATGCCTGGATTGCTATATACTTTCCTCTTAATACTGGTTTCGCTGTGTCCCACAGAAGTTGGGGCTTTGTGTTGTTGTTGTCACTTGTTTCCATATATTGCTGGATCTCCATTTTAATTTGGTCATTGATCCATTGATTATTTAGGAGCATGTTGTTAAGCCTCCATAAAAGAACCAGCTCTTGGTTTCATTGATTTTTTTCTATTGTTTTATTCTTCTCAATTTTATTTATTTCTTCTCTGATCTTTATTATGTCTCTCCGTCTGCTGATCTTAGGTCTCATTTGTTCTTCTTTTTCCAATTTCGATAATTGTGACATTAGAATATTCATTTGGGATTGTTCTTCCTTCTTTAAATATGCCTGGATTGCTATATACTTTCCTCTTAAGACTGGTTTCACTGTGTCCCACAGAAGTTGGGGCTTTGTGTTGTTGTTGTCACTTGTTTCCATATATTGCTGGATCTCCATTTTAATTTGGTCATTGATCCATTGATTATTTAGGAGCATGTTGTTAAGCCTCCATAAAAGAACCAGCTCTTGGTTTCATTGATTTTTTTCTATTGTTTTATTCTTCTCAATTTTATTTATTTCTTCTCTGATCTTTATTATGTCTCTCCGTCTGCTGATCTTAGGTCTCATTTGTTCTTCTTTTTCCAATTTCGATAATTGTGACATTAGAATATTCATTTGGGATTGTTCTTCCTTCTTTAAATATGCCTGGATTGCTATATACTTTCCTCTTAAGACTGGTTTCACTGTGTCCCACAGAAGTTGGGGCTTTGTGTTGTTGTTGTCACTTGTTTCCATATATTGCTGGATCTCCATTTTAATTTGGTCATTGATCCATTATTTATTTAGGAGCATGTTGTTTAGCCTCCATGTCTTTGTGAGCCTCTTGCTTTCTTTGTACAATTTATTTGTAGTTTTATACCTTTGTGGTCTGAAAAGTTGGTTGGTAGGATTTCAATCTTTTTGAATTTACTGAGGCTCTTTTTGTGGCCTAGTATGTGATCTATTCTGGAGAATGTTCCATGTGCACTTGAGAAGAATGTGTATCCTGTTGCTTTTGGATGTAGAGTTCTGTAGATGTCTATTAGGTCCATCTGTTCTAGTGTGTTGTTCAGTGCTTCTGTGTCCTTATTTTCTGTCTGGTGGATCTGTCCTTTGGAGTGAGTGCTGTGTTAAAGCCTCCCAAAATGAATGCATTGCATTCTATTTCCTCCTTTAATTCTGTTAGTATTTGTTTCAAATATATTGATGCTCCTGTATTGGGTGCATATATGTTTTTAATGGTTATATCCTCTTGTTGGACTGAGCCCTTCATCATTATGTAATGTCCTTCTTTATCTCTTGTTACTTTCTTTATTTTGATGTCTATTTTGTCTGATACTAGGATTGCAACACTTGCTTTTTTCTCTCTGTTGTTTGCATGAAATATCTTTTTCTATCCCTTGACTTTTAATCTGTGCATGTCTTAGGGTTTGAGATAAATCTCTTGTAAGCAGCATATAGACGGTCCTTGTTCTTATATCCATTCTATTACTCTGTGTCTTTTGATTGGTGCACTCAGTCCATTTACATTTAGGGTGATTATCGAAAGATATGTACTTATTGCCATTGCAGACTTTAGATTCGTGGTTACCAAAGGTTCAAGGTTAGCTTGTTTACTACCTTACTGTCTAACTTAACTCACTTATTGAGCTATTATAAACACAGTCTGATGATTATTTCTCTCCCTTCTTATTCCTCCTCCTCCATTCTTCATATGTTGGGTGTTTTGTTCTGTGCTCTTTTTAGGAGTGCTCCCATCTAGAGCAGTCCCTCTAAGTTACCCTGTAGAGGTGGTTTGTGGGAGGCAAATTCCCTCAACTTTTGCTTTTCTGGGAATTGTTTAATCCCTCCTTCATATTTAAATGGTAATTGTGCTGGATATAGTATCCTTGGTTCATGGCCCTTCTGTTTCATTGCATTCAATATATTATGCCATTCTCTTCTGGCCTGTAAGGTTTCTGTTGAGAAGTCTGATGATAGCCTGATGGGTTTTCCTTTGTAGGTGACCTTTTTTCTCTCTCTGGCTGCCTTTAATACTCTGTCTTTGTCCTTGATCTTTGCCATTTTAATTATTATGTATCTTAGTGTTGTCCTCTTTGGGTCCCATCTCTCGGGAGTTCTTTGTGCCTCTGTAGTCTGAGCAACTATTTCCTCCCCCAGTTTGGGGAAGTTCTCAGCAATTATTTCTTTTAAGACACTTTCTATCCCTTTTTTTCTCTCTTTTTCTTCTGGTACCCCTATAATGCAGATATTCTGCCTTTTGGATTAGTCACACAGTTCTCTTAATATTGTTTCATTCCTGGAGATCCTTTTATCTCTCTCTGCATCAGCTTCTATGCGTTCCTGTTCTCTGGTTTCTATTTCATCAATGGCCTCTTGCATCTTATCCATTCTCCTTATAAATCCTTCCAGAGTTTGTTTCACTTCTGTAATCTCCCTCCAGACATCTGTAATGTCCCTCCAGACTTCATCCCTTAGCTCTTGCATATTTCTCTGCAGCTCTGTCAGCATGCTTATGATTTGTATTTTGAATTATTTTTCAGGGAGACTGGTTAGGTCTGTCTCTGCAGATCCTCTTTCAGGTGTTATCTGAACTATCTTGGACTGCACTAAATTTTTTTGCCTTTTCATGGTGATAGCGGTGGCTGTAGGCAGGTTGCGGGTTTGTCAGCTGGGAGAAGAAAGTCCTTTCCTGCTTGCTGGATGCCTTGCCCTTATCCGCTGCCTGTGTCATTTACCCGCACTCCTGGAGCAGCCACCGGGTTAGTCCCTTAAGCTGCTGTGGGCAGGGTCTCTGTCAGAGAAGCGTGAAGTTCTGTGGGGAGTTGCAGGCATGACAGATGTGCTCCTCCGTGATAGCGGCACCCCTGCTGGGCAGCTGTGTGCCAGTAACAGCCTTTAAGTCTGGCCCAGGTGGCTCTGCATTAGGCTGGGATTCTGGTCGGCTGCTGGGAGCACGCCTGCTCACTCTGGCTCCACTGCAGGTGTGCGTGGGTCTCTCCCACATGGACCTCTACCGGGCTCCTATGCACCACTGCCACTGGTGCGCGTGAGCCGCACCCAGGCTCTTCAGTCGCCGCCACTGTAGGCTCACACAAGCCTCTCCTGGTTCCCTCTTGCACTGTTGGTGCACACGATCTGCTCCCAGTTGTTTCCGGTGCTGCCACCCCCGGCATGCGCTGCCACTCTCCTGCTACTGGGCCGGTGTGTCAGGGTCCACGCCAGTTGGAGGAATGACTGGCAGGCTGCTTAGTGCTGTGAGGGGCTTCAGAGCTGCACTGCCTCCCTGGGGTTTAGGGCACCTAAGGTTCCCCGGGATTCCCAGCTGCTGGCTAAGTGTGCCGGGATGACTTTGTCCAGTTATGGGGTCCCTGTCTCTTTAAGACTTGCAGAAAGCACTTGCTTTTCATTTGTCTCAGGGGTGCTGGTTGCAGGGACCTGCCCACAGGTTTTGCTTTTCCATTTCTCTAATATCCAGCTCCCCGTGCACCTTGTGTCTGCGCTCCGGGTGTGGATTTCTAGAGCTGATTGTTTAGCAGTCCTGGGCTTTCACTCCCTCACCGTTCTGACTCCTTTCTTCCTGCTGGGTTCTGGGGTGGGGGAGCGTTTGGGTCCCGCCTGGTTGTGGCTTGTATCTTACCCCCTTCGTGTGATGTTGAGTTCTCATAGATGTAGATGTATCCTGGCCGTTGTACTGCATCCACTGGTATCTCTTTTAGGAGTAGTTGTATTTATTGTATTTTCATAAATAAATATGTTTTGGGGAGGAGATTTCCTCTGAACTACTCATGCTACCATCTTCCCATGATCCCCCCTCTATGTCTTTTGATTGGCACATTCAGTCCATTTACATTTAGGGTGATTATCGATAGGTATATTCTTATTTCCATTTCAGGCTTTAGATTCGTGGTTACCAAAGGTTCCAGGTTACTTTCCTTACTATCTAAGAGTCTAACTTAACTCACTTAGTATGTTGTTACAAACACAATCTAAAGGTTCTTTTCTATTTCTCCTCCTTTTTCTTCCTCCTTCATTCTTTATATATTAGGTATCAAATTCTGTACTTTTTGTCTATCCCTTGATTGACTTTGGGGATAGTTAATTTAATTTTGCATTTGCTTTGTAATTAGCTGTTCTACTTTCTTCACAGTGGTTTTATTACCTCTGGTGACAGTTATTCAACCTTAGGAACACTTCGATCTATAGCAGTCCCTCCAAAATAGAATATAGAGATGGTTTGTCGGAGGTAAATTCTCTCAGCTTTTGCTTATCTGGAAATTGTTTAATCCCTCTTTCAAATTTAAATGATAATCTTGCTGGATAAAGTAATCTTGGTTCCAGGCCTGTCTGCTTCATGGCATTAAATACATCATGCCACTCCCTTCTGGCCTGTAAGGTTTCTGCTGAGAAGTCTGTTGTTAGTCTGATGGGCTTTCCTTTGTATGTGATCTTATTTCTGCCTCTGGCTGCTTTTAGCAGTCTGTCCTTATCCTTGACTTTTCCCATTTTAATTACTATGTGTCTTGGTGTTGTCTTCCTTGGGTCCCTTGTGTAGGGGGATCTGTGGATCTCCATGGCCTGAGAGACTATGTCCTTCCCCAGATTGGGGAAGTTTTCAGCAACTACATCCTCAAAGACACTTTCTATCCCTTTCTCTCTTCTTCTTCTTCTGGTATCCCTATAATGTGAATATTGTTTCGCTTGGATTGGTCACACAGTTCTCTCAATATTCTTTCATTCTTAGAGATCCTTTGTTTTCTCTGTGCCTCAGCTTCTTTGTATTCCTCTTCTCTAGTTTCTATTTTATTTATTGTCTCCTCCACCATATCCAACCTCCTTTTAATTCCCTCCATCATGCTCTTCAATGATTGGATCTCTGACCTGAATTCATTCCTGAGTTCTTGGATGTCTTTCCATACCTCCATTAGAATGCTGATGATTTTTCTTTTGAACTCCCTTTCAGGGAGAGTCACGAGGTCCATATCATTTAAATCTTTCTCAGGAGTTGTATTAATAATTTTACTTTGGACAAGGTTCCTTTGGCATTTCATGTTTGTATATGGCGCCCTCTAGTGTCCAGACGCTCTATTCTGGAGCTGCTCAGCCCTTGAAGCAATGTCGGGGGTTGCAGGGGAGCAGTACTGGTGCCTGGGGGGAGGAAAGAGCTGTTCTCCGCCTCCTGACTGCTGTGCCTGTCTCTACTGCCTGAGCCAGTGGGCCGAGCACACAGGGATAAGTTTCTGTCCAAGAGCAGCCGATATGTATCTCTGCTTTCCACAAGCAGCCGGAATCCCAGTCTCCCCTGGAACTCTGCCTGTATTAACTTTCAAACCTAGTAGTCATGCTAGTCTCATGAAAGCACCATTAAATGTAGGTTTGTGCTCCCAGAGCAGGACTCTGGAGCTAGGTATTCAGCAGTCCCAAGCCTTCCACTCCCTCCCTGCTCTGTTTCTCTTCCTCCAGCTGGTGAGCTGGGGTGAGGGAAGGGCTCGGGTCCTGCAGAGCCACAGCTCTGGTATGTTACCCCGCTCGGTGAGGTCTGCTCTTTCCTCCAGGTGTGTGCTGTCTGGCACTGTCCTCTTTCTTGTTGCTCTCTTAGGATTAGTTGCACCAATTAAATTTTCTAATTGTATCCAGTTTTAGGAGGAAGCCTCTATCTCTCCTCTCACACTGCCATTTTTTAATCCAATCTTGATGTCTGTTTTTATTTGGTCATTGATCCATTGATTATTTAGGAGCATGTTAAGCCTCCAAGTGTTTGTGGGCCTTTTTGTTTTCTTTGCATAATTTATTTCTAATTTCATACTTTTGTGATCTTAGAAGTTGGTTTGTACAATTTCAATCTTTCTGAATTTACTTAGGCGCTCTTTGTGGCCTAGCATGTAATCTATTCTCGAAAATGTTTCACATGCACTTGAGAAGAATATGTATCCTGTTGCTTTTGGGTGGAGTGTTCTGTAGATGTCTGTTAAGTCCATCTGTTCTAATGTGTTGTTCAGTGCCTCTGTGTCCTTACTTATTTTCTGTCTGGTTGATCTGTCCTTTGGAGTGAGTGGTGTGTCGAAGTCTCCTAAAATGAATGCATTGCATTGTATTTCCTCCTTTAATTCTGTTAGTATTTGTTTCACATATGTAGGTGCTCCTGTATTGCGTGCATAGATATTTATAATGGTTATGTCCTTTTGTTGGACTGACCCCTTTATCATTATGTAATGTCTTTCTTTGTCTCTTTTTGCTTTCTTTGTTTTGAAGTCTATTTTTTCTGATACAAGTACTGCAACACCTGCTTTTTTCTCCCTACTGTTTGCATGAAATATCTTTTTTTATCCCTTCACTTTTAGTCTATGTATGTCTTTGGATTTGAGGTGAGTATCTTGTAGGCAGCATATAAAAGGGTCTTGCTTTTTATTTTCCATTTTTTAATTGGATTATTTGATTTTTTTTTGTTGAGGTGCGTGAGCTCTTTATATATTTTGGATGTCAACCCTTTATTGGATATGTCATTTATGAATATATTCTCCCATACTGTAGGATGTATTTTTGTTCTATTGATGGTGACCTTTGCTGTACAGAAGCCTTTCAGCTTGATATAGTCCCACTTGTTTATTTTAACTTTTGTTTCCCTTGTCCAGGGAGATATGTTCATGAAGAAATTGCTCATGTTTATGTCCAAGAGATTTTTGCCTATTTTTTTTAAGAGTTTTATGGTCTCATGACTTGCATATTACATTCAAGTCTTTAATCCATTTCGAATTTACTTTTGTATATGGGGTTAAACAATAATCCAGTTTCATTCTCTTGCACATAGCTGTCCAGTTTTGCCAACACCAGCTGTTGAAGAGGCTGTCATTTCCCCATTGTATATCCATGGCTCCTTTATCATATATTAATTGACCATATATGTTTGGGTTGATATCTGGGCTCTCTATTCTGTTCAATTGTTCTGCGGGTCTCTTCTTTTTAAAAAAAATTTTATATTAAGGTAAATGATATACACTCTTATGAAGTTTTCACATAAAAAAACAATATGGTTACTACATTTACCCATATTATCAAGTCCCCACCCATACCCCAATGCAGTCACTGTCCATCAGTGCAGCAAGATGCCACAGATCAAGGGTCTTGCTTTTTTATCCATTCTGTAACTCTAAGTCTTTTGATTGGTGCATTCAGACCATTTACATTTAGAGTGATCATTGATAGACATGTACTTATTGCCATTGCATGTTTTGCATTTGTGGTTATCAAAGTTTCAAGGGTAGTGTCTTTGCTGTCTAACAGTCTAACTTAACTCACTTATTATGCTGTTGTAAACAGAATATAGAGATTTTTTTCTCCTTTATTTTTCTTTCTCCTCCACTCTTTATATGTTAGGTGTCATATTCTGTACTCTCTATGTATCCTTTGACTGACTTTGTGGGTAGCTGATTTAATTTTGCATTTGTTTGGTTTTAATGCATTTAATTTTGCATCCATTTGTAATTAATTGGTCTACTTCTTTTACTGTGGTTTTATTTTCTCTGGTGACAGGTATTTAGCTTTAGGAGCACTTCCATCCATAACAGTCCCTCCAAAATCCACTGTAGAGATGGTTCACGGGAAGTAAATTCCATCAAATTTTGCTTATCTAGAAATTGTTTAATGTCTTCTTCAAATTTAATTGATAATATTGCTGTGTAGAATATTCTAGGTTTGAGGCCCTTCTGTTTCATTGCATTAAATATACCATGCCACCTTCTGGTTTTTTTTGAAGTGATTGTTCTAAGGTTTGTAATGAGTATCATTTATTTGTTGCCATCTAACTGCGTGTTATATCAAGTCACATATAATGTGAGTACGTAACAGTACATAATACTTTCATTTTTACTCATTGTGTCCCTTTTGCTATTTTTGTTGTGCATTATATTTTACATATATGTCTCACTATGTTGTGATTATTATTATTTAATCAGTCAATTATATTTTAGAGAAATTGAAAGAAATGAAAATTAGTTTGTGTTTACCCACCTATTTTCCATTTCCATGGTTCTTCATTTTTTGTGAAGATCATAATTTAATTTTGGTAGCTATTTTATTCTTACAGTGCATGTCCTCTAGTGATTAATTCTTTCAGCTATCTTCCATCTGAAAATGTTTTTATTTGTCTTCATTTTTGAGGGATATTTTCACTGAACATTGAGTTCTAGAGTAGCAGAGTTTTTTTTTCAAACACTAAAAAGCTGTAATTTTACTGCTTTCTGATTGTCATAACTTTTTAAGACAACTCTGTGTACATTCTCATTACGAAAACCATCTTTTTTTCTTTTGAATATCTTTTTCAATATTTTGATCCTTTTTATTTCTGAAAAACATTTATCATCATGCTACATTTTGTTTATTTATTTATTTTTAATTGAGGTACATACAATAAAGTGCAGAAATCTTAGTTTACAGCTTGATGAGTTTTGATCTGTGTATATTTATATAACCATTACCCAGATCAAGAATAGTTTTAAGATTTTCTCTGTCTTTTGTATTCAGTACTTTGACTGTGATGCCGCTAGGTATGTTGATCTTTATCCTGCTTGGATATCCTTAGCTTCTTGTATCTATAAGTTCATGGCTTTTTTTAAACCAAATACAGGAAATTTTTGACTTTTCTTTCTTCACATATTATTTTTCTGCCCCATTTTCCCTTTCCTCTCTTTCTGGAACACCAATTACATTTAGACTACTTAATGTTACTCACAGGTTGTTGGTCTATATTTACTTGTTTATTTTTTCCAATTTGCTTATCTCTGATCTTCATATTGTAAAAGTTCTATTGATCTATCTTTAAATTTAAGCATTTATTTCTGCATTTACAATCTGCTGTTAAACTCAGATTTAAACCCTGTTTAATTTTCAGATACTGTATTTTTAATTTAATAATTTCCATTATTTTGTAGTCTCCATTTCTATGCCAATTTTTGCCATCTGCATTCATTATGACTATCTTTTCTTTTAAGTCTTGATCACAATTATAATTACATCTGGATCATAATTGGATCTATTTCCATTAAATTCTTCTTGTCCATGATTATGAATAATGCTATCTTGCTTACTTATATGTCTATTGTATTTTATATTCTTTTACTGTTGTAATTTTTTGCTGTATATTATACAGTGTGGACAGTGTGTTGTATGGAGTCTGAATTGTATAATATTTCTTGAAAGGGCATAGAATTTTGTTTTGGTAGCCAGTTAAATTAATGGGGCTGTTTATACTACTAGTATATTCTTATTGGGAGAATCTATTTTGTTTTGAATTTAATCCTGGAGTATGGCTCCTATTCAAGGGTGTGGCTGGTTAGTGAGCAAACTCTACTCTGATTGAACTAGAACTCCAATGTCTCTCAGCATTCTGTAACTTTTGGTATCACCTGACAGATCTCAGCTTGTCTGAGGCATATGATCTTTGCAAGCTTTCAGAGTCTTTTCTTATAGATACACCCTGCAGATGCATAGCACAGCCTTTGGCCAAGGACCCAAGGTTTATGCAGTGACCCTTTGTGTTTCTCCCCCTTCTTTAACCTCCTGCTCTGTAAATTCCAGCTGCCTCAGCAGTCTAGAACTCTGCTCAGACCATCTCAGCTCATTGATACTGCTGCTTTGTTTAGGCTCCACCTCCTTGCCACAGAAAGAATTTGTCTCCAGGCAGAAAATTGGGATATCTTGGAGGTTAATGTGCGTGTTTCCTTCTCTCAAGGATCAAAGTTCTGTGCCACGTGTTTTTCAATTACTGAAAGCAATTGCCTCTTATATTTTGTCTAGCTTTATAGTTTTTGGTAGGAGGGCAAATCTCCTACTTACTCTATCAAAGATGGAAGTACAAGTTCTATACCTTTCATATTCTGATTCCAGATTATCAAGGGTTAGCTTTAAATCTCAACAGAATTTATCCTGATGAGATAGGGCAGAAACATGGGACAAGCATCATGATAAATTATCCAACAAGCTGAGATATAAACAGTGTAGTAAGGAAGGATTGCATCTTATGTATAAGATTCCATTTTAAAAACCGGGAAGTTAGGAGGTAAAATTCTTAACATATTCTTTGGTAAACAGATATTACCTCAACCCACTTTGGGGGCAGGGTGGGCAGTTTTGATTAACATGTTCCAGAGAGAAGCTGTTATCCTGAAGAGGAACTGACCAGTTTCTTGTGTTAAGTTAATTTTTCAGAATTACCTGGAGGACTGATAATAGAGGAGAAGAGACATAATGTCTCTCACCAGAGAGAAGCATTTATAGACCAACTTATAGATCTATATGCCCTGGTCCTCTGTCACATTCCCAAAACTTACTAAAATATGGAACCCCCAGCCTTTTTAGCATATTTCCTCTCTGAAGATGCTGCAATTTCTTTTCTTTAAGTGTGTACCTTTAAATTAAGCTTTCTCACTGCTTAACTTCATTGTGTTTTGTCTCTCTAGACTTCTCCAGTGGTAAGAGTCTTTGTTTCTTTGCTATTTCATTCTATTTACAAATCTTCACTTGGTCTCTGCTTTACTCCTGATAATTAGGGAGGGGCTGTTAAGAGCTCAGATTTGGGCCTGCAAGTTCCCATCACCTTGGTGACCCAGACAGAACTGCAGCTGTGTGATCTGCTCTTTAGTAGGTAGCCTGCCTGAAACTCTCCTTTCTTTGGGAAGTTTTCAGAACATAATCTCACTGAATCCTGGGCTCCACAGCTCCCCCATATCCTGGAGTGGTAGGGGCTAGTTCCCACACCTTGCAGATCCAAGTGGACATGGTGACCCTGGCTTTAGGAGTTGGCAAGGGAATCTGTCCTGTGCTGAGAAGGAGTTCAGTGAACTTTCCCTCTTTCCCTCTGTACTTTCCTGTTCGCAGCCACCTGCAAAGCAGCTGCCATTCCCTGCTACTTGCTCTTTAATGAATTCCTTTCTTACCTACACTCATCAGCTCTGCTTGAGAATTTTCTCATTCAGAGGCAAGAACCCTCCCCTGTCCAGGTTGAGATTTCACGTCGTGCTCATTGAGAGACCTCCCCAGCTACAGCTGCCTGGCAACACTGACACCTTCCTCTCTGGGCCAATTCCTATTCATTTTGAGTGTGCTCAGGACAAAAGAGAAAAAAAAATTAAATGCAGTATTTTTCTAAGAGAAAACAGTTGATAAGAGAAATCTATGAAGTATTAAAATATCAAAGTCAAGTATTAACTATTTTTGCTCTGATTTTTTACATTCTTGTAGATAATTAAGAATTGACTGTTTTGTACTAAATATAACTTTCTGTATCAGGCCTTTTATCAAATAACAATCTCTTTTTATGTTTGAAAACAGAACTTTGGTCAGAAGGCAGTTTCAAATGTCTGCTAACATAGTAAGCATCAAATAGATATTCTAACACTAATTCTATGGTCCTACAAGAAGGCTAGACATTGTATTGACCAGAATTAATAAGAATTTTGGATTACAAATTCAGTATTTATTGTAGGTTTCAGCTTACAGGCTTAGCAGTGGAATGTATTGGCTTTTTAGAGGTTCCAATAAAGCTTGTATCCAGCTGTTCTGGTTAACTGTGTCCTTTAGTGTGTCTAAGAGACAGGATGTCAAAGCTTTAACCTCACATTTATTTTTGTATCTTGTCAAATACACTAAGTTGACTTTTAAACAAACCCAGTGTATCAGTATATTGAATCACATACATTAATATGTTTTTGTATCATCTGAATTGCAGATTTGCTGGGTTTTACCTTCCAGCTCTCTTTTTGGTATGAGGCCTTTATATCCTCTCTCTCCTTGGTTCATTTCTCATATATGCTTTTAGGTCAATTACAACTCGGCCTCACTGCCTGCCTTGTTCTCTGGCCAGCAAGATAAACACTGAACAGAGCCTTTTATCTTAGCAGGCCTCTGTAGGTACTTACTGCATCAGAATGACTTTTCTCTCTTCAGTGTGTTGTTTATGAGATTTTTAAGTTATTCTTTCACTTTGGGTGTGAAACCCAAACTTTCTTATGCAATGTAGCAGCTGTGGCGATAAGTACAAATGGTTACCTGTGTTCCTGTGATTTTTGTCTGTGGCATTTCCTTTGGCTAATTACTTTCAGCTGAGTTACATTCTGGCACTAACATTATGAACTTGTGTTTGTAGGACTCTGGGACTGAGGACTACTTTAAACTCAGGCCTATTGAAGGGTGAGATACAACTGATTGGGGCAGAGGCGATTTATGGTGACAGTGACCATAGGCCCATTCACATTTGCATGCTCTTGCTTTACTTACAACATAACTGGTTGACCACATTAGAATGCAGGTTGCCTTCTTGTGGTGAATGTTCTTCTAGATGCCATTTCTCAGGATGTTCATCAACGAGTTCCCTCAGAATCATCCAGGGTATCTGAGCCACAACCAGACCTGTATTAAGGGTTTAGGACTGATGTCTTGGGACTTGCATTTTAAATATGTGGTTAGCATGCACAGAAAAGTTTCAAAACCTCTCTCTTGATTGGAGACATTTGAACATCCAAATTGGCAAAATATTTACTAATTATATCTGTGGTTTGATAAGGTCATATATCAGGAGACTTAGTGTTAAATTTTCATTTTGGAATTTTTCATATATACCTTTTGTGCTTATTGCAGTAAAGTTTTCAGTAGCCTGGACAAAAGATGTCTCCTCCAATGGGGTAGGACGATTGTCATTTCCTGTTTTGTCTCTTTTGTCAATTTCAATTAACAGCCACCCTGTTTCCAAACTTAATTCTTAATGGGATAAAGTCACCTTATGGTTCAAGTCCTTTTTGGTTTATTATTGTAACTGTAGAAAGCAATCACGGCATTGTCTCTCCCTGAACTGGAACTGACGGTGCCTTCTGGGAACCGTGACACTTCCTACAGACATGTTTGCCTGTGCTAAAACAATAAATGGAATTCTTCAGTGGTTGCTGATTCTCTGATATGACTAACCAAGAAATTGCTCCGGATACCTACCAGCTCCACGCTGCTTCCTGGCTTATTTTCTAGACGGAGCAAGGCCAGAAGCCCAAATGGTGTACTCACCTTTTGACTGGTTTCACTGCTTCCACTCTTGCTTCCACAATCATTTCTCGACACAGCAGCCACGGTGATCCTTAAAAGCATGATTCCAATTATGTTACTCCCTTGTTCAGAATCCTCCAATGGTTTCCCATAGTGGATGCTCTGACGAGCTGCCCACATACCCTTCCCAGGACTGAGGCACTAATTTCCCCAAATGCTGGGATGACTGGCAGCTGACACCCCTCAGCTGTGCCTCTCTTTAGGAATCACTCTCCTGAAGAGAGTTGCCTCATCAAGACCACCCTCACGGCAGCCTGCATCCACTGGGATTGGCGCAGGAGCATAAAGCCTGCATTGTAGGGCCATTCTAGCTTTAGAGCTCCTGGCAGTGAAGGCTGCATCACAGTTCAGCTCTTCCCTGTGCCAAATCCTGTCTTTCATTTTTCTATAGATATGCCTGAGATGCCTTTCTAGAAACTTCCTGCCCACATGTTTCCACCTTGGAGCCTGTCCCAGGGAACTCAATCTATCACACTAATTGTCTCACAAAACAGCTCCAAAATCCTTCCTAGGAAGGCCCTGTGCAAACTGGGCCTGCCAGCCCTACCTCCTCCCTCTCCATGTATTCCAGTACAGCCACTTTGGCTTTACTGCTGATCAACAAACACTCTAAGTTTGTTCCTGCCTTGTGGGTTATGCACTTTCCCCTGCCGAGAACAGAGTCCCTCCCCAGAGCTCTGCAGGACCTGCTGCCTCCTCTCTGTCTTGGCATAGAGGCCTTATCTGAGGATCCTTCCTAAAGGGGGTGCCCTGCCCCCCAATCAGTTTCTATTCCCTTACCTTTACCATAGGCATTACTGTGTAGCACTTCTCAAGCCGACTTCAAATTTCATTATGCATTTCTTTCTTTTTCTTAGAATATAGTTGATATACAATATTATATTGTTTTCAGATGTATAACATAGTGACTTGATAATTATATACATTATTAAATGCTCACCACAGTAATTGTGATTACCCGCTGCTACCATACCAAGACATTACAATATTATTGGTTAAGATCTCTATGCTGTACTTCCATTCCTGTGACTAATTTATTTTCTAATCTGAGGTCTATACCTCTTCATCCCCTTCACCTATTGCACCCATTTCCCCCTCGCTCCCCTATGGTAACCAACATTTGTTTCTTGGGTTTCTCTTACTTGAAGGGAAGGTTTATGAGGCTGGTCTTGTTTACTGCTCAAGAGCAGGGCCTCACAGGTAGTAAACATTCAATAAATAATTTTGAATGCTTGGATGAATGAATACATGAATGTCTCCCAGTTGAGCCAACCCACTCACCAAAATAATAGAACTGAGAATATGTATCTCTTTTGCTCTCTGCTT
Source organism: Manis pentadactyla (assembly GCF_030020395.1). Taxonomy (NCBI): domain Eukaryota; kingdom Metazoa; phylum Chordata; class Mammalia; order Pholidota; family Manidae; genus Manis; species Manis pentadactyla. The sequence goes on along the minus strand of NC_080021.1, from coordinate 81,877,241 downwards.
CTTAATCTTCATATCTAAAACAGATATTCTCACCTATCATATGAGCATTTCTTGGTGCCACCATTTGTTGGCTGTGTGACCTTAGGTAAGCTATTTCACCTCTCTGCCTCAGTTTCCATATCCATAAAATGCAGATGACTGGGTTGTTGTAATGATGGAAGTGGTTAGAACAGTGCATGAAATGTGGCAAGTACTTTGAAAGTGTTAACTAGCTGTTTAAAAAATTATTATATCCCTTTATTTAAAATTAAAATTTATTTTAAATACTTAAAAATATTCTATCATAAATATGTTTACTTACTGGATTATCTTTTGTTTGAGCTTTATGTTGTTTCCAAGTGGCTTCACTATCATAAATAATGCTATCTAATAACATCCTTGGGCATGAATTTTTTTGAATATCTATAATTATTTCCTGGTACCAATTCCTGTAAGTAGAATTACAGCTACAATACTGCACACTTCTATTATTAGGTGGGTTATCTGCTGTAAGAAGCAGACTAAAGCAGTATAATGGCTCAAATACAACAAAAGCTAATTTCTTACTCAGGTTTTAGGTGGGTATGGCTGATTTGCTCATCTCTAGCCATTCTGAGCTCCACTACGCTCAGGACATGGCCTCCAGGGTTATCCTGACAGTGTGCTTCAGGCCAGGGGAGGGAGAAACAAAGGATGAGGAAAACATATCCCTTAAGCTCTGTGGCACAGAAATGATGCTCCTCACAGCCGCTCAATATTCACTGGTGAGAATGAGTCACATGGCCTAACTTAGATGTTAGGGGAGATGGGAAATGACCCTGGCTAGCTTGTTACTTGATCTGGGTAAGGGGATGTATGAATCACTGGCACTCTAGTAGATGTCTCAGCTATACCACATTTTTAACACTATAGCTAGAGCATGCCAAATAATCCTTCAGAATGATTGTATCCATGAACCTAATGAGTCAAAATTCATATTGTCAAAGCAGAAGGAGTATAATTGAATAAATATTGGGCTTTATAGTATTATGAGGCGTTGCCCTTGCATTTGAGGCATAAAGGTGCCAATAGTTACATCCTTCTTTCTCTAAGGATTCTGAACCAAAGTGAGAAATAAATCCAGGAGTCAAGTGGAGAGCATAATACAATAAATCCAGTGGGTTTAATAAAGACTATGCTTGGCTCTCTATTCCAAGTAGAGAGGGAACTTTCAACTATCTTCCCATCTCACAGTCTGGATTGGAGGCTTGCTACTGGAAAGAGCTGTGTCTGAAGAGTGGGGTTTATAAGGGCACTTACCCTGATGGCTGTCCTTGCTGTACACATCAAGTCTCCTAGGGAAGCAGAAGCTGAAAAAGATGGGCTTCCAGGTCTTCCCAAGGAAGGTTAACCCTGACCCCTCATCCAGGTATATTTATTAGCAAGAATGAGGAGTGGCTAAAAAGAAAATGAACACTTTGAGGATAGGAGAGTTTCCGAAGTGAGAGCCGCCAGCCTGGGCCAGGTGTCCAAGTCACCAGTCAGATAAATCACTCTCCTTCCACTTGGAAGGACTTTTGAGAAGTAGAGAAGGAGTGGGTGTTTCCTTTCTAAGGCCTCTGAAGAAACAAAAGTCCCAAGCCTATGGGCAGAGATGAGGGTGGATTCCTGTTCTACACACACTAATCCTTCTGATGGGCACCAGTTTTCAAGAAGGAAAATGAAACAGAGAAGGCAATGATACTGTCTAAAGGTTCAGGGCCTATGGAAATAGGAGATCTCACTTTCTTAAGTTAATTATTGAGAACTTAGTCATATGGCCACACATCTCTAAGAGGGAGACTGCATAACATAGCTTGGCATGGCGCTCAAAGCAAGATGGATTTTGATGGATACTTAGCTGTCTCCATTACACTAACCCAGATACCATCCTTCCTCCTATGGCACTGATTTATGAATTTATCTTCAGTAAACACTGCCTACTCCAGAGGGGGGATACAGGGAGAAGAAACAGTATTTCTCTTTCTCTGAATCTCAGTTTCTGTGCTGCTTCTAGGCTGGGGATGAAGTAAACCAGAGGATGCTGTCGCTGCATTGTGGCCCCGTTTTACTTTCTGGAGTCAGAAATGGAAGGCTGTGTTTGAGAGGCCTGCTAGCACTGTAGTGTTTTTCTCTCCCTAAACCCAGAGATACGTGGTTTAGAAATTCATTGCCTTGAGTCAGTCCCCTGACAGGTTGTGGCAGATTTGTTAGGTGTGAAAATTCTGAGAGGAACCGAGAGTGCACCTTGACTTAAACTGCACTCTGACATCACGTACTGAGGGGTAATTAAGGTGGACTCCTTAGTCATTAAGACTTCTTCAAGAGCTGTGCTGGGTGGTCAATTCCAACCAGGATTCTTGGCATAACTATGGAATCACTATGAAACTTTTAAACAGAAGTATGACCCTTCCTCTCAGGTAGCTTAATTCTGAGTTAAAATGAATGATCTTCTGGAGATGTGAAAAGACATCCATTTTGTACATTATCCAGTTCATAATCTGCCCTTACTGATGATCTCAAATAAGGTGATTTTGCTCCCACTTCCCTCTTCAAACTGGGGACAATAGCAATGGGTAATTTTATGTCCTTCAGCATTTTAGCCATTTACACAAAAGTCTCAAAAGATAAGATTTCATTTTGGGCAGATGACAACTGAATGATTTGCAAGCCTCAGGGCTCAAATTTAGTAGGGTAGGCTGCAAATGTTGACAATATTTTAAACTGTGACATAAACTTTTATCATTCCATTTGGAATGATTACCCCCAAGCTTATTTCAAATATTTCTGCTCTGAAAATAAAATGTTTTATCTAGGAGTAAAATTACTTCCTAAATATAATTTCTTACAAAAACATAAATCTAAAACTCAGCACACTTGTCAAAGCTATTTAAAACCCTCAAGAGTAATTGCTCTCAAACATGAAAAATTCCCACAGGCAGGTTGTCTTGGAAAGTCTCAACTAAAACCTCATGTTTCACCAGTAAGGACGCACGCCATCTTATATCTGCCAGACAATGGTGGTGGTAAGCTTGTTCACAGGTACTGTTGGTAGAATGCTAGCTCTTAGCCAGCTCAGGCCTCAGTAACAGAATACCACAGACTGGGGACTTACATGATAGACATTTACTTCTTATAGTTGTGAAGGCTGGGAAGTCCCAGATCAAGGTGTCAGCAGATATGGTTCCTGGTGAGGGCCTCCTTTCTGGCTTTCAGATGCTTCCTTCCTACTGTGTCCTCAGGTGGTGGAGAAAGAGGGAGAAAGACAGTGAGAAAGCAAGTTCCTGGTGTCTCCTTATAAGGTCTTAATGCCATTGTGAGGATCCCACCCTCATGACCTCATCTAGACCAAATTACCTTCCGAAGACCTCATCTTCACATATCATCACACTGGAGGTTAGGGCTTCGCTATATGAATTTGGGGAAGATACAAACATACAATCCTAAAAATGGGTTAACCACATCTTGTGTTGAGTCTTTGAGACTCTGAACCCAATCTAAAGGCATGAATCAGGCTAGAGGAAGAGTCAGGGCACAGGAAAGAATTGCAATCACGTGAAGCTTCTGCCTCCCTTTAATTCTCAGAGCTGATTGCTTTTCTCTAACATAAAAACCTCAAAAATGCTTCCATTTGTGGCTGTGCCTGACTTTGAGATCATGTGAAAACATCAAGGAGGAGTGTCCAAGGGGAAGAAGCAAACTCTTGGAGTATGTCATGTCAAAGGATAGGATTCAAAGTTACAACTTATGATAACTTGGTTAATATTGGGCCTCCAGCTTTCTAAATATTTGCTACTACTAGTGCTTTGAAAGCTGGCTTGTATATGCAGAAGAAAACTGTTCAATATTTTTCTTGAGTAGTTATAATTACAGTGTACTTATATAACATTTAACAGTCTATTGAATCTTTTGTTCCATTATCCAGTATTACTTTCTGAATTTTAGAAAATGGATTACTTTTGGACTATTAAAAATATTATAGGCCTCTTCAGCTAATTTCAGTAGTTTTTAAACATTACTGATATCTGTGCTATATGTTTACTCAATTTTGAATTTTTTGTGGGGCACTGTTAATACACCAGAAATACGGGGATTTATATAACTCCAAGGATGTGATATTATAAAGGGTGAACATGTAATTTGTTATTCAAACCAGGGTGCTTTTGAAAGTGAAAAGGGACATGTTAATAATTATATTGAGACAGCAGGCACATACTGGGATTGTCCTGGTCAAAATGAACATAGGTCACCTGATTTATTCTTGGTGTCAAATTATCTTGTCTGCATTTATGAAATGACTGAGTTGGATCAGATCAGGAATGTGCAAACTATAGCCCACAGGCCAAATGCAGCCTATAGTGCATTTTTACAAATAAAGTTTCACTGGAACACAGCCGCACCCTTTGTTTACATGTTTTCTGTGACTGCTTTCACTCTACATGGGAAGTGCTGAGTCACTACAACACAAACTGCATGACTTCCCAAACCTAAGCTATTTACTATGTAGACCTTCCCAGAAAAAAACTTGGATTAGGTAATCTCAAAGAGCTCACACAGATCTAACAGTTTGTGATTCTTTATTATCCTTGTTGCTTTACTAACATCTTTTTTGTTGGATAAAGAAAAAGCTGTACTTGGCACATTTTATTTCAAGATTGCTAGATTAAGCCTTGGTGTAAAGAAGCTGTTAGACATGCAGCCTGGAAGTTAACCTGATGAGGATTCTCTGATCTGTTTCTGAGAAGCTGTGGCAGAGGCGCCATGTATGGGGTGACCCCTGAGAAGCCCAGCAGAGGGGAGTTGGATTAGGGGCTGGGGGGCTCTCAGGGTCCTAGAATGTGTCTCATCAAACATCTGGGGTGGGAAGGACCCCACAATCCCAAGGGCCCTGACATTTCCTAGGGTTGCCAATATATCCAGTAGTCATTCATTAACCTTAGACTCTTATAAGATCATTAAGGTAAAAAATCCCACATTTCATGCTCATTGATTTGAATTTTTAAAATTGTTTTTGTCCTGAAACTTTGCCTTTGAAATCCAGTCTTCTGATGCACTAAATAATTGGGTTCTTTTTTAAAGCAAGAGCCTTGAAAAACTTAAACAGTGCTAGAGAGGTAAGTTTCTGTATGTGTGAGGGGAGCAGGTCATGTTGACTTCCGTATACTTTGGCTTTTACAAGGAGTGAGATAGGAAGTCATTGCAGGGGTTTGCGCAGAGGAGCACCATATGTGATTTATGCCTTTAAATGCTGAATATGGCCACTATGTGGAGACCAGAATAAGTGGAGTCAAGGTCAGAAGCAGGTAGGAAATGAAGGACGTTATTGCAATAAGCCAAGTGAGAGATGATAACAGTCTGAATCAGGATGGTAAAAGAGGAGGTAATAAAAGTGCATGTATTCTGGATATTTTTTGGAGCCAGATTCAGTAAGGGTTACTGCTAGATTTTGTATGGAGTGATGCAATGTGTGAACACAGAGAGGAGTCAAGCATGACTCCATGGCGTTGGGCCTGAGCAACTTCAGATTGGGGCTGCCATTTACTGAGATGGGTAGATGTGCAAGTGTTCACCTTTCCCTGCCAGAAGATATCAGAACCTATATTTGGGCAAATGTCAAATCTGAGGGGTCTATACGACATCACAATGGAGATGGTGAGGAAGTAGTTAGATATGAATGCCAATTTCAGGATAGAAGTTTGACTGAACTAGAATGAAAAAAATACATATATTCAGTTGAGTTGAATGAATATACAATTTATATATATTCATTCTTTAGTCAGATTTTAAAAAAATTTTCTGCTGTAATTTTTAATTTTTTTATTAAGGTATTATTGATATACACTCTTATGAAGGTTTCACATGAAAAACGTAGTTTCAGCATTCACCCATATTATCAAGTCCTCCCCATACCCCATTGCAGTCACTGTCCATCAGTATAGTAAGATGCCACAGAGTCACTACTTGTCTTCTCTGTGCTACACTGTCTTCCCCATGATCCCCGCACACCATGTGAACTAATTCTAATTGTTTAGTCAGATTTTTATATTTCAGAATATACAAATATACATAATTCAGGATGGGATGAATGAATACATACACAAGTCATCAGCATAAATGATACAAGCATGGGACTAGAGATCACAAAGGGAATAAGTATAGCTAGAAGTCAGAGAACTAAGCCCTGGGCCATACCATGCTTAGAAATTAGGGAGATGAGACAGAGTCCAGAAAAGGAGGCTAATGAGGAATGGCTGACTATGGAGGAAAATTAAGTATTATGGAAACCAAGTGAAGAACTATTATGAGTGGAAGGATTGGTCAAGTTACCTGAGGACTGTGAATTAACCATCAGATTTAGTCATGTAGCAGTCACTGGTGACATAGACAAGAGCAGTTACAGTGGCTTTGTGTGGATGAAAGCCTGATTGACATGTGTTAAAGAAAGAATTGAAGGAGAAGAATCTAAATCATTGAGTGTAGGCAACTCCTGTGCCTCTCCAGCCAAGGCCACTGAGAATGCACTGCCGCCAAGCAAGGAGGGCTTATTGCTCATTACAATGATGGAGACCACACACTAGGGGAATGGTGGGCATCTCAGCAAGAAGTTTGGTAATTTATGGGGGTGCTTAAGGAACCGGATCTTTGCTCTGAACTGGAAGCTGTCTGGAAGCAGAGATAATTCTATGATTGGCTATCTTAATAAATCTTATGGACAAAACAGGAAGACTAGAGTGAGGTCAAAGCTGTAATTAATAAAGAGGCATCAGTCACTTGCAATTGTCAGAAGAGGGAGGTGTTTTTTGTAGTTCTGTGGTTTGCACAATGACCTTGTTTTTGTCTGTCCTTAGATAAAAAATTATGCAGTGATCTTGTTTTTTGGCTACTTTATCATGGTCACAGAGCGTCCTTGTCTGATGTCAATGTTCTGTGAATTTGTTTATGTTAAAAGGAAGAACGCCAAGGTCTAACAGTGAGTGACATACTATCAGCAGACCACCACTGAGAGAAGACTCGGGGGGATGTATTCACAAGGTCTGAGTTTTGTAAGTGAATGTAATTATTTGTGATCCATCTCTTATTCACAAAACAAAACAATTAACTTTCTTTTTTTTCTCTATGTTTGTCTCAATTTCCCACCTCTGAGTTCCCAAGTTTTGGGGATGAGCATTTGCTGAGGACATGGCACTTCAAGTTTCATAAACTGGGCAGAAGATGGCAGTACATGAAGTCTTAGTAAAGACCTGTTATGATGCTACAGTCTCATTAGCTTTATTTGTTCAAAGAAACAAATAGATGATCCATTCCAAACTGAAATTCTTTATTATTATTTATTACTATCCACTGTTATTATTTATTATTACCTGAGCTGAGAATAATTACTTGAATATATGAAGGTCCAAAGTCTTCAGTTGTGTGGTCTTTTCTTGATTGTGTTTCTTATTGGTGAGAGAGATGCTACATTTTCTATATAATTGAAAACCAAGGTCCTTAGGCTGTGGGTTAGTATCTATTAGCGGTACTTAATTTTAGTGAATATTGGATAGTAACTTAGAATTTTTTAATTAAATTAACTGTTTGGTAACACCATCACAATAATTTTGGATAATAGATTTTTATTTTCTTAATTTTTTTGTACATTTTGGTAAAACAATCCAAAAACTGTATTTAAAAAAGCAAAACAAATATATATTTGCATAAAATTAGTCTCAAGGAAGGTTTAATTTTATCTCCCACAGTTTAAATGATTTTTTTTCCTAGCTGTTTCCACAAGTTGGATGAACCACAAGTAGTTACCATAACAACCGTGCTTATTACCACTGAGATAAGTGATCCTTTCTTACACCAACACACTTATCAACATGTTCATGATACAAATATTAAACATTCACAACATAAAAAGAAAGTCTCCCTTGTGCCCCGAGATGTCAGCTCCCTCTCTGGGCACATTGATGGTTACCAACTTCTTTTATATAATTCAGAGATATTCAGTGCTTACAATACAAGCATTTACAAAAGTATTCTTTTTGCCTTACAAATAGTCTGCCTTTACTTTTTCACTGAACAATATTTCTGGGAGATTGTTCCATTACAAAATACATAGAGCTATTTCATTCTTTTAAGCAGTTAAAGTAGTTTATTTTACAGGAATGTGAAAGTTATTCCAAGAATCCCATATTATTAGATATTTAAGTGATTTTCAACCTTTTACTATCACATATACTTTGTTAATTAATAGACTTCTGCTTATCCTATGTAAGTGAGGGACGAAGTTCTAGAGGTAGAATTTCTAAATCAAAGGTTAGGGACATTTTAAACTTCAGTAGCTATTAACAAATTTATAGGTAGAAAAGTTTACCGATTTTCCCTCCCACTAACAGAGTATAAGAATGCCTGTTCCTCACGCCATTACCAACGTGCTAGGCAAGCAAACATTTTGTTTTTTTCCAGTCTGGTAAAAGAAAAATGTTACTTCAGTATAATTTTATTTTTCTTTTGGAACTGTAGGTGTTTTCTTCTTGAATTATTTTATCAGATAAATGTTTTCCTCAATTTGTTTTCTTTTGATTTTGTGTATTTTTCCTTGGAAGACAACTTCTTTATTTATTTACTGATATTGTTAATGTACAATTACTTGAACAACATTATGGTTACTATACTCCCCCTATTATCAAGTCCCCACCACATACCCCATTACAGTCACTGTCCATCAGCACATCTTTTCATTTTTATGGAGATGACTTAATCAATTTTGGATGTTCTGGTGGTTGGCTTTTGTGTCATGTAGGCAGGCTTTCCCAGCTCTGAAGTCACCATGAACAAAATAGACACATGGACAAGGACACCAAACCAAAAACCTTCCATGGTATTTTTCTGGTATTTTAATGCTTTTTCAAAATTTTAACAACTAAATTTTTTTAAATCTGGATTTTTAGGGGTACAAAATATTAATCATGGATTCAAATAAAAGATTTCAGGTTCCTAATTGTTCCATTATCCTTTGTTGATTAATTAATCTTTTTACTATGGTAAGTATGAAATATTACCTTGATCATATACTAAGTTTCTGCTGAATTTGCTTGTGTTAAGGGCTCGCTATTCTGTTACCTACATCTGTATTCATATGTAATATGTTTTTTCCATGTGTAATATGCTTTAATATTTCATAAAGCTAATTTCCCCTTAGTACTTTTCATAATTTTCCTGATTTTGACATTTTTGCTTATTTATTTATATCTCGATGTGAACTCTAGAATGAGTTTATGTAGTTGAAAGAAAACTGTTAGTGATTTGTTGATATCGCATTACATTTTCACATTACCTTAGGGACAATTTCTATCTTCAGTTGAGTTTCTCCTGTCCAAAATCAGGCAGGCCTTTCCATTTAGTCAAGGCTTCTCTTTTGCCTTTTAGTTGTGCTTTGGAATATTTTTATGTAGGTTTGCATTTGTTGATCTGTTGTAAGCTGGATCCTTTCTTCTGTGTGGTTTTCTAAATGCTGTTGTCTTTATATCTGATAGCTGTTGGTTTCCGTTTATTAATTTTGTACCGTAATACCCTACTAAACATTTTTGTGATTTGGAATCATTTTAAAGTTATTTTCAAGTGTTTTTCAGTTATATAACCATATTGTCTACAAATAATGATGATTTTGTCTACTCTTTTCCAGTTTTTAGATACCTTACTTGTCTTCCTTTTGATGGCTTTGGCTGTATCTACCAGCAATGTTGAGTGATAGTGGTAGGAATAGATATCCCAGTCTTGTTTCTGATATGATGGAAATGTTATCTACTATTCTCCACGAAGCATTCTGTGGACTTGTGAGTGTGTGTGTGTTTGTGTACACATACATTTACTCATTTTAACTGTATATCATTGATACTTACCTTATTAAAAATTAAAAAAAATTACAAATGGATATTAAATTCTATAAAGTGTTTTCAAGATTGCATCTAATGAGGTGATTCCTAATGCTAAACCAATCGTATTACTAGCAGAAAGCCCACTTAATCAGAGCAGTACTCTTTCATTGTATGCATGGATTCTATTTGTTAAATGTATTTTATTAATATGGTTTCGTAAGTACTTGAAGTGAGATAGATCATATGGTTTCGTAAGTACTTGAAGTGAGATAGATCTTTATTTCTTTGCTAGTGCTGTCCTTTTTGGATTTAGGTATCAAGATTAAAGAAAAATATTTTCCTTAAAATAGTTTTAAGGAAATTCTCCTTTACATTACATGCAGGAACAGTTTAAAATCACATTAGAATTATCTATATGGCTTGGAGAATTTCCCTGTGAACACATGTGGACCTGGAACTCTTTGATGAGGAATCTTTGACAATTTCCTTTATTCTTCTATGAAAAATAGTAATTTGTATATTTTTGCTATATATCCTCAGATCAGTTTTAGTAAATTATCTTTCCCCAGAAAATTATCTGGTCTGTGTTGTAGAGTTTAGTTTTCTTGTTTTTAATTGACTTTGGTTTTATTGTATTATGTGTACTTAAAATGAAAGGGAATGAAAGGGAAAATTGTATGCATATTTTTCAATATATAATACATAATTCAATATATAATAGTATGCAATAACATATAATTTCAATATATAATATAATAAAATAATATATGTTGAAAAGGGAATTTCCCTTCATTATACATATGTTAGATCTACATATGATTATGTCATTTAAGTTTTATATGGATTTGAATTTACATATTTGATAAAAATAATATTAATGGAATTGAATAATTCACACTACTAGTATATTTTTGCCTGATTTTCCATGCCATTTCTCCATTTTATTCATGTTAAAGCTAAGTTATCTGGCAAATAGGTAGTCAAATTTTTGGATCTTTGTGGTGGATACCATCTTTTGTCAATTTAAATAACATTTAAATTTTGTTTCTGCAGGTCAGTTTGGGGGACTTTCTTTTCTGCTCTCCTATGTGTCTATCCTGTTATCAATATCATAAGCTCATCACCACAATAGCTATACAATAACTTTATACCTGGTAGGACAGTGCCCATCCTAACTCACCTTGTCAGTCATTCTTCTTATTTACTTTTGACAATTTTCTTATTTACTTTTGACTCTTTGCTCTTCAATGCAACTTTCAGAAGCAAATTGCAGTGCTTCAAGACCTCTGTTGGAATTTTTATTAGAATTGGTTTATATCTATGAATCATTTTGGGAACAATCTCTACAATATTTAATATTCCTATCTACGGATAAGAATGTCTCCTCCTTTGTTAAATCTTCCTTAATGTCCTTCAATAAAGTTTTATAATATTCTATGTGTGGGTCTTAGAACATCTTTTGTTAGGTTTATTCCTAGGTATTTTATAAACATTGCTGCTATAATAAGTAGTATCTTTTCAAATCATGTTTTCTAATTGCTTGTTGCTGATGTATAGAAATGCAATTGACTTTCGTACACTGGCCTTAATCTTTCCACTTTGCTGAAGTCTCCTAATATTTCTAATTGATCATGTTCTCTGTAAATAATAACATTTTTATTCCCTCTTTCAATCTTTATGTCTTTAATATATTTTTCTCACCTTTTGGGATGACTAGAGCCACTATTACAAGATGACTAGGAGTGATATTAATGGATTTATTTTTGTTGTATTCCTGATTTTAAGAGAATGCTTACAGTATTTTCTGATTCAAGATTATTATTTTAAAGTTTTTTTTATAGAAGCACTTTATCAGGTTAGGAAGTTCCTTTCTATTCCTAGTTAATTAACAGTTATAATTACAAATCACTGTTAAAGTCTTCAAATGCTTTATCTGTGTCTATTTGAATTATCTCATATTTTAAAATGTGCTAATATAGTGACTCATAGGGCCAATGATGAAATTAGTAAATCTCAACTAATTTCTCTCTTTCCACTTTGTCTGCCATTGATTTTTAGTTGATATTATTTTTAAGTATATACCTTTTTATTTTTAAACATACCTATACTGCTTTTAGCTTATTTTTATTTATCTCTCTTGATCCTCACATATTAAAGATCAGAAAATCAGTGTGCTTGCACTGTCTTCCACTTTTTCTCCCCATTCTCTACCCCCACATTTTTATATATTTCTTTATCATAAGGTTTTTAACATTTACATTTTATTCTGTAACTATATCTTCTGATTTATTTCAGCATTCAGATAATGGTAATTATATCACAGTTATTGACATCTATTCCCATTCCCATAGTTTCCCCTTTCATCTTTTAGTTGAAAGGAATCCATCCTTTATTTTTTTTGGCTTTACTGAGGTATATGCAATATACAAAAAATTACACATATTTAGTGTATACATTTTCATGAGTTCGTAAATATGCATACACCGGTGATACCATCACCACAAACAGGTATATGAAAAGGTGCTCAACATCATTAATCATAGAGAAACGTGAATCAAAAGCACCATGAACTATTTCCTGTGCTATGTTTTCAAGAAGGGCTTTTGGGAAGTAGTTACCTGTTCTCTTTATGTTTAAACAAATGTTTGGTTCAGTTTTAAAGACTTGGTTTAAAATTTTTGCCCTTAAAAACTTTGTTAGCACAGTTTTAACATCTTTTAGTGGTGAATATTATTGTGGAGAAATCTGATGTTAGTTTGAATTTTTGCAGTTATAGATCTGCCTAGCTGATCAAAAAATTTGAATATGTGTCTTATTCTTTATTCTCAATGTTTCACTTAAAAAAAAATTTCAAGCCCATAGGCAAGTTATAAGATAGTATAATGAATATCCATATTCTCATCATCCAGATTCATCACTTTTTAACATTTTGCCACACACAATTGCTTTATTGTTTTTGCTATCTATCTATACACATTTTTTTTGGTTGAACCATTTGAAAGAGAATTGAAGACATCATGAAACTATACTTATAAGTACTTCAGTATATACCTGCTAAGAACAAGGACATTTTCCTTACATAAGCCACAATACCAATATTAAACACTCAAGAGAGTTAACTTTAATTAAAAATATTATCTAATACACAAACTTCTTTATTTGTAAAGATATGTCAAAAAAGACATTTCACATACCCACGCTGTAATCTATGCTGTTGGTTGGCAAATTCTTAAGACAGCAATGCTTCCTATTTTTAGATCCATAGTTCTTTGAAAAACTTGATTTTAGCCTTATCTCCTGAAAAGTATCTGTATATGCAAAGACCCACACCAAGATTTCATGTAAATTCAAAGGATCCACAAACCCCCTGAATCCATATGTGAAAATACACTTGGGGAGCAGAAAGTCCATGAACTCCAGGTTGTTTTCTTAATGTCCTATCTAAATTCTTTCCCTTTGTGTGTTTACATTTTCAAGATTACAGCACTTAGAAAAGATGGAGATAAATTAGTCTTAAATCCACCAATATTTTTTCTTGTTTCATCATGCTTCTCTCAAGAACTCTCCTTTCCCCTCCCCTTCCCCTCCTCCTCCTCTTTTCTCTTCCCTCCCCTTTGTAACTTCTCCCTGTCTCTCTTTTATAATTGAGATATGATTATATACCTTAAAATGCACAGATAATAATTGCAAAGTTCGGTGAGCTTTGGCAAATGTATACATTAGTAAAACTAATTCTTCAGTGAAGGTGTACATAAAGTCTGTTATCCTAGAACATCTAATCAATTTCTCCAAAAGCAACCACCACTATACTGATATCTATCCCTATAGATTTTTTTGCTTTACTTAAAATCCATGTAAGTAGAACAATGTTAATGTTTTTGAGATTCATTCAAGTTGTTATGAATATCAGAAGATTATTTCTTTTTATTGCTGGGCAGTATTCCATTGTATGAATATAGCACAATATGTCTAACCATTCTCCTGCTGAGATAGTTGAGTTATTTACAGTATTTAGCTAATAGTAAGCTCTATTGAAGTTCTCTCTTCAATGGAGTAAATCTTTTTTTGTGAAAATGCATTTTCATTTTGGGGGAATAAATATGTAGGTGTAGAACTGCTGGATCATAAAGTAGGTGTATGTTTAACTCTAAGAAACTGACTAAAATGTTTTCCAATGCTATTCATGCACACTCCCACCCTGCCCCCCAGCAATGTATTAGAGTTCCTCTTCCCCTGCTTTCCATTCAATGTTTGGTATTGTAAGTCTAGTTTTAGCCAACCTAGTGATTATCTGGCATTATTTCCCTTTGGTTTAAATTTACATTTTGCTAGAACTAGTAAACTTGACTGACTTTGCCTGTGTTTACTGTGTATTTATATTCTTTCTAAACAGTCTGTTCAAGTCTTTTGTCCATTTTTACTGAGGTTTTGTGCTTTATTATTAATCTCTGGAAGTTCTTTATATATGTTGGAAACCTTTGATACACATGCACACACATATGCACATATATATATATATCAATGCAGTGTATTCTCATTTTTCATGGATTCCATCATTGGTGATTTGCTTGCTTGCTAAAATTTATTTGTAACCTGATAATTGATACTCAGGGCACTTACACAGTCTGTTATGAATGTAAGCACAGTTGTGAAAATTCTGTCACTTGATGTGTGTGTACACAACTGAGGTCAAGCAAAGTGATGCTCTGCCTTTCTGTTTCTGCTCTCATAGTGTAAATAAGTTGTTTTTAAAAGCCTGTTTAGTTCCAGGTTTTATATTTTTGTCCCTTTGGTTGATGATTTTGCTGTTTAAAGAGGCCCCCAAGTGAAGGGTTGAAATACTGTCTGGTGTTTCTGAGTGAAAGAAGGCTAAGGTGTACTTCATGGGGAAAATGAATGTGTTAGATAATCCTCATTCAGGTATGAGTTACAGTGGTAGGTAATATATTTTAAATGTCTTTAAAGAGAAACATATATAAAATAAGTTTATGCATTGATTGGTTATGAAAATATTGTGACCACAGGCTTGCAGGAACCTAGCCCTGTCTTCCCCCCACAAATAATAGTTTATTATTTGCTAATTTAGTGACTTTATAGGACATAACTATTTGGTGTGAGGAATGGGTCATGACTCATGTTGATACGGCTCTCCTGGTTTTTCCATGCCATTTGTTGAAAATACTTTTGTTTTCTCACTGAATTTCACTGGTGGGTGCCTTTGTTGAAAAACAGTTGACCATATTTGTGTGGGTTTATTTCTGAATTCAATTCTGCTTCATTCATCAATTTGTTTATACTTAAAGCCACTAGAGCTTAACTCTAATTACTCTAGCTTTATAGTAAGTTTTGACATCAGTTTATGGAAGCCCTCTAACTTTGTTCTTTATTTGTAAGATAGTTTTTGCTGTTCTATATTTTTCTAATTTCCATGTAAATTTCAGTATCAGCTCATCAATTTCTAAAAAGCAGTGTACTGGAGTTTGCATTTGAATTGCATTGAATCTAGAGATCTATTTGGGAAGCACCAACATCTTTACATAATTGATTATTCCAAAGTTTAGACATGGTGTAACTCTTCATTCTTTCCTCCATTAATAAATGTGTTTTAAAATTTCTCTTTGCAATGTTTTGTAGTATTTAGAGCAAAGATCTTGCACATCTTTTGTTAAATTCATTACTAATAGCTATACTAATCAAGAAAAAGGTGGAACTGTAAAAAATAATGTCAGATTGAAAAAAGGGACATCATTATAGATTATTTATTAAATAGTCAAGAAAATTTTATGAGCAAATACCTAATTTTTAAAGTACTCTACTTGTGTGGAAGACTCAGTATTTAAAGATGTCTAAATAATTTAAAGATGTTTAAATTATTACCAATCTGATCTGTGAATCAAACAATTCTAATCACAATAACAATTGTGTGTGTGTGTTTATTCTAAATTTTATAGAAATGTAAAGAGCCAAGAATAGTCAAATCATGGCTAAAGAAGAATAAAACAGTTGGCCTACTAAAAGTCAAGAATTAGTACAAAGCCTTAGTAGTTAGCACCATGAGGAACTGGATCAGAAATAGACCAATAGATCAATGCAACAGAATAGAGAGCCCAGAGGTCACTCACAGGGGCATGTGACTGTGAGTGAAACTGCAGTGTACCTTGTACCTCTCACCTCTATGTGCCTGGAAGGGCCTCATCAGTTCTAAAGATACCTAACACACGGAAAGGCTGGTACAACTCATACATGGGGGCTAGAGAGGCGGTCAGCTCTGAGAGAGGCCGGAACAGCAAAGGGCTCAGCAGTAGGTCTAGACTGTATGACACAATAGCCCTGCCACTTAGGTCATACGACTTAGCCAACTTGGCCTATCACTGTAAATTTATCAGAGGTGGGAAAAGATGCTGTGTGGCATTCATGGCAATCCTCAGTGCAAGACTCACCACATAGGTTGCCTCAAGTTCTAGAGCAAAGCACTGCAGAAGAATTATAGACCTCTTGATAAACAGTTCCAGACATGCTACTGGACCCTGGTTGAGATGGAGTACTTGATCTTGCACAGTAATTGTCCAAGTTCCCAAAAACTGAATAAACAGGCAGCCCAGACCCCACATCATCAGCCACTTCTACACCATCACCTCTTCCTCAGTTTACATCTTCACCCAATGATGGATCCCTTATGAGCAACTAACGGAGAAGGAAAACCCCATTCTTGGTTCCTGGATGGGTTGGGTCATACTGTGAGTGCTGGACAAAACTGGATGGTACCTATGGTGGCTTGCCGTCAGGGATGGTACTGAAGGCTGTGGTAACAGACCATTCTCTTTGGGGCAGAACGTCTAACAGTCCTCTACTTTGTGTATAAAGAGAAGCTGCCTTCTCTGTATACAGGTTATAGGTATAGGTATAATATACAGATGGATTTATGAGCAGTGGCAAACGCCAGAAAAAAGAATGGAAGATCACAACCTACTTTGTTTTCTTTATATCCACAGAAAAATTTAAACTTCTATTTACTTGTTTCACCGTGGAGTCAACACAACACAAAATTCTCTTATCTAAAATCATTTCAGTTGAAGAAAGACAAAGTTGTTTGTAGTAACGATCCCAGGATTACTGTCAAATTTGTTTTTAGCCAGATTAGCATAATTGTGACAAATAAATATTGGTAAACCAAGCTAATTTACATTTATCACCTCAGTGCCTCAGATATCCTTGGAGCTTTATAAATCTCCTGAGTTCTTTTTAATAACAGTGTTATGCATGAAATAAGAGTAGACATTATCTTAGCCCACTGAAGTTCTCTGTCTAATCTCTGGAGACAAGGGTCCTCTTGTTTATCTCTGTGACAATGCAAATAGTCAAATCAAATATCCCCTGGGCAATCTCAGACTGCATGTCCTCAGATAGCTTTACAAACAGTGTGCCAAAAAATTTACTTACAGAACAGGAATATTAAACTTTGACATATATAGCTTTAGGAAGGTAAACTTTCAAAAAATTATACGTTCTTTAAACCAACATTCATTGCTTCATATCTTTGCAATAAATTACTACTTTGATCTTTTGATTAATAAATAATTGTTTCTGACATTTAATGCTTGCATTAAGAACTTTTTTTGGTCTAGACCTGTCCAACATGGAACCCACCAGTGAAAGGGGGCTACAGCAAAGTTAAAATATAATTCACCTGGATGGAGCTGTTCTATAATGATTTCAATGACAAAGTAGTATAAAATGTAAAATATTTTATTAATTTTATTTCAATTAATTGTGAAATGATAATATTTTTGGTGGTTTAGGTTAACTAAGTAAATATAAGCTACTATAATTACTATTAATTTATAGTAATGGGCAAAATGTCTGCACATATGGGCTTCCAATTGTGATACTGCTTTTTATTTCATCAAATTTCCTACCATTATTAAGTATTAAACACAACTGTTTATATTGATGCTGATTTATATCATCTTTACCCTTTGATCCACACATGAGATTTATGGGAAGAACCAAGGAGTTTTGTGTGACTAGAACAACAGGGACATCAAAAAAGCAAAGTATGTGGTTCAAACTCTAAGTGTAGCAATAATGCAGAGACACAAAAATACCACCCAGGCACCCTTTCCAGAGAACTAGGACTCTTGTGTTTCCCTTCCCAACCCTCTGTAGCCAATTGTTTCTACTATTTGGCCTCCTATGATTCTCAAATCTGTTTCTTCATTCTTACATCCATTGCTATTATCTTGGCATAACCCCTTATGATCTTTTCTGGGGTTGCTCCAGGGTCCAGGGCTTGGGTGTCCAATTCCAGTTCCTGTTGTCCTTTCATTCTTCAAATGTAGGCCAACTAATTTTTTTCCTAAAATGCCAATCTGTTCAACCCCTTTATTAAAAGTCCTGCAGAAATCGTGACTGCCCACGTGACAGAGTACTAGAAGGCATTAAAGACTTCCTGTCCTGCTGATCTCTCCACATATCCTTCCGTGTCAGTCGTGTTGGACTGATTTCCACCTCCCTCACTGCTGTATCTGCCTAAACCTTTGAACCTGTGCTCACTGGCGTATTTGCCTGGGGTGCCCTCCCAGCCCTGACTACCTTCTGCCTGGCCAACCCCCATCATTCTGAAGGTGCTATGGACTGAGTGTAAACCCCCCAAATTCCTATGCAAACCCCTAACTCCTAATGTGACTGTATTTGGAGATAGGGCCTTTAGGAAGTAATGAGGTCTTGAGGTGGGGTATTGATCCCATAAGATTACTGTCCTTATAAGAGATACCAGAGAGATATCTCTCACTCCCTGCTGTGTGAGGACCCAGTGAAAAAGGCAGCCATCTGAAAACCAGGCACCAACCTTACTAGTGCCCTGATCTTGGATTCCCAGCCTCCAGAGCTGTGCAAAATTAAATGTCTGTTGTTTTGGCCACCCTGTCTCTGGTGTTCTGTTGCAGCAGCCCTAGCTGACTGATACAGAAGGCTCTTGTAGGGTAAATGGCAGAATTTCCAGAATCTTCCACCTGGCTTTAGTCCATTTACATATCACTAGGTTTTATGGCTGCAGCCTCTGGGGCAAGGGGTGGAGGGAAAGTGGCCATTCTCTCCTCCCCTCCATTGCTGGTATATAATTGGTCTGGCATAGGCCAGTCACCAAGGGCTGGCCCATGGAGTTCCTCCTGGAAGGGGCTGGTGGAGAAGTAGAGAGCATGTCTTGGCTGCAGGAAATGCAGCCTGGAGCAGGCTTTCGCTAGCAGGGACTGGGAACAAAGGACTTGGGGAGTGGGAGTGCCACAGCTGTGAGGATCTGATGAAGCCTTGCCTGGCCAGCAAATTTGAGCAAGCTGTGAGCAATAAAAACAGTTTCTCCCAACCTGCCCTTCTTCTTGCCTTACTTCAGTTTCACCAGATCCATAGGGGAATTTGCTCTGGGACGGGGACTCCTTTGCCCCTAGAACTACAGCTCTGTTCAAACTTCAGCCCCTGGAGGGTGTGTTCTGAGTATCTGAGGCCAGGTGCCTTTCTTCTGCTGACATACACTCCCTAGATACTTTCAAGGGAACCCCACCTCTTATTGTGGTTATTCTCATTCTGATCTTCTAGTCTTGTGGACTCCCTGAAGGCAGGAAAAGTCTGTCATTCATTTTTGTATCAAAATCTCCAGCACATTATTTATATTAGTGTTGAAAGCTGTTTTGTTGATTGAGCATTTAAGAGTATTTTGCAAATCTTCCAAGGCAAATGAAGAGCATTTTGGGGAACAAATTTCATGTAGTGTTCTCATAAGTAACGTTCAGCCTGAAGCCCTGTGGACAGAGGGAGTTAACAGGGAAACTGAGCAGCCAGCTGGGATGGTTGGGGAGGTCTTGGTGAGCCCTGTTTTTGGGAAAGGTACCAGCCACCACACTTAGATAATGCGCACAGCAGTTGGAGTTATCTCAGTGAGGCAACTTCCTTCTTTGACCTCAGATGCAAAAGAATGACAAGAGAGAAAGAAAGAATCTTGAGTTATCAGAACATAGTACCTCAATCCCTCAGAGAAACAAATGGAATTGTATATTTCAGACGGCTCCATTTCTGCAAGCACATGGAATAAAACAGGGCACTACTGCGGTTGTTCAGGTTCCCCGCCTTCCCACTGCAAATATAATGGGGTAGGGACAGTTTTCTCATTCTTGACTGGAGCTGTACATTTATTTCTCCCTTCAGATTAGTTTTGTGAACTGAGTCAATTCTTAGCCATTTCAAGAGAGCCTGGGTAGTAGAGATATGATACAGTGAGTGTTTTTTAATCTTTCACTTCTATTTTCTTTATTTGTTATCTTTCCCTTTCCATTTGTGACATACTTATTTGCTAGTTTTCCAAGCATGCTGTGTTAAATTGTTCGTACAAACTAAACTTGGCAGATTTTGAGGGTGTCCTGGAGAGTTTTCAGGAGTGGAGGGTAAGCATCTAAGGGTTACTGCTAAGCAGCTTGCTGAAAGGCTAAAAAGCATGTTTTATCCATGAGATCATACAGACTTGGCCATAGACAGTCTTGGGTTAGAATTCTGACTACTATTTATTTGTTATGTGATCTTTGATAAGCTACTTGACTTCTGTCAGCCTCAGAATCTGTAACTAGAAATAATGATGCCTATCTTGCAGTGTTGCAAAGATGAGAGACAGTACGCATAAAGCGCCTGGTGAATGTGAGTACTCAATTTATGTGAAGTCTTATTAATTACATCCCTCTCTGGCCATTGTCCTTGGAAGGCATTTACATCTGGTGGCTAGAAATAAAGGAATTTCTTGGTGGCAAGGAATTAAATATGACTAAGGTGTTTAGAAAATCTGGGGTATAGAAGGACCTTGAGAAGCTGCTATTTTTATCTAGAGGAATGTCTAAATCCTTCATGAGAGACAGTTTTGATTTTCTTTTTTAGTATCTCTGGGAATGGAGACTTTCTCACTTGACAAGGAACTTTGTTCTAGCATCTCATTATCATGCTGGTTAAGACCTTCCTGCTTATATTCAGCAGAAATCTGTCTGGTTTTAATGCTCATTTCCTCACATTCAGAACTTAGGGAAAAGGGAGGAAAGCTGTTGAGATTCTCGACTGAGAAAATCTCCACATACTGAATCATCACTCGTTGCCCACTGCTTTGTGAGCTGGAATGACCCCAGGGCCTCGAGCAGCTCCTCAGGGACACAGGTGCTGTCTGCTTGGCTGTCTTTGATCTTCTTATATGAGGCAGGCTTATTTTCTTTACATCTGGTTAAATGTTTATCTCTGTACTCTTCGCAGAATCACAGAACGTAGGGGAATCAAGTCTCAAGTCTGCAGGAAAACACAGCTTATTGATGGGACCCTAACAAACCCCAAAACTTATTAGGAAAGTTTCATATCATAAACAGGGGCTGTAAAAAGGATTTTCTTTATCTTTCATGAATATTCATAATAATACAGCATGGCAGTAAAGAACCACAGTTTGGAATCCTACACACAGGCTGGAACTCCAGCTCCTCCCCGTGCTGTAGATGATTTGACTTCTGAAACCTCAGTTTTCCCATGTCTACGATGGGACAACACAAGCACTAACCCGCCCGGGTGCCTGCAGTCACTGCGCTGCCTCTGTTCCTCGTGACCCCACATGTACTCTGCCAGCTGTGACCCCGCTGCCGTGGCATCTCTCCTCTTGCTGGCTCAGGCCCCCACTCCAGTGGCTTCTTTCCTGTCCCTGTCCCTGGCCCCCACTCCTGTGGCTTCTCTCCTGTCCCTGGTTCAGGTCTCATGTGGGGCATCCGCAGGAGGAGGGCTCCAGCTGCTCGAGGGTCCACCAGGAGAGGGTAGGACACTTGCGGAGCTCTGGGGTACAATTCCTTGTACCCCAGCCTGAGCCTGGCCGGCTAGTTGCCTTCCCAGCGTCCTGATGCCTGCAGTGCCAGCTGGCACCCGCTCCCTCTGCAGGCTCCCTCTGAGCCGCCACACTCTGCACACCAGTGCCACAGTGCTGATGGCACGCACCCTGGCACCCCAGAGGGCACTTGCCAGGATGCCAAACCAGCTTCAGCCTGGCAAAGCAGCCCATGCCCTGGCTCTCTTGGGGCTAAGCTACACCTTCTGCAACAAGGTCTGCACCCCAGCCTTGGGGAAGACCCCTTTCCAGTCTCTCCTTAAGCCGTAGGGCACAGTATAGAGAGTCTTTGTACTTTAGAAACACTTTTTTTTTAAATCAGAGTTTAGTTGTTCTTTATATTAAGAGATTCCTTTTCAACTCACTGTGTGGTTCCTCACTTCTTACTGGACCCAGACTGAGAGAACATGAAACTGTCCCTTTCCGGTCCCTGACCGCAGGAAGTGCCGCTGACGTATGGCCCAGCTGCTGTGCTCTGATGCACGCCTTGTTCTGGCCACGGCCTCACTCTGCACTGCGGCTTGCAGCCAAGGACGGAGCATGGCAGGGAGAGGAAGGCATACTTATTCTGGCGGATGTGGGCTCTTCTCACAAGCAGCTTTCGTTCAGGGACTCTCTGGTGGCTTTATTAAAAACTGTGCTGTGGTCTAAGACTTTTGCACCTAATTTCCTTCTCTCCCGATCTTTCCCTGCAGTTAGTCCTGCATGGTGACCTTCCCCAACTCTCTCCTCATCCCCCTCAAACCTGTGTTCCCTATAAATCTCCTGCAGATCTAACCCCATTTTGCTGGGTGTTTCCTGAAGGACCCAAACAAACAGATGCTGGAGTAATTAAAAGAATGCCTAGGGATGAAGCATGTAGCAGGTGCTTGAGGACACCTGCTGCCGGTGAGGGTGATGAGGAGGACAGCCTTGGCCAGGGGCCAGAGCTGTGGCCTGTCAGGGTGCCCACGCTAAGTGACACCTTAGTTTAGCTTTCTGGTGAGGCAGTAATGATTATTGTTCTGAGTGTTGTCATTCCAGGATGAAGACATGCTGTGTGGTGATATTCCTGATTGGTGGTGTTTCTAAAACTTTTATTTCATCTTCTTTCTTTACATCTGACCGATAAACACAGTGCCATCAAAAACTCCATTAGCAGTTTGGAATACTGTGTTTGGGTCTCCGTGCTTACTAGCATTTTATTCTGACAAATAGAAGAAATACGCAGTAATGTGGAGAGACCTCAGCTCTCCATATCAGAGGGCACCCTTTTCAGCTCAGAAGCTCTTTCTAATTTGTTTTCCCCTGACTAAAACCTAACAGAAGCCCTGGAAACTGATATCCAGGTTCAGATTCACTCTGAGGCTCCTGTGGTTCTGATCTGACACCCCTAGATACTTAGGTATTCGTTTCTGTATTTTTTTTGACTGGTGGGAAGAACTTGTCTGTTGTTCACAAGGTTTATGAAATCGGTTGAAAAAAATCACTTGCATTGATGGTTGTAATTCAGAATTAACCATAATGGAGTCTTTCTTCATCTTTGGAAATGGTATACTGATCTGAGCATCTTTTGTACATGTAATGGAAAGAGTTTGTCCTACTTTATGGAAGGAAGAATAGTAGACAAGAAATCTGAGACAGTTGGTCTCATTCTGTTTAATGTGACTTTGACACGAGACACCGACTGGTGTACCATTGCCAAGACTTCCCCTCCCTTGGCTCTGAAATACTCTTCAAGAACCCGGGCCACTGCAGGATGAGCAATAAATAGTCTCCCTGCCTGATTTTGACATAATTTGTTATATTTATGGTTGCATGATATTTGGCATCTAGTGCTCTGGTAGCCTGTGTGTGATGACATGCTTTGAATAACTCGTGCCAACTTTCAACTAAGAAACTGATTGCAAGAGATTTTACTGTCAGTGAATAAGGAATAATTTTATAAGGTTTGATTCTCCAGGGAGCCCAGCTGGATGCCTTTGGGACTTTCCAAATTAATTCAGAGAGTGGCTAAACAGTTTGGCTGATTCAATCATGGTCTAAGTGTTGTGACTGGCAATATATATTCTGTAACCCTGAGTCGAAGAGCAATGGTTTAATCTCAGAAAGGTAATTTGGATGGGGTGTGTTGTTATGTCAATTTATTCTTGCAGTTACACTCTTATTGCAGCTGAAGAGATGATTTTGGTAATCAGGAATATTTCTAGACTTGTATGCTCAGCCACATACACCATTAACATAAATACTTCTTTTCACTTAGACCCTGGAAATAGTAGCTGTGATTAATATGTTCATCTGTATGTTCTTTTTTATACCTTTTAGAAGCAAAAGATGATTTTTAAAGAATTAAACATGGATTCAAATTCTTTCTGTAATTACTCTAAGGCTATCGCAGAAAAACATTGTGCTAGGCAGAAATGGCACTAAAATATCGATTTCTTGTGACAAAGAGAAGCTTTTTATCTCCTCATTTTCAGTGGAATAGAAAGAGAATCCTAAAATATGCAATATAATCAGGCTCTTTCTTTTATTGGGCAAAAGCCAAACTATAGTTTTACATTGTCATTCTAGTTTCTCTTTTCAGCTGCTGTTCCCTGCCTCCCCCGCCTAAACCTATTGCACAGCAGTTCCCTCCTGCTCTGGCAGGAACACTGGGATTTGCAGCAACAGCCCTCACCGTGCCATTGTATGACCAGCACAGGTCTCCAGATTTTTCCAAGTCACTAAAGTAGCTGGGGCACGTTGGAAACTGAAACCCTCTTCACTCAGCCACACTCACAAAGAACTCAGTGGGTCCAGGATAGACTAAGGAATTAGGTGCCTCTTGAAAGCCCTCCGATGGACACACGCTGAAGCAGTTCAGATGGGTGAACCACATTCTAAAAACTGAATTAACAGAATCCATCAGTAGTATACTTCTAAAACATTCTTTTATGCTCTGGTTAAGCCTTGAGTGCAGTTTGCTGCTAGGGTAACTCATTTATATATTAACCCATTTCTAGTAGACTGCCTTTTATAAAACACAAGTGTTCTTGGAAAGGTGTGAGTTAAAGGAAAAAACAAACTGTAAAAAATATATATTCAATTTAAATGCATGATACACTACAAATAATAGATGTGTTTACAAGAGTTACTATTTTTGTCACATCATGACATGAGAGTGGTCTGTGATTTATTACTGCAAAGAGTGGGAAGGGACAGGCTAGAACCTCACATGACCCAGCTGCAGGTGTGCAAATTCCACACTCGTGTGCAAATGACAGTGTCATCCAAAAGTTCGTCAGGAGCCTTGGGCTCTGCTCCCTGGTCTAGATCAGCTTGGAGGAGCCTGTGATCCTCATTTTAGGGCCATCATCTCACCTTCGTCATCCTTGTCCAATGTGGATCGTATTTGACATTCTGTGAACATCATGAAAGCAAGACTCTGATTTGCTTGTTGTTGAATCTTCACAACTAACATGTCTACACCTGTAAGTGTTCATCCTGAATAAATGACATTAGTATTAAGTTTAGAGACAGAAGACAGAGACTAGTGGGAGGAAAGTGGAGACTTGGAGTGAAGCAGGTCAGGAGTCTCCTCCCAGGGATGTGTGGAGCAGGCCACCAGGGCCATTGGGAGGGAACTGCACAATGGCCAGAAGGCCCCAGCCTGGGTATAACTGGAATGGACACCAAGGAAAGGGGCAGCACTGGTCTGAGGGCAACATGGTAATCTAAGACAAGGCCAAGTTTATAGGTGGAGTTTGACAACAAGGGCTATAGGGGCCTGAGATCCATGCTCAGCTCGAAGCTATGCCTGTAATGAAATATGTACCTAGATAGATGTCAGCATGCTAATTATCAACTGGTCACAAGACAAATTACCAAGTAATCTGATTCTTTGGCTCCTAGTCCTGGCTCTGTCACTTACTAACCACAAGGGTTAGCCACACTTAGTCTCATGTTTCACCATGGAAAAATGGTTACAATAAAGCCCTTCTTACCAAATAAAATATTAGTTATGCCTATTATCAAGACTATGTAAAAATTAAAAAGGAAACTTATAAGAAAATACTTCAAAATATTAACCATGATTGACTTAAATGGGTCAGAGATCAGTTCTTGCCAAGTCTTCTTGGAAGAGTTGCCTTGACCTTTCCGTGCCCCTCTATCTCATATTCAAGTGCAAGGATAAACCTTGGAAAGTATCTTCAGAGCCTGGGGTGGTAGAGAAACAAGACTTAGGGACGGGTGCACAGCTCAAGACTGGGCCATGCTCCCAGAGGGTGGCAGAGAAGAGCCAGGCACCTGGATGGGGGGCTTCCTGCCCAGTCCTCCCCCACCAACCTCTGCATTCTTTGGGGAGGAAGACACACTGTGTGTGTGTGTGTGTGTGTGTGTGTGTGTGTGTGTGTGTGTGTGTGTGTGTTGCGATTGTAGACATGCAGGCTCCGCCAGGAGTCAGGACACATTTGCCCATTCATTTGTACACTTACTCATCCCACAAATATTTACGAACCCCTGCTACATGCTAACTTCAACAGAAGGCCCTGAAACAGTTTGAAAAACAGCTGGTTCCCAGCTTCCTGAAGCACTAACCAATCCTGTGTCTTTGTTCTGTGTTTCTTCAGTGATGGGCAGACCTCAGACAACCTCACTTTCCAGACGGTGGGCTCCTTTTTTCTCTTGATGGGCTCATACCCATTCCTGCTCCCGTGTTTGGTTCTGTCATCAACTCAAGTTATTTCACAAAAGGCTTTACCCTTCTTATATACTTATATACATAACCTTTAGTTTTCCCCTCCTTCCCTCTTTTTGTCCAGTTATCTGAGGAAAATCTTTCTTTTCCACAAACTTAGCTAGAGCTGGTAAACCTAATGGTATCAGTAATAAAACACCTATGTCAAGGGACAGGAAATCCATATAAAATCAGGGAGGGAAAAAACTTGTAAATCCCTATAATCAACTGAATAGATCTTCATAATTTTCTTACTAATCTATTTTACTCGTTCTGATTAATTTCTTTCTATCCCAGGAATCTGCCTTTAAGACAAGTTTTATTAATCTATTTCAAATACAAATTTAATTTTTTCTGTTTCATCTTATTTTGGTTTCACTTAAGATCCACAGTGTTTTGGCAACTCTGTGACTGCTCAAGGGTTTTAGACGTCCCCTGAGGTCCCAGGCATCATCTGTTACATTAGTTAAAAGGAAAAATGTGGTTTTAAATTCAAAATGTATGCCAGAAGCAAGCAGGATTTTAGCTCATAATGGAATAAATAGTGAAATTTATTTGAAAATTCATGGTTATAAATCTATAAAATACTGGCACTTTCATGCTGTTTTAAAACAAACCTCCCTTTATATATTAATTCTTCTGTTTTCACATTCTTTAGACCCCATCAAACTCCTCATCCTAACAGCTGGGGTAACAGTAGGCTCTTGGATTACAATGATACCCTGGAATTGAATGTTTAAAAAATTTCAAAATAAAGTCTGCCAGAGAATGTGCCTAATGTCCTCCAAAAAGAAACAGCTGGTTGCAGGCCAGACCTTCTGAATGGACCCTAACCTTTACTGACAAACCCAGAGTGCATAGTTTTCTACCTTTTTTGTGTTCAAAAAGATATTTGATGAATTTTTGTTCAGGCAAGACTGAAAGTGTAAGCAAGTTTCTGAGTCTCATAACACACATCACATATATTTTTTATTGAACAAACAATTTAAAGCAGGAGAGATATTGAAGCAAGAAAAGCTTATCTTCTGGAGTTTTCATCATTCCCTCTTTCCGAATGGATTCCAAAATATTTGCCAAGAACACTGCCTTATTCATAACCTAGAATAGAAATACGGAGAGAACCATAACAATTGTTCTCACTCAAACTATTTTCTGCAATTACCAACGGAAATAACAGAAATGTGAGGACAACACATATTCATCAAAACAGCAGATTTTTTTTTCTTTGTGAGCTGTAATTAGTTCCTGTGCCAATTTCCATTCTCTGAATTGCATACTTGGATGATAGGCATTTTATTTTTTTTGGTGAGAGGAAAATGGATGTATTAACTCATAAGTTCACCTGACAGATTACAAATTAGTTTCTCTGGAATGCATTGGTAAATAAGCAAAGTCTTTCTGAAAGAAAAGCCCATTTCCCCAGAAACATTTATCTGGAAACATTAATTTCCACTCTTCACATACCTTTGTTTTTTTTGGTATATGTTAGCTCTGCAGCATCATAGAGAAGACTAACTGGGCCTTCTCTAAACACAACACACATGCATTGCATGTTAACAGCAGTTTATTTCATTGTAAACTTGGAGTGGTTTCATTGCAGTAGCCTTCTCTTATACTGCTCTCCTTTGCCCTTTCTTGCCAGTAAACTAGAGTTTCTAATTAATATGGAAATTTTGGTTCCATTTTAAAATAGAAATTATTGAGCATTTCCTATGTAGTAGACACTATTCTTGAAGAGTAAAATATAAACACAATAAAATCCCTGCCTCAAGAGTCCCTAATTTAGAAGGTTCCTGTGATTGATGGGAGCCTTATGGCCTATCTAAAGGGGACAGTGGCACCGACCACGTTCACCCAGCTCATTCTGCTATAGCAACGTAGTCCCAGTGCTGCTAGATTTTTCTCATTTTTATAAAGAAAGATGAAAAAGTGGGATTTTTACATATAGCTATTGATTTTCAAATATTGACGGTGACTTTAAATATTTTAAAGACCTATCCAGGACCAATATTCCCTATCTGTCTGAGAAACTATGCCCACATCTGCTTTTTAATAAGTTATTTAAGAAACAGTTAATATATGTGCAAAGCTCAAAATCCAAAAGGAACTAACTGTTACAGAGTACAAAGCAGGCCTGCCCATCCCCTTCCCAGCCATGCAGCTGCTCTCCCCAGAGACAGGCCCGATGACCACTTTCTTCCATGATCTTTGCACATATACAAGCCTAGGTACACCTAGTCTTCATGTGTACACAAATGGTGATACTCCAGCCACATGTTTTTTAAACCTTACTTTTTCAACTAAAAATACTGTACCTATGGCAGCCCTCATCAGTGTATACAGAGTTGCCTTCTGCTTAGTTTTCCATTAGATGAAAGCACTAATGCCTCATTGACACATGTTTACCATAGTGTCTGTCTTTGTTACTGCAAACCATGCTTCATTTCACATGTGGTATATATCTGTAGGCTAAATCCCTAAGTTCCTCCAAGCAATGATTCTCAACCTGCCTGCACGTTGGAATCACCCAGGGAGCTTAAAAATGTTGATGCCAGGACCTACCACAAAGATATGGGTTATTCCTTGAGCACTGGGAATTCTCTCAGGCTGCAGGAATGCAAAGGTGTAGACAGTGCTGAGAATCACTGCCTTGCAGACCAGCCAGGTCACGCTCCTCCCAGAAGGACCGGCATCTCCCTGTCCCCAGAAAGTCCAGGGAGCCTCTGCATGTAACTTTTGTCCACCTCAGAAGTGGAAACTAGTGTGTGCTGGTAATTCTAGTCCACATTTTTCTTAATAAAAGTGCCATTAAACACATTCTCATATGTTTTAGTATTCATGTTTGCTTTTTTTTATGAATTGACAATATATATTTTGCCCAGTATCTATTATACTGTTGGTCATTCTCTTTCCATTAAGGAAGCCACTCTTTTATCTGTGCCATGAGTTTTCTTGTTTTTGTTTTTAGCTTGTCATTGTTATGACTTTGCTTATGGCATTTTTCATTATGACCAATTTATGTCATCAGATTTATCAAAAAGTGTTGGCTTCTGAGTTTTGCATCATATTGAGAAAGAGCCTCTTTCTGGTCAGATTATTTTTTTCAAAACAGTATTTTATGACTTCCAGAATTTTAATGGTTTTATTTTAACATTTAAAACATGTTCATCTGAAACTCTGCATTTATTTTGGCATATATTGTGTGGCATGGATCCAGCTTTATTATTATTTTGTCTAGCTGTTCAGACACAATGGACTATATAATAAATTTCTCTCCCAATGATTTGAAATGCCACCTTTAATATGTATTAAATTACCATGTGTATCTGAGTCTAATTCTGGACTTTCTATTCTGTTTCTTTGATCAATCTACTCAAGCACTATTACCTCACTATTTTTTAGTACATTATAGTTTGTAATATGTTATAATAAATAAGTGATTCCTTATTACTCTTACTTCTCAAAAATGTTCTCATTTTCTTAGCATTTTTCATTATTAACTTTAGAACCAACTTTTCTAGTCCCATAATAATCCTGTTGTATTTTTATGGGAGGTTATGTGTAATTTGTTTCATTTATGGGGAACTAAGAAACTCCCTTCATGATCTACCTCTTCTTAATTTTTATTGTCAATTTTGTTTTCTCTCTTATCCTGAAAGTTCTAGCCCTAGGAGTACATTTGAAGTTTACAACAGTATACTTAAACAGTATACAAATCCTGTTTACTCCTAAATCTTTCAATTAGCTGAAATAATTGAAGGTCCTGAAACACCTTCACATTTCCACCAACAATCTCTTCCCGGGCTTCACTGAGGCTTCCCCTAGACCTTCTCAGCTTAGATGCCATATCCTCTCAGAAGACTTTGTTGTCTAAAATAACACATTGCATTGCAAATATCCATTTGCTGGTGTGAGAAAGGAGGGTCAAAATGCACAAACTGCCAAGACTCATGTGTGCAAAAAAAATCATAAAGTCAAAATTTTTCTGTAACTGACTTTGTCTTACTTTAACATTTCCTATTGACTGTGAATAAGGGAAAATAACACTTTAAACTTGCTAGCTATTATGTTACTTTTAATTTTAAAAAGTCTTGAGAGTATTCAATCAATGCAAAGCTCAAACTCCTTTCAGAGCTTTCTTTCAAGGGTCTGTCTTCCTTCACGGTCTTCTCTCCCTGGTGGCATCTGAGTGTAGAAGTGGCTTGTGGTGGTGGCAGAAGGTCCACTGCCCTGAATGTTGCCTCTTCTGGACCTCCTGCCCTGGTGTCTACTGGAGTGTGGCTGATGCCTTCTGCTAGTCTTGAACCTTGCGCTGGTGCTCTTAGTTGGCTGTGTCCCCACAGCACCTCAGGTTATGAGGTCCTGCACTCTGCAGCCTTCCCACCTCAACCCTGGGCCCCTTCTGGTGACTTCTGCATTTCCTCTCTAGGGTAGGTTATTTTCTGCTCTCCTTGCAAGAGTGGATGACACTCTCTGAGCCTGTCCTTATGTATCTCTACAAGCTAATTTTCCACTTGCTCCGAGTTTTGGGCACCACATTATGCTGGAGGTTGATAGTCGATCAAAGTTAAGCCTGGAGCATGCAAGGGCGAGTCCTGGCTGTTCCCAGATTCCCTTTAATTGTCCAGACTCCTTCACTCTGTGACCTTGATCACACTACTTAAGTTTCTATGCCTCTATTTCCTCAGCTGTAAGGCAGGGATGAAAATAGTACCTAAATTATCATGCTAGTCTGGGGAGCAAATACAAGCACTCAGTAAACACTTGCTATTTCAGAAATTATCCTACTCTGCTTCCACTGTGAGGATTAGAGAAGCTTCGCCACTCAAGCATTTATTGATTGATTTGCTATTTTAACTGATTTATTTCAGAAAGTCAACAAGATAGCTTTTTAAACTCCTTCCTACCATTATATATGTAGATTAAAAAGTATTTTTAAGATACATATGATGAGGCTTTTTATCTGGGTGCAGAATTATTTTAAAAATAAACTCATGCAGAGACTTCTGATTATGGGTCCAATAGGCTAAGACCCTACTGAAGGAGCCCTCGTCCTGCAGGAAAGAACAGTAAAACCAGGACATAGTAAGATGATTACCTTATGGTACTGGAGAGTGAAAAGAGCAGACAGATGCTGATGGAAAATGTACATGTAGCTGCAGGAGGACACACAACCTATACCCATAAGCTTCCATCTCCATGGCTTTTGGTTTGGGGCTAAGTGTAATCTACATGGCTCGCACAGTAGTGGCAGGGGCACACATGATAAAACTTAATGTGTCTGGCCTAAGAAATCATAGTGAAGCCAGGAAACTGAATGCTGCAGAGAGTGTGGGTGAGCCTGGAAGGGAAAGAGGCAGAGAAGGGATTCCCCCATCTCTATCCACAATATCTCAGACTGACCCCAGCAACAGGCATGCATTGAACAGACTCGGAGCAGCTCAGCTAAAGACAAAAACATCTGAACTGAAACTGAAATGCGTCTCAAGAAACAATTTGCATTTCAAGGCTAGCCAACAAAATTATCTGCTAAAACAAAGAAAGCAGCATGATCAGAGAAAATAACAGTATCCAGGATCTGTTAACATTCATAATGTCTAAGATACCCTCAAAATTATCCAACATATGAGGATCCAAGCAAATGGAACAAATTCTCAAGAGAAAAGGAAATGAATTGTGTCTGACCTGGAGATGAACCAGAACACATAAGGACATTAAAACAGCTACTGTCACAATTGCCAATGAAGTAAAACAGAACATGTTTTCCATGAATGAGAATTTCTGCAGAGAAATGAGAAATTTCAGCAGGGAAATAAAAATAATATGATAAGAAACAAATGGACATTATAGAACTGAAATTTAGGGTTATGATAAAACAATTCACTGGAAAAACTTAATAAATGGACATGACAAAGGAAAGACTAAGTAAACTCAAAGGGCAACAGAAATTATCAAAAGAGAAAACAGAAAAGGTTTTGAAAAATAATGTCTTATTAGAACAGATAAAATGATCAAACATACATATAACAGGAATATCAGAAGGAGAAGGAGAGAGAATGGAGCAGAAAAAAATATTTGCAGAAATAAGAGCTGACTATTTCCTAAATTTGATGAAAGATGGAACTGTTAGATACAAGATCCTATAAAAAAAACAACCACAATGAACACAGAAAAACTAAGGCTAAGTCACATGATGGTGGGTATTAAAAGCCAAAGACACAGAGTTAATCTTGAACACTGACATGCTGGCTACAGAGGATTAATGATGATTAATTGGCACTTTCTCATCAGAAAACATGGAAGACAGCAAAGTATGAAATAACCTTTTGAATATACTGAAAGAAAACAATGGTCAACCCAGAATTCTCTCTCTATTGGAAATATCATTTAAGAATAAAGGCAACTGCCAAGGCTGTTGTATATTCTCTCAGACCTCTCTGTGCTGCATTGCATTTGGGGCCAGAGCCAGACATTGTTTCAGGCATCATCAAGAGGTGTTCTGAAACTCTCCTGATGATTTTCCAGTTTCATCTGGTATTCCATTTATTGGGATGGTCACTGTGGAAGAACCAAGAGCACTACCCAGAAGAAAATAAATAATACCATATGTATAAATATAGGAGAAATAAGAGTACGTCCAATCTGTAAAGACCTCATAGTGACAGCAGTGCGAACTCACATGAAAATTTCATTAGTGGATGAGTTCATAATTGGATCAATAAATGAAAGAAAAGCGTAGTTGCATGCTGAAATTCTAAGTGGTGGGAAAATGGAATTCATAGTAGAAAGGAATATTCAGATAAGATATGCTCTCATTTAGGATATCTTCACCATCTATGCTTATCATTTGTTCTTTTCCTATTTGAGATTTAATACATATTATATAAATATGAAGACTAAGAAAATAGCACTTCTCTGGCTAGCAGAGTAGGCAGAAGAGAAAACTCTTTTTAAGGGAATAAAGGAGGACTTCACAGAAGAGATGATATTTGAATCGTATGTCAAAGTATGAGGATAAAATATCCACTCAAAGAAGGAGAGGGGAAAGGAGAAAAGACCTGTGGAAAAAATATGAAAATCACAATGTTATATTAATTAAGTATTCTACCTCACAAAGAAGTTCAGAAAGTCTTTAAAGGCAGGGCTTAAGGTGTCTGCTTAATCTGTATACTCACACACAATATTTTTAAAAAATGAGTCCAGAACATTTTCACATAAAAGAAAATTAGAATAATTTGTCACCAGAATACCACATTATAATAAATGCTAAAGATGTTCTTCAGGGTGAAGGAAAATGACAGCAGAAGATGAAAACTTGGATCATCAGGAAAAAAAGAAGAGCACTGGGAATGATGAATATCTAGGTTATGAAAGACTGTTTTTTGCCCCCTTTCCTACTGATTTCTTCATAAACAACTGAACTGTGTAAAGAAAAATATAATCTTGTCTTACAAGGCTTATAATCTATGTAACTGTAACACAGATAACAAATGTTATAGTAGTAATGTTTTTACTGTAAGTAGACAATGTTAATTTAAGGATGTATATTGTAATTCTTAGGCCATCTACTAAAAAAAATACAAGGAAGCATAGCAAAAGAGTCAGTAGAAATATTAAAGTGGACTTTTAAAAATACTCACAAAATCTGAAAAAAGCAGGAAAGGAGAAACCAGGTAACAACAAACAAGGAGACAAACACAATGCTTAAAGAAATAGACCCAACTAAACTATGTTAATAATTATAATGCATGTTAATGGAGTAAACACTCTGAAAGATTGTCCAAATGGGTTAAAAAACAAATGAACAAAACTAACCAAGACCTGCCTACAAGTTTACTGCCAGGATTCCATTTAAATGTAAAGACACAAAGAGGCAGATAATACATGGGTGGAAAAAGATATGCAGTGCAAACAGTAAGCATAAGGAGGCTCAGAGGTTTATGTTAATATCTAATAAAATAGATTTTAAAGACACTGTATTCCCAAAGAGAGATAAAATAATTTAAAGGAACATTTAATGCCACATTTTAGTTGGAGAATTTAAACGTATCTTTTGGCAACTGATAGAACCAGACCAAAAAAACAAACAAAAAAGACAAAAAGTCATCAGAGATGTAGAATATTTGAATATTATTATCAATCACTTTGGCTTAATTGATACTTATGGAACACTTCACCATAGCAGAATAAATATTTCACATACTTCTTAAATGCAGATAGAAATTCACCAAGAGAGACTATATTTTGGCCCATAAAACAAGTCTCAATGAATTTAAGTAGACTGAAATCATACCAAATAGGTTCTCTTAGCAATGGAATTAAATTACAACAACACAATAATGCAACCAGAAAACCCCCAAGTATCTGGAAATTTACTTCTAGTAAACATTGGATCAAAGGCAAAGAAAAAAAGTCACAGCAATTCAGAAGCATTTTGGGCTAGGTTATTATGAAAATACATTATATAAAAATTTACTGAATTTATTAAATTATATAAAAATTTATTAAATATATTATACAAAACTTTACTGAAGAGCTAAAGCAAGACATAGAGGAAAATTGATATAATTAAATAGTATTAAATGCCTACATTAGAAAATAAAAAAGGTCTCAAGTAAATAATCTAAGCTTCCACAATGAGATTAAATTAAACCCAGAACAAAATAAAAGGAGATAATAAAGATAATAAAGAGCTGATATCAATAAAATAAAAAACAGAAAAATGATACACAAAAATCTTCAAACCAAAAGCTAGTATTTGAAAATATTAATGTAATAGGTAAGACTCCAGCTAGACTGAATAGGAAAAAATAATAGACAAATTACCAATATTAGGGATGAAAGAAAGGGAACCACTACAGAATCTTGAACCATTAAAAGATAAAAAGGGAATTTTATGGTCAACTTTGTGTTCAGGAATTTGGCAACCTAGATGAAATGGACAAATTCCTTGAAAGACATAAATGACCAAAACTGACACAAGAAGAAATAGCAAATATGAGTAGTCCTAAGTAATTTAAAAATTACTTCATAATCTTAAAAAATTTCACAAAAAGCTCAGATAATTTCACAGTTAAATCCTAATAAATTATTACCAAGCCTATACAAATTCTTTCAAAAAACAGGGAAAAAAACACTTCCTAATTTATTTCATGAAGCCAGTTTTACCCTGAGTCCAAAACCAAAGATCTCACAAGAGATGAGAACTACAGATTAATATACCTCATGAACATAAATGCAAAATTGTTCAATGAAATATCAATAGACTCAGTGTAATTCCAATAAGAGTCTTAACTGGGTGCTTTTGAAGAGATTGACAAGCTAATTCTAATTTTACATGGAAAGGGAAAGGACCCAAAACAGCCAAAACAATTTTTGAAAAGAGGAACAAAGTTGAACTTAAATGCTGCCTGATTTCAATTTAGGGTGGATTACCATTTTAACAATATCAAGTCTTATAATCCATTAGCATGGTACATCTCTCTATTAATAAGGTCTTCAATTTCCCTTTGCAAAATTTCTAGTTTTCAGTGTGGAAGTCTTATGTGCCTTTCACTAAATTTATTCCTAAATATATTTGATGATATTGTAAATAGGTTTTTTCCATTTATTTCATTTTGTAATTCTTAGTACTTAGAAATTCCATTGCTTTTTATATATTGGCCTTTTATTTAGGTTGAGGGAAATGTGTATGTAATTTTGGTGATGGTTGTAACTGTATAAAACAGCAAATTTCAGCAAAATATACATTCAACTTGGTGAGTTTTAGCTCAAATTTTTTAAAAAAAGGAAAACTTAGGTATCTCATTTGGTAAAACAAAGCGAAACTCTGCTTTTGTTTACTCTATTTTCAACAAAAGAGCTCCACATTGTAAACTATTTAAATATTGAATCTTGAATTTGGGAACATTCTGTTCACTTGAATCACAGTGATAGAGAATAGTTTCAAGCTGTAACCCTTCTTTCTACCTCTTGCAGTTTTTATGAGTAGCTATCACTAGGTAAAAGAGAAAGATGAGAAAAATAAAGCTTATGTTTGTTTATATTCTTATATCTATGATTTTTCCCCCACTTCCACAAATACAGCATGATTCTATAATGCTTCTATGAGAGGCTATGTTTCTAGTAGAAAAAAATATCCTCTCCTTCAGCTA
The DNA here is from genome assembly GCF_030020395.1 of Manis pentadactyla. NCBI lineage: Eukaryota > Metazoa > Chordata > Mammalia > Pholidota > Manidae > Manis > Manis pentadactyla. The sequence goes on along the minus strand of NC_080021.1, from coordinate 81,840,644 downwards.
TTCCTTTCCTCTGAAAAATAACTGTTGTAAACAATTTGGGAAATTAAATTAAAGTAGAAAATGACACTTCTTTTTCAATATGCAGAAGACTTATTTTCAAATAGAACCAGCTCTATGTGAGGTATAGTGAAGTTTTAAGTGTGTTTTCAAACTCATCGATCTGTGTGCTAAGAAAATTAACACGTTATTCTCTAGCACATGGACCATGTCTTTGCACTTGGCTCAGCACCACTCTTCAAGTACCAAAAAAGTCACTGCCTGGATGACCAGCAACACCAGTTGTCTATGTAATATCCATTCTTCTCTTGCTTCCTATGGAAACCTAACTCTGTTCAGCGTATGAATGTTCCTGCTTTAAATACCTCTCCAGGTTCTGTTACTCTTCTGGATAATGATATATAAGTGAACCTACTTACATTTCATTGGCATTTCTAGGAAAACTATTGTGTTCCTAATAAAAATATGATACAGTTAGAGGACACACATCCTTTTTGTTTACCCTTCAGAAAGGGGCTCAGCCAGCCTGCAGAATGAGAGTAAAGCCATATCCTTAGAGTGTGTAGGAATTCAAGGGATTTTGGAGTTGATCAAGGAAAAACGATATGGCCACGAGACACAGTATAACACACAATACGCTTTATTGGATGACACTTGGACATGGTTGCCTGAGGGGGAGGTCCACAGAATGGAACTGTTCAGAAGTTCACAGCAAGGGGGCCAATACCCAGAAGGTGAGGAGGGCAAGGGAGCTCCCAGGGGAGGTAGGAATTGGGGAGTGGACTCATGGTCTAGGTGATGGGGAGTTTCTGGGTCAGAGAGCTCCAAAGCACTGGTAGCAACTTGAGGTCTTATAACCACAAGGCTCTGTCTTATCTATTGCTAGATATGTAGTGAGATTTTGTGAGGTATGCAAAGCAGGCTCTAAATGGCTAACAATCTACTTGGCTGAACTATCTTTAACATAATTGCATGCATAAAAATTTGAGTTTAGTATTGGCAGCCTTTTGAGCTAATGAGTGTCAGCCTGGAGTGAAGAAATAAACAGCCTAGAAGCCAGTGCACAGAGGCTCATTTATATAACAGACTGATGGAGCAAGGACCTGGATGACCTTGGGCCCTTCGTGATATCCTTAGGCAGCCCCACCAACCTTGGTCCATGTAGCTCTGAGCTTCTAGTTCCTTGAGTTAAAGAAAATCCCTGTTGGTTAAACCACTGTATTTAGGTTTCTGTACATATAAGACTTTGTTTTAGAAATCTTGCTAAGATCTTTACAGGCATTATTCCATTTACTCCTTACAGCAAATCTACACAGTAACTACCATTATTATACCTTCAGGAGAGGAAACTGAGGCCCAAAGATATAGAGACACATGTTCACAGTCACACAGCTAGACCAGCCTTTGTAGGCAGTGCCATCTACTGAAACACATGGGTGAAAGAATGTTGAATAACAGTATGTACACTGTGGGACATGATCCAGGTCAACTGATAAAATTTCTTCAAAAAGTCAATAGCACAGTGAAAAAGAGGGGGCAGACATTCTCATTACAAGATACAAGGTGACTTCCAGTGTTGGCCTGGATGGGCTAAACTGACTGCAACCCATCTGTACTGCTGATTACAATGAAAAACTTGGGACAGAATATAAAAAGCAACTACTGAAATTTAACAATGAGTGGATTAGGGACAAATCAGAACTAGAATAATAACACATGGCAGTGACTGCTACAGCTGTGTGGAACTGCCCCTCAGCGTGGGAAACTAAACTCTGAGAATTGCATCTTTCTGGGAAGAGGAATGGGAAAGACAGAGAGGCCAGAAATTGTAGGACAAGTCCCAGATTGCAGAGTGCTGGAGAAGAGCACCCCTAATCCTGTGTATGAATTGACATTAAATTCCAGGGGCACTCCTGAGCTGTGTATGGGTAGCAGACAAAATACACATAGCAAAGTGTCTGGGAACTGAACTCTATATAAACACTGCCCACCTACCAGACTAATCCTTGTGTGGTGTTTGTGCTGGGCCAGATATTTCACTAAAGAAAACATATGGTAGGCAAGTAAGCAAATAAAAACATCCTCAACATTGTTTAATTCTCAGGAACATGAAAATTAAAAGCGCAAAGATGTAGCCCTACACACTTATCAGAATGACTACAATAATAAATAATGACAAGATAAAATGCTGGTGAACACGTATAGGAAGCCACTAGAATACTCATACATGGCTGGTGGGAGTGCAAAATAATACACCCAGTTTGGAAAAAGAGTTTGATCATTTCTTACAAAATTAAACATGCACTTACCAAATGATTCAGCAACTCTACTCTTAGGTATTTACTTAAGAGAAATGAAAAATTTACATAAAAACCTGTATGTGAAGGTATATAACAGTTTTATTTATAGTCCCCTCAAATTGAAAAAAATCCAGATGTCCTTTAGCTGGCTAATGGGTAAACAAGTTGTATAAACCTAAGCTATGGAATACTATTTTAGATTATGACATGGTGGCAAAGGAAAATTACAGCGATAGAGAATAGCTCAGTAGCTATTGAAGGGAGAGTGTCACTCTGGTGGGATAGCAAAAGTAATTTTTTTTATAGTGATTGAACTATCTTATGGTGGTTGTTACAACAAAGATAAACATTTATCAAAACTCATAAAATAGTATGCCAAGAAAAGGTGGATCTTACTGTAAATTCTATAAATTCAGCAATTTTAAAAAAGGCATCCAAGTGATATAAAACCAAATGTAACATGAGGTGCCTGTTTTGATTGTGATTTGAAGAAACTAACCGGAAAATGACATTTTCAGGATTTCTTGGGAAGCATACACGTGGGGTCCATGATAGCAAGGAATGATGTCAATAGGGACTGGTTTCATTAGAGGTGATATTGGCACTGTAATTGAGAGAAAAAATGTCCATATGTTTAACACATGCTTATTATAGTATGGCATGCAGACATCCATTGTACCATTCTACTTTGGGTATCTCTACAGTTTTTCAAAAATTAAAAAAAAAAAACAAAATGAAAAATCTGCTGTGTGTCAGAAATAAGCAAAGATTATTTTAAAAGTAGTGTAGATCTAAGATCTAGACCCATTTTCAGTAATAGAAGTATAAACTTTCATATACAGTTCCATACTCTTTACCTATATTATAAAGCTACCTGTGTGTTCTGTCTTGTTGCAATTTTTCTATTTCCATATATTTGAAATATGAAGTATGTAAATAAAAGTGGCTACTGACATTATCCAGGTAACATGAAGGTATGGTCTTATAAGTCACTTTAATATGCTGTCTTCTCTTTTGAAAAGCTATATTTCCCCTTGGAGAATGCCATTGAAATGCCACTGGAGTTTTTCTAAATAATGAAAAATTGTCAGAAATTCAAAACACTCACTTCTTATAATAACCTCACAAATTTCCCCTCTGTGGATGTATCTTAGTTAAAAATAATTATCTCAAGATACTTTGAAAATTAAGAGAAGGAGTTACTCACCTGAGGATGGTGCACACAGGATGGGGTGGGGTTGGGAGGGCGGTACTGCAGAGCTTGTGTGGTGCGTCACCACCATGTGCCTGGCTCACTCAGAGAGCTTCTGCAGACTTGTGTAGTACTCTTAGGTTGTTGCACTGCGCAGAGAAAGACGTTACTGTACATACACACTTCAAGGTGATCCCAGAAGACACCTGCAGTGGGACTAGAGAGAAGCCATCTGGACCCACAGCAGAATAACCATCTGTATGTACCTTCCAGGTCCTGTTTGCTGCTTAGTCATTAAGATGAAATGTAGTGCAGGGACTACCACAGTAATACAGAAACAAAATATTCTCATAATGGCCTTCTCCTTTTTGAGGGGACCATTACTTCCATGTATGTATGTATTTTTTATATATACATTATATGAATGTTTTATATATAGTTATATGCATGTACTTTTCAACTAGACATCAATATAGACCACTAAAAAACTACTTAATATTTACTGTGTTTTTGCTATTTAGCAAGCACTGTTCTAGCACTTCATGTCTATTATTTCACACTAAAAAACCATGACATCATATTATATTCATGCCCATTTTACAGACGGGGCAGCCTGCTTCTCAACTAGGTACGTTGGGCTCCAATGGCCATTCAGAACTGTATATGGAAGTTTAAACTTGTGTCACTGAAAATTGTTCTATAGAAATGGTGTACTACATAAAAAATACATTTAGATGTATAAAGAAAAATACTACCTGCTCTAGAAATAATTTAAAACTCTTGAATATGTACATCTGCTATGTTCTGGTGTGGTGAACACCTGTTATCTTGTCCCCATACCAGCCTTCTCCATCATATGATCCTGTAGAAACCAGCTTAGGCTAATATTTGATGGGATATCTGTTTCAGGTTGGACCAAAACACAGACATCTGTTTCAATCAGTATTTTTTCCCAGCACTTCTCTAATCAGAAGTGGTGAAGAGAAGGAGTCTCTCCTCACTGGAGAGAGAATGTGAGACTCAGGAGCCACAGATATGTTTTTTGCCATGTAATGGAATTTAATCTTCTTTGGGGGAAAAATGAAGACAACACCCATTGGCATGGCAAAGATACAGAGATCTACCTGTATCAAGACTCCATTCCCCACTTGAAGCCCAGTTATGTGTCTACCCTCTCTACGATTTAGTTGTTCATCCATTCTTTGATTATATTACATACCGCAATATGGTCCTTTTTAGAAAATTCCCCTTTTCTTGCCAAGCTAAATTAAGTTGTTTTTGTTATAATATACAGCAAATTGTATTATTGTCACAAATTTTCACTTCTCTCCCTGAATAAAACAATTATCTATACATACCACAACTGCTCTTGAGATTCTGCCTTCCACCATGTAAATCACATATAACAAACAGGGGCCACTTTTCTGGCCTATCAGCATAAACAGACATGCAGAGCTGGCCCATCATCTATCTGCTGCCTGTAACACGGACTCAGCCTCACAGAGCTGCAGTCAGCCAGCTCCTGACATGTAACTTCAGTGACAAATAAACCTTTATTTTGGGAATCTCTCAGACTTTGAAGTTGTTACATAGTGCTGGCTCAGCAAGAACTGACTGAGATGGTACCATTACAGTCTTGATCAAGCTGCTCTGTACAAAGGGCTTTTATATGCCATAAGTCTTTGAGGATGAGACTGTTACCACCACCCCACTTTGCTGCTGAAGAAACTGAGTCTGAAAGCAACTTTGCCAAGGCTACTGAAAGAGGTGGGAATCAAATACAGCTGACTCCAGACCCTAGGCTCTTAAAGATGTTTCTACTGTCTCAAGCTATATCACACTTCTACAATCCATGTACAGAGAATATTTAGTTACTTTCTGTGTGGAAATATGACCTGACTTGGAATATATCTAAATCGGTGTACTTAACTATGATATTCTAATAAATGATGATATTATATACATATGTAATATACGAATGCATCCTTATAAGGTTTTTCTATTGTATATAGATGTAACTAGCTCTAAGAAATTATAAATTCAAAGAATTATTAGAAAATTCTAAGGAAAATTATTGTCAATAAATTGAACAACCTAGAAGAAATGGATACATTCTGGGAAACATGCAATTTTACAAGACTGAGCCAGGAGGAAAGAGAAAGTCTGAACAGACTGATTACTAGTAATGAAATTGAACTGGTAATCAAGAAGTTCCCAACAAGCAAAAGTCCAGAACCAGAAGGCTCCACAGATGAATTCCACCAAACATTATTAGATAATCTAATACTCATCCTTCTTAAAAAAAAGAAGAGGAGGGAATACTTCCAAACTCATTCTATGAAGCCAGTATCACTCTAATAACAAAACCAGACAAAGACACTACAAAAAAAGAGAATTACAGATCAATATCCCTGATGAACATAAGTGCAAAATTCCTCAACAAAATATTAGCAAACAAAATTTAAAAATGCACCAAGAGTCTGCATTGTCATGTGGGATTTATTTCAAGGATGCAAGGATGGAACAATACCACAAATCAATCAATGTGGTATGCCACATTAACAAAATAGGATTAAAACCATATGATCTTCTTGATAGATGCTAAAAAAGCATTTGACAAAAATTCAACATTCATTCATGATTAAAAATTCTCTACAAAGTGGGTATAGAGGGAATGTACCTCAACATAATAAAGGCCATAAGCAATAAACCCACAGTTAACATCATACTCAAGGGCAAAAAGCTAAAAGCTTTTCCTCTTAAGATCAGAAACAAGCCAGGATTGACCACTCTCACCACTTTTATTCAACATGTGCTGGAAGTCCTAGCCATGCTAACCAGACAAGAAAAAGAGATAAAAGTCATCCAAGTTGGTCAGAAAGAAGTTAAACTGTCACTTCTTTTTGGAGATGACATGATATTACACATAGAAAACCCTAAAGACTCCACCAAAAACTATTAGAACTAATAACTCGATTCAGCAAAGTTGCAGGATACAAAAGTAATTACAGAAATCTGTTGCATTCCTATAAACTAACAATGAACTAGCAGAAAGAGGAATCAGGAAAGCAACTCAATTTATAATTGCATAAAAAAGAATAAAATACCTTACAAATAAACCTAACCAAGGAGGTATAAGACCTGTATTCTGAAAACTATAAGTCACTAATGAAAGAAATTGAAGAAGGCTAAAATAAATGGAAATCTATTCTGTGCTCATGGATAGGAAGAATTAATATAATCAAAATGGCTATCCTGCCTAAAGCAATTTACAAATTTAGTGCCATTCCTATCAAAATATCAATGGCATTTTTCAATGAACTAGAGCAAATAAGCCTAAAATTCTCATGGAGCCCCAAAAGACCCTAAATGGCTGAAGAAACCCTAAAAAAGAAGAACAAAGCTGAGGGGATTATGTTTCATGACTTTAAACTAAAGTATAAAACTATAGTAATCAAAACATTAAGGTACGAGCACAAGAACAGACCCATAAATCAATGGAACACAGTAAAGAGCCCAGATATAAACCAATACATACATGTTCAATTAATATACAACAAAGAGGCTATGAATATACAATGGGAAAAAGACTGTCTCTCTTCAATAATTTGTATTGGGAAAACTAGACAGCTGCATGCAAGAGAATGAAACTGGATTACTATCTAACTCCATACATAAAAGTAAACTTGAAATGGATTAAAGACCTAAACGTAAGTTTTGGAACCATAAAACTCTTAGGAGAACATAGGCAAGAATCTCAGGAACATCATCACGAGAATTTTTTTCCTAGATATGTCTCCCCAGGAAAAAAAGCAAAAATAAACAAGTGGGACTATATCAAACTAAAAAGCTTCTGCACAGCAAAGGAAACCATCAACAAAACAAAAAGGCAACCTACTGTATGGGAGAGTATATTTGCAAATGATATTTCTAATAAGGAGCTAATATCCAAAATATATAAAAAACTCATACAATTTAACACCAAAAAATCAAATAATACAATTAACAAATGGGCAGAGGACCTGAACAGACATTTTTCCAAAGAAAAAATACTGATGGCCAACACACATGATAAAATGCTCCACATCACTAATCATCAGGGAAATAATAGTCAACACCACAATGAGGTATAACTTTACACCATTCAGAATGGCCGCTACCCAAAAGACAAGAAATAACAAGTGTTAGCAAGAATGTGAAGAAAAGGGAACCCTCCTACATGTTGGTGGGAATGTAAATTGGTCCAGCCACTGTGGAAAACAATATGGAGGTTCCTCAAAAAGAAAGAAAAAGAAATATCATACAACCCAGCAATTTTACTTCTGGGAATTTACTTGAAGAAAACAAAATCACTAATTTGAAAAGATATATTATACATACCTATGTTCATTGCAGCATTATTTACAATACCTATAAGCATAGATATGGAAGCAATCCAGGTGCCCACTGATAGATGGATGGATAAAGAAGAGGTGGTAAATATACACAAAGGAATATTACTCAGCCATAAAAAGAAGGAAATATTGCCATTTGGAACAACATAGATGGACCTAGAGTGTATCATGCTAAGTAAAACAAGCCAGTCAGAGAAAGACAAATACCATGATATCACTTATATGTGGAATCTGAAAAACAAAGCAAACAGACAGAAAAGAAATAGATCCACAAATATAGATAACAAACTGTTGGTGACCATAGGGAAGGAGGTAAGGGAATGCGTGAAATAGGAAAAGTGGGTAAAGAGGTACAAACTGCAAATTGTAAGATAGGGTAGACATTGGAATGGAAGTACACATACAGAATATAAAATTAATGTTGTAGTATCTTGTTATAATAATGTGGTAACTATACTTATTGTGGCAAGCATCTAGTAATGTATTTAATTATCAATACACTATGTCATAAATCTGAAACCAATATTGTGCATCAACTTTATTCCAATATAAATAAATAAATAAAATAATATCTTGACAAAAAAATTCCAAAGAGCAAGATATTTAAAATGCTGAAAAGTAGGTAATTTTTATTAGGAATATTACATGCTTGCTCCCTCTTTCAAATGGTCTCAGTATGGGCTTTTTTTCCCAAATTGAAAGCTCTACAAGCATATTTAAAATGTTATGCAATTTATAAAGTTAGATTTGTATGCATTTTTTCCCAAAAGTTACATAAAAATTATGTTATTGCTGTAACAAACTGAAGAACTGCAACAAATTACATCAGTAGAGGTTTTACAGCTATTAACAGGTGGCTTTAAAAAATAATTGATTTAATAGTATTCCTAACTATAATGTTGAAAGAGTTTTAGACATTTTAATGAGCAGTTTCAGGGGTAATTATTACTATTGTTATTTTTAGAAACATGGCAGAGTGTAAGTACCAATTTGTTCTGCTATCTACATATTTGCCTAATTTCTACAAGTGATGACATTCATTTGTCCTCACAGGAGTTGCCCCTTTGGTGGCATGATGGGCTTTAGTTCAGGAGGAGGAGAGAAAGGGAGAAAATTTGCAAAGGACTAAACATAGCTCTTTGCACAGCCATTCATCTGTGATTTTTGGAATGAGAGTACAGCATGTCCAACAGGTTTATACTGTGCTGATTGAAGGATGGATTTCTGAAGCCATATTTAGAATCCTCCACTCCTAAAATCTTATCCTCAAAGTACTAATTCTTTTCAGAGTATGTCTTGTAAGACAGTCAGAGGTTCTCCATTCAAACATTTCTTCCTCTAGAGCAGTAGGGTGTTGATGCAAGAACACCAACTTAGTATTTTTAAAAATGTGTATCTTCTACTTCTTATTAGTTGGATAACAACTTTTGACTGGCTTTTCAAGTTCTTTGATCCATTAGGGATAAAGTCTTCACTATATGTAAGGGAAGGGTTAGGACTTGGTGTTAAAATACAACAAAAAGTGAAGGTCTTGAGGCAAAAATCAGAAGGGCTCTCTGCACATGGTCAGAGGCTGGAAATATTGGAGTTGGGTCTGTTGATTCTGTCTATCTATAGATTGGCTATCTATCTTCATTATCCATCATATATCTACTTACCTGTCGTCTATTTACCTATTTATTATCTATCATCTATCTATCCATCCATCATCTGTATACATTTTCTATTATCCATCCATCCACCTATCACCCATTATCTATCTATCCATCTATCTATCGTTTATCTACTTATCTATCTATCTCTCTTCCTGGCTGGAAGATCATAATGGATCTGGGAAAGGAATTCTTTGCAGATGGGTCTATGCACAATCACTGTAACTGCTATGGTCTGTGATCAAGCTTCAGGCAAACGTTAAATAATGGAAATGAGTGCAGGCACGACTGCATGGTTTTGTGGTTACAGAAACAGAATGAGGCTGCTGTTTGATTAAACACTGGAGGAATCTAGTTGCAACCAAATGCAACAAATGCAAACAGTAGCAGGTGAAAGATATTAGCAAAGCATGCATGAATTTGAATAAGATATAGTTGGGAAATGGAACTTAACATTAACACAAAGCCTTCCTTATTCTTCCTGGCATCTCCATTTGGGTCACTTCAGGATTGTGCCAATTTTTCTCAATGGAGCTTTTTAGGATCACACAAAATTTTCAGTTCAAACAACAGAATAAGCACTTGTAATTTTCCATTTTTTGAGGCCACCTATAGGAAATATTTGGGTTCTTCTTTTAACTAAAGTGAGCTCTGTACCTCTTTTACCTGGTTCATAGGATTTGCCACTCTAAATTTAATATTTAGAGTTGACTTTTAGAGAAAGAATAAAAAAGTTTCTAAAACATTCCCTACATTCCCAGTAATACATTGGAAATATATTGAATATATATGTGTAAAAATATATTGAACATACATTTTAAATAGCATTTCTTTTCACAGATTTAGCCATAAGCTTGTTTTTCCCCAAAGGAAAATGTTATTATTGTCATATGTAAGCCCTAGAATTTTATCATAAAGGAAGTGAAGACAATTCTGTGTCTACTCCTTTAATCTGAATCTCATTAAATTCTCTTTCCATGTTTTCTAGAAGGCTTTGCTTGAATCCATGTTAATATCTATCTAAGCTATGGTCTCACATATCATTAGTCTTTTATTGACAACACAAATTCTAAGAAAAGTGGTGAGTCATCAAATACACGGTACAATAGCTTAACTGAAGCTGACAGGGAAAATATGCAAGGAAACTAGTTGGAGTACAGGGAAGCTCATGGCTGTTCTATTAATGGGTGACATTTTAAACAATAGAACTGTCAGACCCCACTGTGAATAAAGGGGCTAATCATGGCAGGAATTAGTGCACACGGCAGGTGATTATGTGTTGGGAACATGCCAAGACCAGCTGTGATGCTTCACATTATTTGTAATCTCAGTAATAGAAGCTTTGGTAAAAAAAAATCATTTGGGATTGAAGAACCCTGAGTTGGGGGAAGAAGTAAACAGAAATCATATACAACCCACTTGCTTCCTCAATGGAGGTCTCTGCAGACGGGAAACCCACGTCATGCACTTAAGTCCATCCCCCTTCTCTCCAGTTCAACAAAGCAATATAATCATGTGCTATTTTTCCTTCCTCAAAGTCCAATTATAGTGTTTCCTTATAAATAAAATAGAACTGCTATCATCTACTTACTCGTTTGAGATGAGAATTCCTTCTAAAATTATTTGGGCTCTAATATCAAAAGCCACTCAGAAAAACACGAGACTCAGTTGAAAAAGCATTTTTCCGCATTGAATATTCTGCTATCTAGCCGTGATAAATATTTGATTACCTTCTGTTGGAGTTTATAAAAGAGATAATTCTTTGACTCTGAAACAATTTGTAGAGAGTGATCCACCTGGTACCAATGATTTGGAAAATTCCAGGCATGAGAGTCAGAAAAGCAAAGCAGAAAAATGAAGACAAGTAATAGAGTCAGGAAACAACATTCTGGTCTCAGGTTCCAGTTAACCAGCAAAGAAGCAGAATGTAGCACCCAGATTTGTCTGAGCTGCTGATCTTTCATCTTATTTATTGATTGGATTTTAAAAGAAATAATACCTCAAGTCTTTCTATTTTCTTTATACCCATGTGGTTATTACTACAAAATGCAATCTTGGCACTGTAGCTTTCCTTTTACATACGTTTTATTTGTAACTTTTTATTTTGTGATTATTTCAAACTTTCAGACAAGTTGCAAGAATTGTGTTAGAAACTCCCTTATCCTTTTACACAAATTCACCAACTGTTTATATTTTGTCCTGTTTGATCTATCATTGTCTCGATATGTCTTTATCTATATCCGCATATTTTTCTGAGCCTCTGGTAATGTGGAGACGTTGAGCCCTTTTGGTCCTAAATATTTCAGAGTATAGTTTCCAAGAACAAGAGTATTATCCTTTATAACCACAGTACAATTACCAAATTGGGAAATTTAACACTGGTACACTACTATTATCTGATCCACAAAATTGTCAATTATCTCAGTAATGTCCTTTTTTGCTAATTTTTATTTTCACATGCAGGATGCAACCCAGGATTACAAATTATACTTTGTTGTCATGCTAATTGAGTCTCTTTTATCCCAAAACAATCCCTCAGCCTTTTAAAAATCTTTATGGCCACTGCCATTTTAAAGGAGAATAGACATTTATTTTACAGAATCTTCTGCATTTTGGGTTTGATCATTTCTTCATAATTAGATTCTATTTATGTATGTTGTCAGGTTTGCCAAGAATGTGATGTTGTGCCCTCCTGAGTGCATTATATCAGGAAGCACATGAGTTTGGTTTGTCCCCATATTGATGGTGTTAACTTTGACCCTTTAATTAAGATGATGTGGTCCATCACTTTCCACTATAAAGTTACTATTTTTCTCTATAATTAATAATCTGTGAAGAGATATCTGGAGACTATGTAAGTATCTTGTTCCTCACCAACTTTTAGAGAGTTTTAGCGTCCACTGATGATTTTCTAACTGCACTATATACCTTCTATGTACTAGTTGGCTTCTACTGCAAGGAAGATAGTTTCTATCTTCCCACTTATTTATATTTATTCATTCATTTATTTATGTTAGCATAGACACATAGATTCTTACTTTCTTCAATAATTTATGACTAATTTATTTTGATGCCCCCAAATCCCATGTTGGGTAGACACCTCTTCAAGCTAGCTGCTGTCTTTTTGAAATGTTGCCATCATTTCTACTCCCTTACAAAATCAATTAGGGTGATAACCAGAGAAACAGAACTAATAGGAGACAGACAGATGGATAGACAGATAATAGATACAGAGATTTATTGCAAATAATTGACTTACTTAATTGTGGGGCTGTCTAGGCAAGTTCAAATTCTGTAGGGACTGAAAGCTGTTGTGCAGGAGCAGAAGCTGCACTATGGGCACATTTATTCCTTACAGGGAAACCTCAGTTTGGCTCTTAAGGTCTTTTAACTGATTGGATCAGGCCCATGCAAATTATCCTGGATAATCTCCCTTCTTAAAGTCTACTGATTGATGTAGTTAACATCTACAAAATACCTTCTCTACAGCACTTAGACTACTGTTTGACTGATTAACTAGCCAAGCTGATGCATAAAACTGACAATCACACTTATATTCTGACACAAGATCTTCCAATTTCATTTTGTTGTTTCCCTGCCAATTCTGGAATCAGCCAACGATATTTAGAAACCAAGATTTAGAAGCCATATGTGCTCATTGCTTTGATATTACAATTGTTTATAGACTTTCTGAGCAGACAGAGTTCAGTGTGTTTGTGTGTGTGGGTATATGTATGTACACAGAGAGAGAGAGAGAATGAAGGAGGAGAAGGAGAAGGAGGTGAAGAAGGAGAAGAAAAACAGTTTCACACAGAGCTAGGAGTACAGGTTCATACTAATACATCCAATTCCATCTCAACAATAAAACATGACGATAAATTCCAGTCCTTACCTTTCTGTTTTGTAGCTCTTTTCTTCAGCAGTGGGAAACTTGACTCCCATCATTATATAAAACCATTCACTTGCTCATTCCTGTAATAAATAGAAAGTAGTTTCCAAATTGCTAACAACATCATGTGGAAAGCAAACTAGAGTTTAATTTTGGCTTACAGGATTTTCTTTCACATAAAATTTATATATAATGATATACCCAAATCTTAAATGCACAATTTGATGAGTTTAAGAAATACATGAACCTATGTCATACTCTATCCCCAAATAGGTAATTTCCATCATTTTAGAAAGTTCTGTCATGCCACTTCCAGGTGAATCTTCCTCTCCAAGAGGCAACACTTTTTCTGATAATTTTAGACACATTTTTGCCCTTTCTAGAGCTTTCTATAAACTGAACCATGTAGTAGGTACATTTTTGTGTCTAGCTTCTTTCACTCACAACTTTTGTGAGATACATCTATGCTTTTCATCTATTAGTAGTTCAGTACTTTTTATTGTTAAATAGTCTTACATTGTATAATGTACCATAAATTGTTTACCCATGCTTCTGCTGACAAGCATTTGGTGTTTCCAGTTTGGGGCTATTATAAGTGAATGGCTATGAACATTCTGGAACAGATAAATATTTTCATCCCTTTGAATAATAAAAAGGAGTGAAATTTCTAATTGATAGGGTAGGTAAACTTTTAACTTTGTAATACATTGCCAAACCTTTCTCCAAAATAGTTATACCATTTTACCTTGCCACCAGCACTGGGCAGTCACCTTGAGGGTTTTTTTTTTTTTTTTGGTTTTGTTACATGTAATTTTTTTCTGGTGTGGCCCATAATTTTTAATTTTGATAAAATGCATTTTAATGATAGCTCCTCTTGTGGAGAAAGCTTTCTGGATCCTGAGAAAGTTTATTCTACCCCAAGTTTGTGAAGATATTTCTGTTTTCTTGTAGATGTTTCTTTAGAGTTTTAGGTTTACTTTTAGTTTTGTGATCCATCTTGAATTAATTTCATCCAGTTGTTCCACAACAATTTGTTAAAAAGACTTTCCTTTTCCCCCTAATTTTAATTCAGTCCCTTGGTTAAAAAGAACAATTAATAAAATAAGAATAGATCTATTAGTCTATTTATCAATCACATATCACTACTATACTATCTTGATTAATATTGCCTTATCATAACTCTTGAAATCTGGAAGTGGATCAAAGACCTGAATGTAAGCCATGAAACCATAGAACTCTTAGAAGAAAACATAGGCAAAAATCTCTTGAATATAAACATGAACAATTTTTTCCTGAATGCATCTCCTTGGGCAAAGGAAACAAAAGTAAAAATGAAAAAATGGGACTACATCAAACTGAAAAGCTTCTGAACAGACAGGACACCATGAGCAGAACAAAAAGGCATCCTAAAGTATGGGAGAATATATTTGTAGATGACATATCTGACAAGGGGTTAACATCCAAAATATATAAAGAACTCACATGCCTTAACAACCAAAAAGCAAATAACCAAATTAAAAAATGGGTGGAGGATATGAACAGACAATTCTCCAAAGAAGAAATTGAGATGGCTAACAGGTACATGAAAAGATGCTCCACACCACTAATTAGCAGGGAAATGCAAATTAAAACCACAATGAAATATCACCTCACACCAGTAAGGATGGCCAACATCGAAAAGACTAGGAACAACAAATGCTGACTAGGATGTGAAGAAAGGGGAACCCTCCTACACTGCTGGTGGGAATGTAAACTAGTTCAATCAATGTGGAAAGCAATATGGAGGTTCCTCAAAAAACTAAAAATAGAAATACCAGTTGACTCAGGAATTCCACTCCTAGGAATTTGCCCAAAGGAAACAAATTCTCAGATTCAAAAAGACATATGCACCCCTATGTTTATCACAACACTGATTACAATAGCCAAGATATGGAAGCAACCTAAGTGTCCATCAGTAGATGAATGGATAAAGAAGAAGTGGTACATATACACAATGGAATACTATTCAGCCATAAGAAGAAAACAAATCCTACCATTTGCAACAACAATGGATGGAGCTAGAGGGTATTATGCTCAGTGAAATAAGCCAGACGAAGAAAGACAAATCCCAAATGATTTCCCTCATTTGTGGAGTGTAACAATGAAGCAAAACTGAAGGAACAAAACAGTGGCCCACTCACAGACTCCAAGAAGGGACTAGCGGTTACCAAAGGGGAGGGTTTGGGGCCAGAGAAGGGGATTGAGGGGCATTATGATTAGCATACATGATGTGGGGGTTCACGGGGAAGACAGTGTAGCACAGAGAAGATGAGTAGTGACTCTTTGGCATCTTAGTACACTGATGGACTTTGACTTTAATGGGTTATGTGGGACACTTGATAATATGGGTGAATGTAGTGACCACAGTCTTTTTCATGTGAAACCTTCATAAGAGTGTATATCATTCATACCTTAATAAAAAAATATTAAAAAATTCATATGGCTTTTAAGTATACTAAGAAAAGCAACAAATACACAGAGAGATAAACATTTGTGTTTTTTTACCCTTTGTCCAGATGTTTGTATATTTGCCTATTTTTTGAATATCTCCAAATTTCCCTACCACACTTTCCTATTGATGATTACCATATTTTTTCATGTACAAGGATCTGTCATCCTTCAGACCAGATTAAGGTCATACTGCAAGGACCATTGACTATTTGTGGCTTGACCGTAAAGGATATTACATGTAGCTTCTCAGTGATGTTCTGCAGTGTTTGGAGAGCCCCCCAAGGCAGACCCACTCCTGAGAGAAAGCCAGCTAGCTGACTCTGGTACTCCAAGGCGAGAGGCTGGAGCAGAGACTTCTCTCCTTGCCTCAGGATTCTTTATAACCTGGGTGGCCCCTTGTCTCTCCACCCCCTCTTCATCTTGTGTGGCATATCAAAGGTATAAACAAGTCTTTCTCCTGCTTAATATGGTTGCCTCTCATAGCATATCTTCAAGGCATAATTTGCCAACAAAGTCTGTATTCCACATCACAGACTCCCTTCTCAGAGAGAAGGAAATGAGAAAGAGGTCAATGGGGCAGAAAGATGCACACTTATTATATATGCATGCATACATACGAACATACACAAAAAGAATAAGAGTCTTATATCTAATTCATACGATCAGCACTTCAAATACTCTTTATTCCTGTGGATCCTAGTTTTCATATGGTGTCATTTCCCTTCCAAGTGAGGAATTTTTTTCATATTTCTTAACAGTGCAGATTAGCTGGTGAAAATTTCTCTTAACTTTCTTTCATCTGAAAATGATTTTATTCCAATGTCACTTTTTGCATTTTTGCCAGGTAGTATTTCTGGTATGATCGTTTCTGATAAGAAGTCAGCAGTTATTAATGTCATTGTTCCCTTATATATAATATGACACTTTTCTCTGATTGCTTTATAGATTTTCTGTTTACTTTTCAGTAAATAGAAAGGCAGTTTAACTGATATGTTACATGTTTCCTTCCTCCCATCCTCCTTTCTTTTTTCTTTTCTTTTCTTTTCTTTGGGTTTGCAGAGCTTCTTGGGATCTATATCTTGCTATTTTCACTACATTTGAAAAACTCTTGGTCATTATTTCTTCAGCTTTTATGTTGCTCTCTTTTCTTCCCCCTCTCCTTCTAGGACTCCAATTGCCCATATGCTAATCAACTTGCTATTATACCACTGGGCTCTGTTCACACTCTTTTCACTGGTTTTCCTTCCCTTTTCACATTTGATTTATCATCAGGTTTGCTAACATTTTCTTCTGCCATCCCCAATAAGCTGATAAGCCTATCCAATAAGTATTTTCAATTCTCTCCATCTTACTTTTCTCTGTTCCAGCATTTCCATTTGGTTCTCATTTTATAATTTCCATTACTATGCAGATTTATCCCTTCTGTTAATTTATAATAACCCTGTTCTCCTTAACGTCATTGATGTATTTATTATACCAACTCTAAAGTCCTTGCCTTCTAATTCTAACATCTGTGTTATCTTGGAGTCTGTTCCTCTATACTACCTTTCTATTGCTCCCTTGGCCCATTTCTACTGATGTCTATAATTTTTATTGTGTACTGAACATTTTTAATGCTACATTTATTTGTAAAGATAGAGACTCAGGACAGTTTTGTCTATTTGTTGTAACTGTAGATTTTTGCTCTAACAGGAAGTTAACTTTACTGATATTAAGGATCAAATCCCAACCTCCATCAACCCTGCAATGAAGAGCAGCTGCAGATGCTCAGTTCTTCCACCCTCCTAGCTGTTGCTTTCACTGGGAATCTTGGTGTTTCTCCAGTGCATGTAAAGTTCACCATTCAGCCAAGGGTTTGGACAGAGGTCATATACAGATTCCTCTCTTGTGGCTCCCTGATCTCTGGAGTTTTTTACTTATTCTCTATGCTGCCAAGCATCTCCCAACTCTATACTCTGACTCCTTAAGGCAGTTAAACAGATTTCTGCTTCAGTTCTCCTGCTTCATGCCACACAGATGAAGTGTGCCCTTAAGCAGAAGGCCATACAAGCAAACATTTTTGTCTAAGTTATTTTCTTTCAAGGACAGACTCCTTTCCAGGTTCTGTGCATTTCTGGTCAATCCCCACTGCCTACACACAGTTATTTCTTTATTTAAAAATATTTTGCCCAGGGTTTATTAGTTTCTGTCGACAGGAAGTTTAGTTCAATGAAAAAAACATTTTACCATCATCAGATGTGAAAGTCTCACTATATTGTTTTTAAAGATGATACTTTTGGAGCTTATTACTATATTCAACTAAACATATAGGTAAAAAATTATATGATCTTTTAATGATCTTGTGTCACTTATCCAATGATATTACAAGTCCCTTTGAAGGTTCATTGTCAGTCTTCTAGCTCTTTGCAGTCTTATTCCTTATCACTGATACTCAATGAAGGTTTTATGATAAGAAGAACAGTCATATTTTCCATTATGTGGTTGTAGAGGCCAAGTGCGGACTTTCAGTTTTGTAATTTTCTATATCCAAAAAAAGAGATCTCAGTGTTTCAGATTTTACTTAATGGGATTAGAGGTTCATAGCTCTAGTTCAGAGTCAGTGAACTATAGCCCACAGGCTAAATCTATCCCATTGCCTATTTTTGTATGGAAATTTTTATTGGAACACAGCCAACCTCATTCATTTATGCATTGTCAATTGCTGCTTTCACATTATACTGGCAGAATTGAGTAGTTGTAACAGAGACTATACGATTGACAAAATCAAATATATATATGGTCTGCCCCTTTACAGAAAAAAAAATGCTGATTCCTTTAGAGCAATGTGAAATAGTCACAATACTTAAAAGAAGCAGTTCAAAGTGTATGCTCCATTGCACATCATTATTTTGGGAAACATCTTTTTTTTGTTGATATGCTAGACAATAGACTTACTGGGGTAGGCAGAATAATTAAAGGTACCCTTTTAAAGACATATATGGCCTAACCCCTGGAAAAAAGTGAATATGTTATTTTGAAGAGCAATAGGACTACAGATGTGATTAAGGGTACTACCTTGAATAGGGAGATTATTCTGGATTATCCAGGTGGATCTGATATAATCCTGAGAGTCTTTAAAGGCAAGAATCTTTAATGATTGTGAAGTGATGATAGACGGACCAGAGAGATGTGATGTTGCTCGTTTGCATAGCAGAAGAAGAGGGCCATGAGCCAAAGAATACAGGTGTCTTCAAGACACTGAAAAAGGTGAGGAAATGGATTTCCCTTGAGAAAAATGCAGCCCTGTTAGCACCAGAAGACCTGTGTCAGGCTTCTGACCTGCAGAACTGTAAGATAATAAACTTTCATTATTTTAAGGAGTTAAGTTTGTGATTTTTTATGACAGTTACAGAAAACTAATACATTCACATACTATAATGCACAAAGGAATGAATTCATTCCATGATTATTGAAGAATTATACTACAACTTAGAAATACATTAGTTACCACAGACCAGAGCCAAGTATCTCTTGATGAATCAGCTTTATTTTTGCAGCAACACATTTGGAACAGGTACTTTCATATCTGTTCTGCCATCTGTGATGTCTGAAATCATTAGAAAAAAAGTTCATGTGTGAAAGGAAGGCAGTTTTAACGGCTTTCATCGGAGTATGGTTGCCAGGGAAACCATTTTACTTGGTAATCAAAATGTTCAATATGTCTCTGTTGCTTTGCCCGTAACTCCTAAATATACCATTGCAGAGTGGGTTCATGGAAAACCCTGGGGGGAAAACAGGAAAATCTTGAAGTGTTAACTTCAATGAAGGACAATCTGGATAACTTACTCCCATTCCTAGGAAGCTGTGAATTTTTAAGAAAATGAATGGCTTTGTTTGATTTTTGTGCAAATTTAATAGGATTGGATTTATTTTTAACAGCAGATGGGAAGGGCTAGGCAGTCCTTGGGATTCTCTTGCAATGCCATGAAAACCAAGTGACAGCTCACCCAGCAGCAAGCCAAGGTTTTCTTAAATGTCTCCCTCTTCCTCTGGCTCTGTATCTACTTCCTCCCTTCCTCCTTCCCCCTCTCTTCTTCTCTCCCCAGCAGTTTTCCCCTCTGAATTGTCTTTCACATAAGAAATGTGAAAAAATGAAATGGGCTTATAATTCGTTAAGGGCTCTGGTCAATAGAGAGTATTAAATTCTATTTACTTTATACCAAATCATAGACTTCTTTTTTTTTTTTTTTTTTTTTTTTTTTAGATAATTATTTTTTATTGAAGGGTAGTTGACACACAGTATTACATTACATTAGTTTCAGGTGTACAACACAGTGATTCAACATTTATATACATGATAATTCTAGGTACCAGCTATCACCATACCAAGTTGTTACAATATTTTGACTATATTCCTTATGCTATACATTACATCCCGGTTACTTATTTATTTTACAATTGGAAGTGTGTACTTTTTTTTTTGGTTGTTGTTGTTAGGGCATCTCTCATATTTATTGATCAAATGGTTGTTAACAACAATAAAATTCTGTATGGGGGGTCAATGCTCAATGCACAATCATTAATCCACCCCAAGCCTAGTTTTCGTCAGTCTCCAATCTTCTGAGGCATAACAAACAAGTTCTTACATGGAGAACAAATTCTTACATAGTGAATAAGTTACATGGTGAACAGTACAAGGGCAGTCATCACAGAAACTTTTGGTTTTGCTCATGCACAAATCATAGACTTCTTAACACAGCTAAGGAAATGGAGCCTTAGAGTGACAGAGCAACTTTCTCATACACGGAAATAGAGAAGATAAATGTCTAGAGAGGGTCTCTGGGGCATAAGGGACTGTTTCATGTGTTGTTTTGAGGTCATTAAAGTAGTTTTGCTTAAAAAAGCATAAAGTTGACTCTTGCCTGCTTCATCACAGTCAGACTATTTCAGGTTGTGGATAAACAGCAATTTGAGAAGAGGGGAGAAGTGTGGTAGGGTGACACAATGGCTCTTAAATGCAAACACTTTCCAAATCAGCAAAGGCAAGTTCTTGAGACACGTTCCAAGTCTAGAACCTGAAAGACTGCACATTTGCCTATCAGTGCAGTTGCTTTTACTTTTTTGCATATAAACAATTTTGAAATGCATTATTATGAGAATGATTAAATTTGAAATCATCTAAGTCAGAGAAATAAGCAGGCAAAGAGAAATGATATGGAAAGAAGAAATAATAGAAGAGCCAACATAAAAGAGATTTTTTTAAAGCCCTTTAAAGAAAGTGGAGAACTATAAGTGGATAGATGCATACATTGGTGTTTATGTTTATCCAGTTCAATATGAAATTTACCTTTGCATTATTTATTTTGGACTCAGTGAAATTCTGGAGCATGTTGTTATTAAATATGAAGTGCAGGGTAAGATATAGTGATCTTATTTCTCTTTCAAGAGACAACAGCTAATACATGTAAACTCCTGAATTTAGATTTGTACCTAGTCCTAAATGATTCAGAAAGGGTGTCAGAGACAGTTCACATTGAGACACTAGCAATAAGAATTCTGCACTGTTGAAAATAAAGAGAATTAAAATAGTCTAAAAGGTATTACTTAAATGATAAATAATTACTTAAAAGTTACTTAAAAGATACAGTGATATAAATATCTAATTCCCACATGATTATTCCCTGAAGTCTTGTTTTTTAATCCAATCTGACACTCTGTCTTTTAGTTGGTATATTTAGACCATTTATATTTAAAGTGATTATTGATTCTGATAAAAAGACTTCTGTAATTCTTATATGTGCTTCTCTATAGATAAAAGGGAATTTTATTTTTCCTGTCTTCTTTCACATTTTTTTTCTTTGTCTATAGTTTTCTGCTGTGTGTATATGATTGTGACTAAGTAGTTTTTTCAGTATTTTTCCTTCTGGGTGTTTTCTTAGCTATTATTGTCAATCAATTTTGGAAAATTCTTAGTCATTATCAGTTAAAATATTTCCTCTGCTTCATATATCCTCTTTTTTCTGGTTTTGCTATTTCCATTATATGCATGTTACACTTTTTGAAATTGTCCCACAGTAATTACATGTCCTGTTCTGTTTTATTCAGTCTTTTTTTCCATTTTCATTTTACTCTAGGAAATTTCTACTAGCCTCTCTTCAAGCTCACTGATTCTTTCTTGACTATGTCCAATCTACCTATGAGCCCATCTAAGGCATATTTCATTAATTACAGTGTTTTTTATTTGTTGCATTTCCATTTGATTTTTTCTTAAATTTCTATTTCTTGTGATTACATAACTATCTTATTTTGCACATTGTCTATTTCTTTCATTACAGCCTTAACATATTGACCATAGTTATTTCAAATTCCCCTTTTGAGTTTCTGATTTGGTTGTCTATTTGATATTTCCAAAATTTCTGTCATGTCTGAGTTTTGTTCTGATACTTGCTTTGTGCCTTTGGACTGTTTTTTTTCAGGCATTTTAGCACGACTTGTAATGTTTTGTTGAAAGACTGACGTACTGTACCAGTAATAGGAAATGAGGTAAATGGGACTTTAATGTGAGGTTTTATGTTAATCTTCTGAGGAGTTGGGCTGTGTTTAATTTTTTTGTAGCTGTAACTGTTAGACACATTACTCTACTGTTCTTATTTTTGTCTTCTTTGTTGTCCTCGGGCTTTACTTCCTTAGATGAAGTCTGAATTTTGCAGCTCTTCCAGTTATAATCCACCGTCATCCTGTTTGAGCCCTTTAATGTGGTGGTAAGGTCAGAAGAATGAAGGTCTATAATCCAAGGAATACATTTTAGATTTTTAATGGGCTTGTATCTGTCAGCTGGGACATTCAGGAGTGTTCCTTAAATTTTATTTTTTTTCCCCTTAGGTGAAACAGGAAGACCAGAGGGGGCTAGAATTGGGCAATTGCCTTTCTACTTCCTAGTGGGATAAGGCTCTGGTAAAGTTTTTTCCCTTGAGAGCAGGCTTTGTTATCAAAGAGCCCCCTGATATCTCCTACGGTTTACTCTTCTCCTCCGCTAGGGCCACCAGAGCATCTTTCTTGGATTTTCACCATGGGTATGTAGTGAGATTTCTGGAGCTAAAGTGCACCAAGGTGGCTCACTCTCACATTCAGCCTCCAGAAATTTGTCAAAGTTGACAATTAAATGTTCCTATCAGTTTGTGGTTCCAGCAGCTTCTGCTCCGGACAAACAGATACCAGGCATGACTCTACAGATTCTCCTGTTTGTCCAGATTTCAGGGTGGGAGGTTTGCTCTACAACCTCAGTTGTCTGATGGTTCTTGCCAAGAAAAGTTGTTTCTTTTCAGTTTTTGACTTTTTCTTATATTAACGGCAAATTTCTAAGCTCATTTCACATCACAGCTGAAACAGGAAATGGCCTATTTTGTTAAAACCTAGTCTTTAGTTTAAAGCTGCACTAATGCAGTGAAGTTAGGAAGAAAAAAAATGTGCCACAAATTATAAGCAGGTATTTTCAGTCACATTTTGGGGGAATACAGACTAAGTCATGGTCATAGTTTCCTGTTTTCTTTAGGGAAACAGCCCACAAGGTGAATTGGAAAAGGCATTCCTAAACTTTTCCCCTTTTTTCTTTTCCTCTTTTCCATGACAATTTGTGCTCTCGGTCTTTGGTTCATGGGGATTGAATTTAGAAATTTACTAAAAAATTGACATTTTACAAGATTGCTTTCTAGTGTTTGCAGATTACCAAAGGAGACCAAGTAGAAGGAGAAGCTCTCTGCTTCCAACACCATTCATTCCTTCAGTCACTCTAATTCTCTCACAAAAAGACCTCTTCTTCTGTAGATGCCCTCATCATAGAACCTGACGGAGAGTGCAGCTTTCAATGGTCCTCTGTCAATTCTCCTTCATAGCAACTTTACCTTTGTGTCACTCCCTATATGCTCTCCTGTAAAACTTGGATGGAAATTTTTGAAAAGTGAACCAGTTAGAGATGATGTGTGCATCTGTGAGCACAAAGGCCTAATCTCTACTATCATAATGGCATTTTCTAGGTGAAATGAAATGACTACTTTTTCACAAAAACCCCAATTTCCCATGCCAATAAAGAAGAAGAGTCTAAGGAAAGGTCATAGCTAAGAAACAAGCCTCAGTGAGATATTGTCTCCCCTTATGAGATTCAGTGTCCCTGAATGTTCAACCCATTTCACATCTCAGATAAATTTCCTGTCCTTCAGTTTTTTCTCTTCAGCATGAACCAGCCCTCTAAGACCATGTTAGAGAATCTGCCTCATCCTGTACAAAGTGAGTTGAAAGAAAGCTGCTTATGGCAGAATTTGCCTTTGCCTATAGCAAAAAATGTGAAATGTGAAAGGCTGTAATGCAATTAATTTTACTAAGAAACTTGTTAAGCGTTTTTTGCTAAGACACTTGATGCTGAATTGCTTATCATTGGAAATTCTTTAGTCTATGAGGAAAAGAAAGGGCTTTTTCTTCACATAGCATGAAATATAATTCAGTTCCCATTACTTTCTGAAGCAGCCAAGAAGCATATTAAAAAATGAATGTTCTTGGAGTGTACTTCAACTTCGTATTTTCAAAGGCTAATCTGCCTTGGAGACTTTAGAATGTAATCAGGGTATGGGAACTCATTATGAAAAGGTTACACAGGGTAAAAAGGTCCAAAGGTCATGAAAAACGGGGAGGGTAAGAAAAAACATGACTAATGATATAATTTCATATAGAAATTTTCAAAGATGACTATCTCTCTAGGGCAAAAGAATATAAAAGGTGATTATGGTGATATTAAGTATGAGTAAGTAGGCACATGATTCACAGAGGACCTTTCTCCCAGCGATGGGAGGCCCCCTGGTCACTGTTACATGCACCTTCCCAGTGTTCCCGTGAGCGAGCTGTGGGAGGCTCATCCCCTGTGTGCAGCTGGGAAGTACAAGGCACCCTTCAGATTTGCCTATCAGTCCCTATTTGGGCTCTCACAGTTAAACGTGTTACAGCCCTGCACTTCCTAATCAGTGGTTTGCAGGCAGCACTGGTCTAAGATAAAGTTTCCACAAGTCCTTGAAATAAAAAATTTTTCATAAAGTCAAGTTCATTCCTTCTGAAAGACTGACCTCTAAATTGCAACTATGTCCTGCCTACTTTTTCACTCCTAGGAAATGGACTACTTTTTTCTTATTTAGCAAAATAAAAACATTTGAGGAGGGACTCTAAACACTTAAAAATTTACTGTCTTGAAATCCCAAAGACTGTTTATTGGTCTTTAATCCCCAAATTAGAATATTAATACTGACTTATCTGACAGTTAGAAGTAACTACTGAAACACACAGAAAAATACCCACATGTATTAATACGGGTAGTACTTCTCCTATTGATGTTTCTAAGGGCTTGGTCCTTTATTGGACCATTCTGCTGCTCTGGCTGTTGTATACTGAATACCTACCCTCTGCTGGGCATTGGGTTAATTGCTTGACCTGAGCTGTCTGATCTAATCTTAACCATACCCTAAAAGGGGAAAATACAACAATTATTCTCAATTTACAAACAAGGGAACTGAACCAAGTGGAGTGTGGTTTCTCAAGGTTGTACAGCTTTAAGTAGAGAAAAGAATTCAAAAGCAAGCAAAATTCAGAAACTTTCATCTTCACTACAATGTGGTTGTACCATTTGACCTTTCTATGTGGGAAGTATTCAGAAGGTAATATCACCATGAAACAACAGGTTCAACTGAAAAAACAATTGGGTGCATAATTTGTTACACATACTTTCTGGTTTTTATGCGTCTGTCAAGTTCTGGCCATGGACTGAGTCAAGATAATAATTAAAATGTAACAGTCATTATTTATTTGTTCTTACTATATGCCAGACACTGTGATGATCATCACAAATATATTATCTGATTCAATTCTCACAACAAATCCACAGGATAGAAATCTTCATTATATCCATTTGCAGATAAAGAAACTGAGGCTTTGTGAGAATAATCTGACCAAGATCAAAGTTAATAAAATGAGTGCATAACATCTTGTCAAAAAAATAAAATGCTGTTGTCTCTTAACAATGCAATTAGATAATTCAGAGCATGAGTCCTTGGACATGTAAGTAGAATAAAAGTGAATCGAGTATACTTTTTTGAGGGAGAAATTTCTTGACTTTTTGGTTATCATATGAATTTTCTAAGCTGGCTCTTCCTCATTCCTTGATTCAATTTTTGTTTTAAGACCATACTGAAAATGTACCAAAGCAGTCTTAATTTACCCCCACATGCCATATAAAAGTATGCTCCTTCTCTATTTTTTTATGATTAAAAAAAACAAGAGGTCACTAAATCTATTGATCTTTTCCCCAATTTCAATCTTGATCATGAATGTGGTAAACAGACTCCCAAGGATCCCCGTCACCTGGGATTTCCTAAGCAAAAGTTGGGATGGCAAAAGTGATGGTTGTCACTTTCATGACTAGGTTATGTTATATGGCCACAGTCATGGGAGTTACAGCACATATATAACTATCTTTCTTGCAGACATGCTAGAAGGAGTCCCATTCACTGCTCTGAAAGGAGCAAGCTGCCACAAGGTAAATGCCCATGTTGGAGAAGCCCACGTGTCAAGAAACTGTGAGTGGCCTCTAGGAGCTGAAGGCAGCCTCCAGCCAGAAGCTAAATCTTCAGTGCTACAAGTCTCAAGAAAATGAATTCTGCCAACAACTTAAGGAGCTTGTTAGCAGTCTTTCGCCAGTGAGCCTCTGAAGAGACCACAGCCCTACCAACACCTGGATTGCAACCTGGAGAGACATGAAGCAAAGAACCTGGCCAGGTCCTGCCTAGACTCCTGATGTGTAGAAACAGAGAGATAGCAAATGTGTGTGGTTTTAAACAGCTAGTTTTGTAATACTTTGTTAAACAGTAATAGGGAGCTAATAGATATAAAGAAGATAGAATACACCTTAGATAAAGTATTCTGAAACCAAAATACTAAATTATACTAAATTATAAATTATAAATAATTATAAATACTTGTATTAAAATACAAAAATAATACTACTCCTGAATTGTCCATGCCGCTCATAAGGGTACCCTCTTTACTTGCCCACTGGTTCCAATCCCATCTGTTCTACTTAAGAGACTTCAGTAATTCTCTCCCTGTTCTACACTGTCATTGTTTACTCCTTCTGCTGGATCACTGTCATCTGTTTATATGGTAGGCTGACAGTCGCTCCCAAGATTATGCCCATGACCTGAACACTGGAACCTGTGAATGTTAAGTTACTTGGAATAAGGAATTTTGCAGATGTAACTAAGTTAGGAATCTTGACATGGGGAGAGTATCCTGGGTTGTCTGGGTTGGCCTTAAATGCAATCACCTGTACCCTTATAAGAGAGAGATAGAGGAAGATTTGAAATACACAGAAGGGGAGGGAGCAATGTGGCCACAGAGGCATGGAGTGCTGTGGCTACCAGGCAAGAGTGCTGGCAGACAGACAGACAGAAGGCTGAGAAAGTCAAGGAAGGGTTTTTCCCTTAAGTCTCTGGAGGGAGTGTGGCCCTGCTGATACCTTGATTTTGGACTTTTGGCCTCCAAAACTGCGAGAATATAAACTTTTCTTGTTTTAAGGCCCCCAGTTTGTGCTGTAAAAAAAGAAAACAACTCCACTTCATCCTCCAGCTACTACCCTTTTCTTTATAACAAATTCCTTGACAGCTGTGTGTACTTACAGGCTCCAATTTGTCTCCTCTCATTCTCTGTTGAATCTATTCCAATGAGGGTTTTGTCTCTCTCATGCTACTGGAATTGCTCCTCAATATTGCCAGTGACTTCTATGCTGCTAAATGCAGTGGTCAATCATCCTGACCTCTCAGCAACAGGGGACATAATGGATCACTCTCTTCTCTGAAATATATTCTTCATTTGGCTCCCAGGACATGTCACAGGCCTGGTTTCCTGTCTGCTCTTTCTTGGTTTGGGCCAGTTCTCCTTCCTCTTCTTAAGAACAGGGTGATCCAGGGCTTTCTCTCTTCTTACCTATTCCCTTTGAGGTCCCATCTGATCTAATGGCTTAAATACCATCTGTTTCCAATGACTTCCCAATTTATTTTTATAGCCCAGGTCTTTCCCTTGCATTCCAAACTTGTATGTCCAACTGTGTACTCAACCTGGTTGCTCAGATGACTCATGAGCATCCCAGACATAAGATGATGTCCCGAAGTGATCTCTGGAATATTGTCCCAAGGTTGCTTCTTTTTTAAGTCTATTACCAACTTTGTAGCTGCTCCTGTCAAAATCTTTGGGGTCCTCTTCACATCTTCCCCTTCACATTTCCTATCCAATCCTTCAGCCCATTCTGCTGGTTTTCCCTTCAAAACACACTGGGATCCACTAATTTTTACCAGCTTTGCTTCATTGCTAAGCCCTGAGGCCGTTCCACTCTCCTGCTTCACCTGGCTCACTGCGGTGACTTCTGTAATGGTCTTCTTGATTCTACCCCCACCTCTTCCATTCTATTCACAACTTGCAGCCAGAGCGGTGCTGCCATATCCCATCAGGCCATGATGAGCTCTGCTCAGAGCACCCCAGTGGCTTCCTGTGGCACTCAGCCATCCACGACCTGGATAACTGTCTGACTTCATCTCCTGATAACTCTGCTCCATCTCCCTCCATGCCTGCCCATGGCCTCCCCACAAGCAGTTCTTCCCAGCCAGTCCATACATGCTCCTCCCTCACTTGCTGTTCCTTCTTTCTGGAAACTTCTTCTCCTTATAGCTTCATGGCTTGTTCCCTCATTTCTTCACATCTTCACTAAAATGTCATACCTCCAACTAGGCCTATTCTGTCTAAAATGCTAACCACCCTCCATGCCAGCACCTCCAAGGCACTTCCCTTGCTTTATTTTTCTCCTTGGCACTTATACCACCTGAAATGCTTATATTTTACTTATTTATGGCCTAGCAACCCCCTAGAATATAAGGTCCTGAGGGCAGGGAATTGGGTCTTACTAGTGCAATGCCTGAAGCACAGCAGCACTCATCAAATAACTGTTAAATAAATCAGCATATGTACATGATGCACGGAATATAATAAACAGCATGAAATCACTGGAGAAAAAAATGCATTGTGAAGAGATAAATTAAGAACAGTTATTACAAGGGCCAACAGAGCTAAGGCATAATTATCATGTAAACAGCATGATGATTACCAAAAAGATGAACTGAGCTTACATTTTACATGAAGACCTTTTTCCTTCCCACGTGATGTAAAGTAAGCTTTTGTGTTATTATTTCATGTGTTTTTAGAATGTCTCTGAAGGAGGTGGACCAAGAGCTTTATTTTATTTCCTTTATTTACCTGTTGGAGCTCCTTAAAATGCAATTTGAATCATTCCGATCGTGGCCTTGATTTTTCCCTTTGCTTCTCTGGTGGAACAAGCTAGCCGGTTCTTAGTAAATTGAAAAATATCCTCATCAAGAACCAAGGTGATCTTTACAATCTCTTAAGCAGACACTTTGAATCCTGCCTCAGTGTTCAAAGGTGATAGTTCCCTGCTGGGGGCAGAGGCAGGAGGGGTTTCCACAGTACAGTGCTGCACCCGCCAGATACAGGCTGCTTCTCCCCACTGGGCACAGTGTTAGTAGTCTTCTTGTTGACAGAAACTAGTGTCAGTTTCAGGCCAACAAAGGCCAAAGTCAGAGTGAAGCAGTACAACCAATGGTATCTGAATGAATATTAACAAGAGAGATACGATGTTGGCTGATTCTCATGAATATAGAAAATTAACAAAATACTAAAATAAAAATGTAGATGAAGTCATTAGAGAACACTTCCAGTTGTTCACTGGGCTTGGTGCAGTCAGAGAAGGATCAGCCGAGAGGGGGACCACGGGCACATGATGGAACAGCTGCCAGTCTCTAGGCTCGAGAAAACCAGTTTCAGAGTTAACACCATTCAGTGGCTTTGCTTTTCCCGAGCATCTTTTCTGGGTGTTAGATTCTAAAATACCTAAATGAGCACATGGAAACTAAAGTAAAGCACAAATTATTGGCTGTCGAGACAACATATTTCCTCAGTGCAGGGCTAATTTTCTTTGGTATTTGCTGGCTTTGGGGGCTAATGACGTTATATCTGCTGTGGGAATAAAAGCAGGTCGACTGGACTGTCTACTGGCATTTTGATACAGTTGCTCACACTTCGAAGGTTTCCAAGCAACTGTATTTTCCAACGCATCTTTGCTTATTATGTGTTAGACTCAATATCCCTGGACTGGATGTAAATGATTTAGTGTTCTGGGACATTGTGACAGATTACCAAGAAAGCAGGTGAATAAGTGGTAGATTTTAAGCTTCTTAAGGGCAAGAACGGTACCCAGTTATAGTTGTGTCCCTCACTGGGCACAAAATGTTCCATGAAGGAGTGTGGTCCCCTGCTGAGAAGAACAGGGAGACTGAGGGTGAAGACGTGGAGGGAGGCAGGGCATGGGGCAGACAGACAGGAGCACAGAAGCTGAAGTCCAGGCACATGAGCTGACCTGCCTTGTAAGGAGCTGAATGGGCTCTGGCAAGATCTGACCTGATGAAACTCCATTTATGAGTGAAGAACAGTTCACAAGACTCTGACTGCCGCTTGCCTTTGGAGTGGGAATCCTCCTGTACCTACTGTGTCCTTGCCCCTGAAGGCAGTGGAGGAAATCAGAAGCTCCAGTCAGTATCATTTGTATTCGGGATATTTGGGGCATTGCAGGGAGCTGTGGCCTCACTGAGCTCCCGGATGAGCTTTATTCCAGGGATTGTGACTTTGTATTTCCAAGGTTACCAGGTGCCTCTCCTATACATCAGGTGGGAGCAGTCTGTGGCGCCTGGCAGACAGGCCTGACGACTGAGGACATGACATCTGTGCTTCACACTCTGTGTGTAAAAGCCAGGGAAGGGGAAGGGAAAGAATACATTCAGAATATAATAAATGCAGAGGCCTAGGCAAGTGTGAATGACTGTGTGCATGTGCGTGTGTGTGAATCAGGATCACTTAGGCAGAGATGAAAACAGAGAGCCACGCAGTGCTTCAGATTTGTTTTTCAGCACACCCAGTCACTCAGGCTTCCATCCTGTGGACCTGATATGCTCAATTTTTAAGAGTAGGAATCAACCGTATCACCGTGGTATGCTTTTAAGGAGGGAAGATGAAGAAATGGTGACATCAGCTACAAAACTCACTGGTCATTATCATTACCTGGGGGGTTGATTCCTTTCTGCATTCATCCTCTTTGAACACTTGGCAGAAAAAAAGCAGAGCAACCAACTGATTTGTGCAAAAAGCTAAACAATTAGTCCCCTTGTCATTATTAGGGCACACCCACGATTTCTAGTGATCACAGTGCTATTGCCAAGGGAAACAACACAAATGGGCCCTGAGTTTCCCATTTCGTGACTAACTACCTGTAGAGATTTCACTATATGCCAAGTACTCTTCTAACTGCTGTACATATGTGTTACATGATGTAGAGGCCACAACCACCCCAGGAGATCTATTTCATTATCCCTCCATTGAGGAAATTGAGATGAAATGAGGGGCGCTGGCTTATCCAAAGTCCTACCATTGGTCCTGGAAGAGCTGAACTGTGATCCAGGCAGTCTGACTGCAGATACCATGTTCTTAGCCACCACGCTCAAGGGCCTCTCTATCTTGGTAGGTTTTTAACAATCAGCAAGCTTAAATTCCGAAAGTAAAACCACAATGGGATGTATATTGGATGGAAAATGCCAATATTATCTTCCAGCTCTTCTAAGTTAACCTATGACTATAGGGTGGTCTATCTCTTTCCACATGACCTTTACTCAATTTTTTCTGTTTTTGATTCTACCTAATGGTATGACATGTATACATGACATCACCACTTACTTTTTCCACTTAGCAGTATATGCCATGGACATTATTTCAGGTCAATATCCATAGATC
Source organism: Manis pentadactyla (assembly GCF_030020395.1). NCBI lineage: Eukaryota > Metazoa > Chordata > Mammalia > Pholidota > Manidae > Manis > Manis pentadactyla. Next base: position 81,808,812 of record NC_080021.1, on the reverse strand, counting down.
CAAGTTTCTTTTCAACAGCTGAGTAGCATTTCTTAAGGACAGAGATGTGCTATGATATATTCAATCATTCTTCTAGTAATAGAAATTAAGGCTATGTGTGGGTTTTTGTTTTTGTTTGCTTTTTGTTAACCACTGAAAATAATACTGACAAAAAATTCCCTGTATATGTCTCCATAAGTACTGAAGTGTTTGTTTCTATATGTGAAGCCCACAAGTTGAAATCATTAGGTCAAATGGTATGAGATTATGGTAAAATTTTAATATCAACAAATTTATGCTAATTTTGTTTCTATCTGCATGTGCAAAATGTCTCTTTTTCTTCATTTTCAAGGCATCACTTATTTTTCTCTCAGTAAACAAGTTGATCTTGTTAGAATATTTTAATTACCAAAGGGAACATTTCTTTGAAGTTTCATATTAATCAGAAGTCTTACTCCTCACATGGACCTAGTGGTTGTTATCAATGGCATTTCCCAACCAAGCCACCCCAAATAAACAATCTCAATAAAATGTGTGTCCACAACTTTCAGGCAAGGTCCACAGCCTGTTTCGACAGGATTTCCTCTTCAAAACCCTCCTAGGTGGAAACACCTGTGCTCCTTAGCCCTGATGATTTGCTTGAAATGGTAAGTCTGTTTATTTCAGTCTTTGCGCAACACTTTTTTCTGTCTCAAGGGGTAGCTAAAAGAAGTTCTGATTCTAGAACTCTCTGATCTTGGTCTTAGGGGAGAGGAACAAGTAAATATGCTATTGTGAAAATGTTTGGAGTATGAATATTAATGAGGGTAGACTAAACTACTATATAAACAATCTCAAATCTCAAAGACTTACCCAGTAAAACTTGCTTCTTACTCACATGATAACCCAATGCCACTCATAAGGGATGGGAGAAGGAGTTGGGAAATGGGGGTGTGCTCCATGCAGTCATTCAGGAACCATGCTCCTTCCATCTAAGGCTACACCGCCTTCTAGGTCCTCTGCATTTTCCCTGTTTAGCCAGTGGATGGGAAAAATATAAGGACTTGTAGAAGGAGGATGTTATGGACTAGGATTGGAGGAAGACCACATCACATTCCACTGGGTGAGGGTCCATGTCCCCATGGCTCACCTAACTACAACAGCAGCTAGAAATGTACTCCAGCTGAGTGCCTAGAGAATAAAAAGGATGCAACATGGGTATTGCACTTCATTTCCAACCAAAAAAAACTAGTCGTGAGGAAAGGATAGAGAGTTGTCATAGTAATCAGTAGTGAACCCCCAAAATAGGATTTTAATTACTAGTGGTTGAAGATAACAGACGATATTTTTGTGTTGGTGGGCAGGTGAATATCAAAGGAAAGGAAGGATAAGTAGTGCTGGTGTTGAGCTGAGAATCAAGAATGAGCTGCTTGCCTTGATGCCACCATGAGTTCTCTGGGTGAGTGACTTCACTTCTTTGGGCCTCAGTTCTTCAGCTGGCTGTAGACTTGGGACAAAATTAAATATATTCTAAGATGTCTCACTACTCTTTACTGCTTGACTGCTAAAATCCATCCTTGTTATCCATTTAGTTTGTGATATGATTGCCCTTTGAAGAAATTTAGAGACATATATTCCAAAGTCCCAAATAACACTAACAGGCCCAGTTTGCTGTTTACTTCTTGTCATTTGTAAATTTAAAATCCATTAGATCAAGGATTAAAATGACATTGTGATTTCAATTTAGATTTTTCACTTTAGTTTTTGATCATAATACCAGCAATTTATTGAGCACTAACTCTGGGCCAAGTCCTTTACTTAGCATATTCTTAAAGTAACTGTTGGAGGTAAGTATTGTTACGTCTATTCTCAAGAGGAGGAAACTGAGGAGGAGAGAGAGAGACTGAGTGGCTTGGCTAAGTGTACCACAGAGGTGGGGTAGAAAATAGGCATGTCTCTACCCCCTTGGCCTTGGAAACAGTTTTAGGAGCTAACATAGTTGCTAAAGTTTCAAATTGGTGTTCTTATTTCTGAGTCTTTTGCTTTCACATGTATGTATTTATTTTCGTTTGTATTTCTAATTAGTTTAAATCTACAAATGCTGTTTTTTCTTTTTCTGAAATATTTTTATGGAACTATAGTTGATATACAATATTATATTGGTTTCAAGTATACAATGCACTGATTCAACAGTTATATATGTTATTAAATCTTCACCCCAATTAATGTAGTTACTGTCAACATAGAAAGATGTTACAGAATGACTAACTATATGCTCTATACTGTACTACCATCCCTGTGACCAACTTATATGATGGCTGAGATTTTGCACCTCTTTAGCCCCCTCACCCACCCCGCCCAACCAGTCCCCAACCCCTCCCCCATGGTAACCACCAGTCACTTCTCAAGTGTCTGTGAGTCTACTGCTATATTATCCATTTTGTTTTGTTTTGTTTTTAGACTCCACATGCCAGTGAAATTATATAGTATTTGTTTTTCTCCTCCTGGCTTATTTCACTCAGCATAATGCCCTCTAAGTCCACCCATGTTGTCACAAATGGTAAGATTTCTTTTTTTTATGGCTGAATATTATTCCATTGTGTATCTGTACCACACTTTTCTTTATCCATTTACCTATCAATGGGCACTTTGGTTGCTTCCATATCTTGGCTATTACAAGTAATCAAACGCTGCTATTATTCATAGATATTTATCATACTTCCTCACTCTTATTTATGTAATATACTACATCCATAAATTTCAGGGATTCAAGAAATAACCTTACTTAAATCATTACTCTAAAAAACAAATTTGATAAATCAGAGCTGAATGTCTGAATGAAATTGAAACGATTGTTTTAAAAGTTTAGCAGAAGAAAAGTATTGAAACAGGATGGTAGATTCCATTGCTTTGCTTTTCCTAACAAACTTACTTTTTTTTTCAGTGGTGGTTTATTTAGTCTGATAAAGTTTCCTGAAGTATAATGGCCTAAAGGAAATGGAAATTTTGGTCTTTATATTTATGATTCTGTGGGGATAGTCACTATGTACATTTAAAATTGTTCTGCAGGGAAAGTGAGAGTATTGAATAATTTTAGTAAGTATGAAGATGTTTGATGCTTTTTTGATAAAGCTGGTAGATTTTGCATAACCAGTGGAGTAGCTTTTATTTGTGTACTTGGAAAATAATATATTGCTATTTTGAAGATGTTGAAACAGAACAACTAATATATTAATTCTGTCTAAAACAGACATTTTCTCAGACCTTACCACAATTGAAGAGGTAAATTTATAGAGCTAATTTTCTGTGTGAGGAATTGCCTTGGATGAGTTAGTTATTGATGCACAAAAGAAATGTTCATTTTCCTCCTGTTAGAAGTATCCCAAGCAAATTATTCTATAAATATTAAATTGCCCAATTCTTCATTATACTTTTTTGTGAGTTTACTTAAAATGCAAATATTTCCTATAGGCCTATGTGTAGTTGACTTGTATGTTACATGTGAAAGTCATTTCCTAAAACTTTCAGAGGTTGCCAATTTCATCAGCGTTCTGCTGTAACATTTTCTATGGAAATTTGTGATCACAAGTACCATAAAATGCATTATATATTTCTTGAAACTTGACAGAGTAAGGAAAGCTTAAATTGGAAGTACTGTGTCTTTAGCTGAAATGTTGTTTTCAGAGTCTAATTAATATCATTAGAATGTGGGGCTTGGAAAAGCACTGCAACCCTCGTCTCTTGTTATCACCCAGCTGTGTTTTCCAGGTCAGACATTGCTTTGATTCAATCTCTTTCTTGCCTGAAAAGGGAGCTGGCCAAGGAGCTGTTTTTTCTATCTATTTGCAATTATCACAATCATACAACCATTAAAAAAACCTAAAATAAGAAGCATTCAACTATAATGTAGTCTCAGCAATGAGTTATTATATTGCCATCTTCATTCATTACCTGGTGTGAGATGTTCAAATGACTTCACTATCCTTTAAAATCTGTAAGGATTGTGTTTTTGAAGGGAAAAAATGTAGAATTCTACGTTTTGTTTACCCCTTTGCTAAAAGCAAAAATATCAACCACTTATATGAGAGTGTTTCCACATGATTAAAATTATGTGGGGTCACAGGGACGACAAAGTAGGCTTACAATGGAAATCACAAATCAGTGGCTTTTCCTTCACATATGTGAGGAGTCTCATTCACAGACCTTCATAGTCACTTCACTGCTCTCTGATGTCAATTTGGCTTTGAGTTGTGGTCTGATGGGTGTTTGTAAGTATAGATGAAAAAACAAAAGTGAAGTTCTGGGTCCAATACAACACACTATAAAACCTGCTACCACTTGTTAGAAGAAATCCAAAGGCCTCACTGAATAGTGAAATATCTTCTTCCAAATCATCTGGGGACTCCTACATTTTTCATTAGAAAAAAATAGCACCCTTCAATAGTAATTCTTGGTAAGAATCTTCCTAAATATACAACATTTTTTTCTTCAGAGCAGCTCAGAGTAGCATTTTTATATTTGTTTTTTTATACGATGTAATAGAAAAAGAAGAAATTATTCAGGATAGAGGGTGTTTTTTTTTTTGTTTGAGAGGACATCTCTCATATTTATTGATCAAATGGTTGTTAACAACAATAAAATTCTGTATAGGGGACTCAATGCACAATCATTAATCAACCCCAAGCCTAATTCTCAACAGTCTCCAATCCTCTGAAGCATAATGAACAAGTTCTTACATAGTGAATAAGTTCTTACATGGTGAACAGTGCAAGGGCAGTCATATCACAGAAACTTTTGGTTTTGATCACACATTATGAACTATAAACAATCAGGTCAAATATGAATATTCGTTTGATTTTTATACTTGATTTATATGTGAATCCCACATTTCTCCCTTATTATTATTATTATTATTATTTTAAATAAAATGCTTAAGTGGTAGGTAGATGCAAGATAAAGGTAGAAAACATAGTTTAGTGCTGTAAGAGGGCAAATGTAGATGATCAGGTGTGTGCCTATAGACTAAGTATTAATCCAAGCTAGACAAGGGCAACAAAACATCCACGGATGCAGAAGATTTCTCTCAAAACAGGGGGGGTGAGGTTCTAAGCCTCACCTCTGTTGATCCCCAATTTCTCACCTGATGGCCCCCCTGCGACTGTGCCTGTCTTAGGTTGTTCCTCCCTTGAGGAATCTTACCCGTCTCTGGCTAACCAGTCATCCTCCGGGGCCATACAGGGAAATGTTAAGTTGGTAAGTGAGAGAGAAGCCTTATTGTTTGAAAAGGTTAGCTTTTTACTTCTTTGCAGATTTATGCCCTGTGGCTTTTATGCCCAGCATTTATCTTGAGGTATCTTTACCACTTGGAAGAATTATGACACTCGTTAATTTCATTATGAGGCACAAATTCTACTTAAGTGTTGTAATTAGGAAGGAAGAAGAAAAGCTATAGAAGTAGCAGGCGGCAGAAAACATGGGAAGATTGATTATTTCTTTGACATATCTTCTTGTAGAGTAACATAAGCATGTATAGGTTTTAAACTACTAATTAAATTGTGCACACACATTAGCATAATAGGAATAGAGCTACATAACCAAAGCAGACCTACAATTACCAGCCATCTCCAGTGAAACCAAGAAAACCAGTTAGGTACCCTAGGCATTTGTGAAAACTTATCAATGATATGATGGATATTGTCTAACTGAATTTGAATAGTTTGAGAAAAATCAGACAAATTAAAACAACACATTCCTGGAAACTGTTCACATCCCATATGTTCTTTTAAGAGTAGATAGTCTGTAGTCACAAGATTTTGGAGTGCTACAACTTGCACTTCTCCTAATTCTTGGTTGAGTCCTGACAGTATAGATCCAGTCAAATTTGTTGTTTTACTGTATACACAGGCCAGCTTAGATATCTCCTTCTTCATTCCAATGGCAAGTCCAGGAACCGGTGGGATGAATGCAGCTACAACTGCAACAGGGCCAGGATCTTTGTTGAAGTATTTTGATGATCATCTTCTGGAATGACTCTTCCCAAGGATGTTGATGTTGGAAGTTCTTCTTTATATCATATCTTAATTCGTTTTCTGGGTAGCCAAATTAGGCTTTGGTCCTCTGTATAAACACAAACAAACCCTTTGCCCACACTTTGATATGACCTTTATACCATTGTGAAGAACTTATTGGAGAACAGGAACTGCGTTTTTTTTTTTTTAAGAGAAAGTAATATTATCAGAAAAATGAACTTCCATAGCTGGTCATCTGACACCCTTTAAATGATGAAAATTAAGGATATTTAAAGCATGTATTATTCGTTGCTTTACAGTTAGTTTTATCCTATCAAGGAGTAATCCCCCTTTTCTTTCTTTCTTTCTTTTTTTTTTATCATTAATCTACATTTACATGAAGAATATTATGTTTACTAGGCTCTCCCCTATACCACGTCCCCCCCCCCACAAACCCCTTTACAGTCACTGTCCAACAGCATAGCAAAATGTTGCAGAATCACTAGTCTTCTCTGTGTTGTATCGCCCTCCCCTTTCTCCCACCCCACCCATTATGCATGCTAATCATAATACCCCCTTTTTTCTCCCCACCCCTTATCCCTCCCTACCCACCCATCCTCTCCAGTCCCTTTCCCTTTGGTACCTGTTAGTCCATTCTTGGGTTCTGTGATTCTGCTGCTGTTTTGTTCCTTCAGTTTTTCCTTTGTTCTTATACTCCACAGATGAGTGAAATCATTTGGTATTTGTATTTCTCCGCTTGGCTTATTTCACTGAGCATAATACCCTCTAGCTCCATCCATGTTGTTGCAAATGGTAGGATTTGTTTTCTTCTTATGGCTGAGTAATATCTCATTGTGTATATGTACCACATCTTCTTTATCCATTCATCTACTGATGGACACTTAGGTTGCTTCCAATTCTTGGCTATTGTAAATAGTACAGCAATAAACATAGGGGTGCATCTGTCTTTTTCAAACTGGAGTGCTGCATTCTTAGGGTAAATTCCTAGGAGTGGAATTCCTGGGTCAAATGGTAGGTCTATTTTGAGCATTTTGAGGAACCTCCATACTGCTTTCCACAATGGTTGAACTAATTTACATTCCCACCAGCAGTGTAGGAGGGTTCCCCTTTCTCCACAAACTCGCCAACATTTGTTGTTGTTTGACTTTTGGATGGTAGCCATCCTTACTGGTGTGAGGTTAACCTCACTGTGGTTTTAATTTGCATTTCTCTGATATTTAGCGATGTGGAGCATCTTTTCATGTGTCTGTTGACCATCTGTATTTCTTATTCGGAGAACTGTCTGTTCAGTTCCTCTGCCCATTTTTTAATTGGATTATTTGTTTTTTGTTTGTTGAGGTGGGTGAGCTCTTTATATATTTTGGACATCAAGCCTTATCAGATCTGTCATTTACAAATATATTCTCCCATACTGTAGGGTACCTTTTTGTTCTATTGATGGTGTCTTTTGCTGTACAGAAGCTTTTCAGCTTAATATAGTCCCACTTGTTCATTTTTGCTGTTCTTTTCCTTGCCCGGGGAGATATGTTCAAGAAGAGGTCACTCATGTTTATGTCTAAGAGGTTTTTGCCTATGTTTTTTTCTAAGAGTTTTATAGTTTCATGACTTACATTCGGGTCTTTGATCCATTTTGAATTTACTTTTGTATATGGGTTAACTTTAGACAATGGTCCAGTTTCATTCTCCTACATGTAGCTGTCCAGTTTTGCCAGCACCATCTGTTGAAGAGACTGTCATTTCGCCATTGTATGTCCATGGCTCCTTTATCAAATATTAATTGACCATATATGTTTGGGTTAACGTCTGGAGTCTCTAATCTGTTCCACTGGTCTGTGCCTCTGTTCTTGTACCAGTACCAAATTGTCTTGATTACTATGGCTTTGTAGTAGAGCTTGAAGTTGGGGAGTGAGATCCCCCCTACTTTATTCTTCTTTCTCAGGATTGCTTTGGCTATTTGGGGTCTTTGGTGTTTCCATATGAATTTTTGAATTATTTGTTCCAGTTCATTGAAGAATGTTGCTGATAGTTTCATGGGGATTGCATCAAATCTGTATATTGCTTTGGGCAGGATGGCCATTTTGACTATATTAATTCTTCCTAGCCAGGAGCATGGGATGAGTTTCCATATGTTAGTGTCCCCTTTAATTTCTCTTAAGAGTGACTTGTAGTTTTCAGGGTATAGGTCTTTCAATTCTTTGGTTCGGTTTATTCCTAGGTATTTTATTCTTTTTGATGCAAGTGTGAATGGAATTGTTTTCCTGATTTCTCTTTCTATTGGTTCATTGTTAGTGTATAGGAGAGCCACAGATTTCTGTGTGTTAACTTTGTATCCTGCAACTTTGCTGTATTCCGATATCAGTTCTAGCAGTTTTGGAGTGGAGTCTTTAGGGTTTTTTATGTACAATATCATGTCATCTGTAAATAGTGACAGTTTAACTTCTTCTTTACCACTCTGGATTCCTTGTATTTCTTTGTTTTGTCTGATTGCCATGGCTAGGACCTCCAGTACTATATTAAATAACAGTGGGGAGAGTGGGCATCCCTGTCTTGTTCCCGATCACAGAGGAAAAGCTTTCAGCTTCTCGCTGTTCAGTATAATGTTGGCTGTGGGTTTATCATATTTGGCTTTTATTATGTTGAGGTACTTGCCCTCTATACCCATTTTGCTGAGAGTTTTTATCCTGAATGGATGTTGAATTGTGTCAAATGCTTTTTCAGCATCTATGGAGATGATCATGTGGTTTTTGTCTTTCTTTTTTTGATGTGGTGGATGATGGTGATGGATTTTCGAATGTTGTACCATCCTTGCATCCCTGGGATGAATCCCACTTGGTCATGGTGTATGATCCTTTTGATATATTTTTGAATTCGGTTTGCTTATATTTTATTGAGTATTTTGGCATCTACATTCATCAGAGATATTGGTCTTTAATTTTCTTTTTTGGTGGGATCTTTGTCTGGTTTTGGTATTAGGGTGATGTTGGCTTTATAGAATGAGTTTGGGAGTATTCCCTCCTCTTCTATTTTTTGGAAAACATTAAGGAGAATGGGTACTCTGTCTTCTCTGTGTGTCTGATAAAATTCCGAGGTAAATCCGTCTGTCCCTGGGGTTTTGTTCTTGGGTAGTTTTTTGATTACCATTTCAATTTCTTTGCTCATAATTGGTTTGTTTAACTTTTGTGTTTCTTCCTTTTTCAGTCTTGGAAGGTTGTATTTTTCTAGGAAGTTGTCCATTTCTTCTAGGTTTTCCAGCTTGTTGGCATATAGGTTTTCATAGTAGTCTTTAATAATTCTTTGTATTTCTGTGAAGTCTGTCATGATTTTTCCATTCTCATTTCTGATTCTGTTTATTTGTGTTGATTCTCTTTTTCTCTAAATAAGTTTGGCTAGAGGCTGCTATTTTGTTTATTTTCTCAAAGAACCAGCTCTTGATTTCATTGATTTTTGCTATTGTTTTATTCTTCTCAATTTTGTTTATTTCTTCTCTGATCTTTATTATATCCCTCCTTCTGCTGACTTTAGGCCTCATTTGTTCTTCTTTTTCCAGTTTCAATAATTGTGATGTTAGACTATTCATTTGGGATTGTTCTTCCTTCTTTAAGTGTGCCTGGATCACTATATACTTTCCTCTTAAGACTGCTTTCGCTGCGTCCCACAGAAGTTGGGGCTTTGTGTTGTTGTTGTCATTTGATTCCATATATTCCTTGATCTCTATTTTAATTTGTTCATTGATCCATTGATTATTTAGGTGCATGTTGTTAAGCCTCCATGTGTTTGTGAGTCTTTTTGTTTTCTTTGTAGAATTTATTTCTAGTTTTATACCTTTGTGGTGTGAAAAGTTGGTTGGTAGAATTTCAGTATTTTGGAATTTACTGAGGTTTTTTTTTGGGCTAGTATGTGGTCTATTCTGGAGAATGTTCCATGTGCACTTGAGAAGAATGTATATCCTGTTGCTTTTGGATGTAGAGTTCTATAGATGTCTATTAGGTCCATCTGTTCTAGTGTGTTGTTCAGTGCCTCCGTATCCTTACTTTTTTCTGCCTGGTGGATCTATCATTTGGGGTGAGTGTTGTGTTGAAGTCTCCTAAAATGAATGCATTACTGTCTATTTCCCCCTTTAGTTCTGTTAGTATTTGTTTCACATATGCTGGTGCTCCTGTGTTGGGTGCATATATATTTAGAATGGTTATTTCCTCTTGTTGGACTGAGCCCTTTATCATTATGTAGTGTCCTTCTTTATCTCTTGTTACTTTCTTTGTTTTGAAGTCTGTTTTGTATGATATTAGTACTGCAACCCCTGCTTTCTTCTCGCTGTTGTTTGCCTGAAATATGTTTTTCTATCCCTTGACTTTTAGTCTGTGCATGTCTTTGGGTTTAAGGTGAGTTTCTTGTAAGCAGCATATAGAAGATGAGTCTTGCTTTTTTATCCATTCTATTACTCTGTGTCTTTTGATTGGTGCATTAAGTCCATTTACATTTAGGGTGACTATTGAAAGATATGTACTTATTGCCATTGCAGGCTTTAAATTCGTGGTTACCAAAGTTTCAAGGTTAGCCTCTTTAGTATCTTACTGCCTAACTTAGCTTGCTTATTGAGCTGTTATATACACTGTCTGGAGATTCTTTTCTTCTCTCCCTTCTTATTCTTCCTCCTCCATTCTTTATATGTTGGGTGTTTTGTTATGTGCTCTTTTTAGGAGTGCTCTCATCTAGAGCAGTCCCTGTAAGATGCCCTGTAGAGGTGGTTGGTGGGAGGCAAATTCACTCAGCTTTTGCTTGTCTGGGAATTGTTTAATCCCTCCATCATATTTAAATGATAATCTTGCTGGATACAGTATCCTTGGTTCAAGGCCCTTCTGTTTCATTGCATTAAATATATCATGCCATTCTCTTCTGGCCTGTAAGGTTTCTGTCGAGAAGTCTGATGTTAGCCTGGTGGGTTTTCCTTTATAGGTGACCTTTTTCTCTGTGGCTGCCTTTAAAACTCTTTCCTTGTCCTTGATCTTTGCCATTTTAATTATTATGTGTCTTGGTGTTGTCCTCCTTGGGTCCTTTTTGTTGGGAGTTCTGTGTATTTCTGTGGTCTGTTCGATTATTTCCTCCCCCAGTTTGGGGAAGTTTTCAGCAATTATTTCTTCAAAGACACTTTCTATCCCTTTTTCTCTCTCTTCTTCCTCTGGTATCCCTATAATACGGATATTGTTCCTTTTGGATTGGTCACACAGTTCTCTTAATATTGTTTCATTCCTGGAGATCCTTTTATCTCTCTCTATGTCAGCTTCTATGTGTTCCTGTTCTCTGGTTTCTATTCCATCAATGGCCTCTTGCATCTTATCCATTCTGCTTATAAATCCTTCCAGAGTTTGTTTCACTTCTATAGTCTCCCTCCAGACATCTGTGATCTCCCTCCGGACGTCTGTAATCTCCCTCTGGACTTCATCCCTTAGCTCTTGCATGTTTCTCTGCATCTCCGACTGCATGTTTATGATTTTTATTTTGAATTCTTTTTCAGGAAGACTGGTTAGGTCTGTCTCCTTCTCAGGTGTTGACTCTGTGATCTTTGTCTGCCTGTAATTTTGCCTTTTCATGGTGATAGAGATAGTTCGCAGAGCTGGGAAGAGTGACGGCTGGAAGAACTTCCCTTCTTGTTGGTTTGTGGCCTTCCTCTCCTGGGAGAACAGCTACCTCTAGTGGCTTGTGCTGGGTAGCTGCATGCAGACAGGGCTTCTGCTTCTTGCCCGGCTGCTATGGAGTTTATCTCTGCTGTTGCTGTGGGTGTGGCCTGGTTTGGGCGGCTGCTTCAAAATGGTGGAGCCGCCTTTGGAGGGGGAGTGGCCTGGAGGCTATTTATCTGTGAGAGGCCTCCATGCTCCCTGCTGCCCAGGGGGCTAGAGTGCCCAGAGATCCCCAGATTCCCTGCCTCTGGATTAAGTGTCCCGCTCTGTCCCTTTAAGACTTCCAAAAAGCACTCGCCAAAACAATACAAAACTAAACAAAAAAAATTTAAATAAATAATTAAAAAAAAAAAAAGCTGCTCGCTTTTCTTTGTCCTCAGGTCCTGGGCTTGCGCCGGCCTCAGGGACCTGCTCACCGGTCTTGATGCCCTGTTTCCCTATTATCCAGGACGCAATGCATGCACTGTGTCTGCGCTCTGGCCCGAATGGCTGGGGCTGGATGTTCAGCAGTCCTGGGCTCCCTCTCCCTCCCTGCTCTGACTCCTCTCCTCCCACTGGGAGCTGGGGGGAGGGGCGCTCAGGTCCTGCTGGGCTGGGGTTGTATCTTACTTCGAGGCGCTGGGTTCTCGCACGTGTGGATGTGGTCTGGATGTTGTCCTGTGTCCTCTGGTCTCTATTCTAGGAAGAGTTGTTTTTATTATATTTTCATAAATATATGTGGTTTTGGGAGGATATTTCCGCTGCTCTACTCATGCCACCATCTTGGCTCCACCACAAGAGGGTGTTTTTTTGCTCGTTTTTTCTTTGGCCCTGCTTACCACCACTTCCAGTGACCCTCTTAAGGAAAGTATGCTTCCTGTTCCCAAAACTCTGGGTTATAAAAGTTCAGCGAACTCAATGCTTCAAGTCAGAGTGTTTCCACGGAGGATCCAGCAAGTAGATTCCTTTGTCAAGGGGCCCCACGGGCAAGATGAGTCACCTTCCTGGAAGGTCCTGGTGATCAGGAGGAGCTAGCATGGCTGATAGACAACAGAAGAGAGAGGAGCTCGTCTGGCAGCCAGGCAGTCCACTGGGGGTGCACTGTTGTACCCCCTTGCTCAATTTTGATGGAAAACAGAAGCCTGCCATAGCCGTGGCCTGAGATGTACACAGTGACCCAGGGGTTTGGGCTGCTCAGGGGTGATAGAATTGGTCATGCCACCAGGTCAGCCACTGGCGGCCCCATACATGCCAGCTGAAGGCGAGGGGAGTTTAGAATGGAGGCCGGAAGAGAGAAGTGGGTGTGTGTCAGTAGCAGCCAAGAGGTTGTGGCAGTGGCTACAGTTTACCCAGCTGACCTGCTTCTTTCTCTCTTCCCCAGAGAAGAGAGGCCCACCAAAATCCTGAAGGAGCTGCTTCCCAAGCTGATATGAAGTGAGGTATCTAGATGGTACAAGACATGGGCTACAGTGGCTGTGAAGGGCACCACCCAGATTACTCTTGGAGGAAGGACTTGGGCTGCCAGCTCCTAGAGTTTGCCTCAGTTGCAGGGTTCACTCTCCCAAAGGCATGCCACATGCCCATCACACAGCTGATGGGTGGGAGTATAAAAGCCCAGGCGTTTCATCCCCAAACCAGACAGCTAGCTCTGCTGGGCCATATAAGCTGCAGGATTTTTTGTCAGGTTAGTTCCATTTGATATTTCTATTTTGTTTTCCTGGTTCCAAATCCTGACCCTGCCTTTTACTTATTGCATGATCTTGGGCAAGTCACTTAACCCCTCAATTTCCTCAGCTATAAAATAAGGGTGATAATAATTCCTGCTTCATAGAGATATCATAAGAATAGATGAGCAATACAAAGCTTAAAACAACATGACTCGTAAACTCTCCTAGGATGTTAGCCACCTAACATCCTTAGCTGGTGGCAGAGCTAAGCAACCTACTGTTACACTTTCTTTGTCCCACTGAAGAGTAAAATGTACTTTCTTATTCTTGTATATGGCCATTTATAGAGAAAGGCAAAAGGCAACTTCACAGTCTATACTTCACTGCAATCTTCTATTATTCAGGATAGCATAGTACTAGAACTTAGTTCCCTATCCACACTGGGGAAGCAGGTTTTGGCAGACAGCACAAGTGATGCTGGAAACCTTCACACACTACTATAGAGTCCAGATTTACTGGACTTCACTTTCTGTGATACAAGTTAAATGATTTTGCAGTGACCTTGCAGGTCTTCTGAGCTCAAACTGAGGGTAGAAATTAGCCATTTGCTAAGCCCTCAAGGATTACATGCAGCTTTAGAAAGGATTTAGGTGGTGGCTTGCTACTTAATACAACTTCTAAGAAAAAGAATGCTTTACTTAAACTTGTCCTTGGGATAATGTGGAATGAAGCTATTATAATGTAGAAGGTCTTTTGATTGGACAAAATCAGAGACAATCCAGTTGGTAAATGGAAAGAAGTGGAGATTAGTTATAATGTTAATAAAAGGCTCTTTGATTTTAATGATTTATTTATTTCTACCCACTGAAAAGACTTAACTGTATATAGCTTGTACAGGAAAATTTAGATATTAAATGAGGGCTTCCAAGCTCTTCAAGATTATCTGAGAGTACCTGGAAAGAACTGGCAAAGAATACCATACCCACTTTTATAACCAGAGGGAAACATTAGAGACAAAGTTGCTATAATTGGATTTTTTCCACAACATGGCAGGTGTATTTGCTTTGCAAAAATGTTCATAAGTCAGTAATCACATCCTAAAAACTGCATCTCACCTGAAAACCAAAAGATCCTCCTTTGGTTATGGCCCAAATGATTCCAAATGGCATAGAATATTTAGTTTCAATTTCCCACGTGCTTGTTAGTGACCCACCTCTGAACATATCTATCATGTAAAGCAGCAACTTCCAGTCACATTTTGTGTATTTTTAATGTCACATACTTTATACTTGCCCCCACATTTTTGTCTGAGGTGCCCATACTCTTAAGAACAGATATGAAATAAATTACATGGAACATTAAAGTGTGTATTTTAGAGAGACCTACTGTATTTTATAGTAAGAACACAGTTTTATTTTCTTATCTAACTTACAGAACTTTATATAGCTAATTTCTTAGTCACAAAGTATTTTACTCATCTTAATAATTCCTATTAATAATTTGACAAACTACTGATGATCTGCATTTTGTACTTGGGTAAACACCGTGCAGAACCAGAAATAGAAGTTGTGTCTTAGAACTTTTTCTTTGAGGTCTGTTCTGCTGTGCAGGGGTATCTCAGTGTCACATTTTCCCACAGATCATCACAAAGCTCCTAAAAACTGAATTACTCCTCAGATCCATCAGGGAGGCAATGATGAAAGAAAATTTCAGTATTGCACACTTATGCTTAAATATTATCTTCACAGGAGTTGGTCAACTAAACACCATGCGGCTTCTGGCTTTTTCAGTGTATTTCTAGCAGTAGGAATTTGTACAAGGCTTTGGTTCAGGTCTCTAGATGAACATGAACTAGGTCTGCGGGGCAGCCTTGCCTCACTGATTTATGAGGAGGCAGCGTGTCTTGTGAGACCAGAAACACCGAGCCCTGTAGTTTGAAAAGTGATGAAATCCTCTTACTCTAGACAAGGCTGTGGATTCATGGAATATGCTGCCTGTGCTCAGCCTACTGCCACAGTGCATACAAAGCAGCAAAGGAGATTTCTTCCGTCCGTCCCAGACCAACAAATGCGGTTTCTTTCTCCTTTCTGGTTGGCAGCCCAACCACTTGATGTCAGACCAGACATCAACCTTGGGTGTTTCACAGCCGATGTCCCTTCTGGGTGACGGTGACAAACGGCACTCACTTTACTTCCCAATATCAATACTCCCGCCACCGTCCAGGGAGGCATGGCACTTTTGTGCCCAGTCCTATCTAAACCAGCCTTAAAATCCTCAGCTGTGTTGCTGGTATGAGTCAAGATACTGATTCCCTGGGTTTTGGCTGTGAGTGGCTTTTTATGAAAAACATCGACTCGGCTATTCAACTCAGCTGAACTACTTTACATGCTCCGAATGTGTTGCTTTTGCTGCTGAGTCGTGAAAATCAAAAAGGATCCTTTAGTCTTTGGAAGTCTGTTCAGAATACTTGTTCAGGTTTTAACTCCATGCGGCAGAACTGGAAACAAAGAAAAACGATCACCTTCATCGTCATGGCGTCCTGTCCATTCTTCCCCAAACCACCCAACAGAAGCACGAGGTGACTGAGAAGATTCTGCTGTCCGTGATTTTATTATAAGCTTTCAGGGATTGTGTTTATAAACTTTTTCTTGAGACACTGACCACCTTGGCTGCCACCATACTCTTCTAGCCAGCTCTGCCATGAAGATGAACAGCTGTGACTTTCTTTGGTTGTGTCTTTTTGAAAATTAAAAAAGTTACTGATTAATTTCAGGGAGCAGAGATTTTGAGAAACATGATTTCACTATGTAAATAAAAGACAAAAACCACCAAAACATTAATTCCTGGAATGTAAATTGTAAATTCCTTAGGATCAGAGATGGCTGGAAGCAATGAGTCAGTAACAGTTTGGTGTGTAGGACTCAAAAAGCATCTTCATCACTGACATCATGATCAAGCTATTAAGTCCTAGTCTTCAGACTCATAGTATCCTCTGAGGAGCCAGTAACCACTAAGCATTCTTTGAGAACCAAGAGAAGGCAACAAATTCTTTCAATACATTAAATGAGTATACTGCAGCCCCAGACAGTGTAATTGACTAGGTGATATCCAGGGGCTCTGGGAACTCATTCACTCCATTTGGCTGAACATTGGCCTTAGGTCCTCACTGACTTACCGATAATGTAAAGAGCCTGTCTGAAGTTTTGGGGAGGTTCATTTGCTATCTCCTATTATGGGGATTGTATGCATGAAAGCCAAAGGTTTTCCACTCATAGTTCCCCATGTGAGGTTCAGAAAATTCCAATTTCAAATATATATATACATTTCAAAACCTAAACAGAGGCAGGGATATACTTTAATGTTCAAACTTTACTATAGTCTGACCTAGATTTATGCATGTCTTCGCTTTATGTGGAATAGAGCAGATACTTGAATGTTAGGAGAATTATTTTTAACTGACATAAAAATAACAGCTGTGCTATAATAATCTCCTTTGCTGCACTCCAAATGTTAGCAGCCACTTGTGGGTCCAACCACAGGACAGGCACTGTTCAAAGAGTTTTACCTGTATTTTAATTCTCACAAAACTCTAGGAGCTAGATGTCATTCTCCCCATTTCATAGAAAAAGAAAGAGAAGTTAAGTGGCTTGTCTAAGGCCACATAGCTACTAAAAGCAGTCATATTTTGAGCAAAATTTAATCTGATTCCAAAGACAGGACTCAGCCTTTATGGTAAACCTGTGCTGCCCACATGGGAGCTGCATGAATAGCAGCCCCATGTGGCTGCTCAGCACCTGAAATGAGGAAAGCAGCTAGACCAAGCTGAAACATGCTGAGCACCCTGGATTCAGACTTAGTATGAAAAAACATATATTTAAAACATCCCAATCATTTTATATACTGATTAAATGTTAGAATGATAAAAACTCTGGGTATATTGTATGAAATAAACATATTATTAAAATTAATTTCACTTTTTTTGTTTTTAAAATGTGGCTGCTTAAAAATTTTAAAGTGCCTATGTGCTTATCATCATATTTTTAGAGCTATGTTAATTTATATTCCATTTTAAAACACCTTCAGCTTTTACAAAGAAACATTGTTTTGGACCTGAGAAATTCTTTTATTCCTCCAAAACAAAACAAAATACTTTGTGATTAAAAGTAGAAAGAAGAGTGATAACGTAGTTGTACAAATCACCCCCCTTGTAAGACAAGGATAAAATGTAATTTTACCTTTAAACTTTCCTCTTTTGAGACTTCAGTGTACTTACTTTCTGTTGCCTTAATTTTCTTCAGTAGTCCACAGTTTGTTCGTGGTTTGTTTTTGTAGACCAAGAACAAGGGTGTGGGGAAGAGGTCTCTTATGTCAGTTCAGTGGTTTTCTCCTTTAAGTTCTTTTTTTGTCATCCACTCATTCACTTAAAAATTGTGCACAATCCTATAGAGTCTTTCTGAAATGCTTGCAAAAAGAGACAGGGGTCACATAGCAGACAGCTACAGTACTACGGCGATGTTTGAAGTCTGCTCTCTCAACTCACAGGACCATGAAGTTCAGAGGATTACACTGAACACAGGCCACCGCAGCGTTCGTTGGACGAATGTCATTGTATGCATGTGTCAGAGCTGAGATGGGTTCTGGTATCCCATCCCATCACAGAGCAGGTGGACTAGATTTTTTCAGTATTCTCCTGACAGCCCTTCCCTGAACCTTCACAGAGGGTTTGCACCTTAAGTCTGAATCAGAATCACCACCTCAAGGCTTCTGAGAACAGCATCTCCAAAAACTGTGGCATGTTTTTCACATCAGACATCCTCCCGCTCAGGTCAAACGAACAATCCTAAACCCTTGCTGATGCCCCCGGGGGAGATGGCCGATATAGATCAGTGGGGCACATTTCACCTATTTCTGAGTTGGATGTTCTGTCTTCAGAAGTAACTTTAACCTGATCTTAGAGAAAAAGCACCCCATGATAAAGCCCAGCAAAAAAAGCATTTTTCTCTTGTAACTCCAGGGGGAAAATTCTGGGGCAAAATACCTTTGAAACAGAAATCAGTCAAAGGGAGAAATAAAGTGGGAGAAACCTGTTTAACTCTTACAGTCCACTTCTGCTCTCCCGTGTCTCTTGCAACTCGGCTGCAGAGGAAGAGGCCTCCACCCAACCTCTCCAGTCCAGATAAGCCCTCCCTTGCCTTTGTAATCACCTATTGATATGGACATGAACTACTTCTCTCCACCCCTTGGAAACACTTACTGTGTGGAGGTGCACTAAAGCCAGGTGAGAGATTCTGGAAATATTGCAATTTTACCCACATCTCCCTAAGCTAGGCCAGTCATGTACCTCACCTCCACCATCAGTTTTAATGTGTGAGGATTTGGGATTTCTTTATTCTCATGATGCAATTTTTTGTCTATTGTTTATTGTTGTTGATCAAATGACTTAATCTTGCTTCAAATTCAACTACAGAATCTAAGTATAAGCCCTTTAGGGCAATGGATCCCCCAAGTTCCACAGTGGATTATTTGCTTCTTACCAACAAGCAATATGGATGAGTCAACCAAATTGGTCCCAGCTCAAAGCAGACCAAAACAGAGACCATCATGATGGGTTGGTACAAAGGAGCAGATTGCCGGGTGACTTTCTACATCTGTTTCTAAAAATCATCCATTTGCTAAATAGTAAAAGCCATATATAGGAAATCAGTACACTAATTTTAAGACACTTAAGATAGTCTTCTTTTAAGATACTGTATTGAGCATACTTGCCTGCTCCTGTATATTGCCTCCTTATCACAGGGAAGGTTGAGATACTGGTTCCACTGGCCCAGAGAAAACCTTCATGAACAACTTGGAGTTTGCACTGATCCTTTGGTTTCCCCTTACTTATATCTCAGGGGGATGATAGACATCAAATTTTCCTATATATGTCACATGATAATTATTTTCTTTGCTCTACATTTGTGTTCAAGGAGCACTGCTGTTTTTCCCCTCTCAAATCATCTGGAGGATACAAAGTACCATGAGAGCAGCTTTTCTGTAGTGGGATTTGGCAGGGTGACTTTGAGTTCCACCTAAGAAAAGTGCCTCTTACACCAAGAGCTGTTCGCATTTATTTGAGTCCTTCAAAGTGACCTCCTTATGTACCTGATAAGTGTGTATGTGTGTGTGTGGTTTCTTCAGTCAAGCAGTGAAGCAAAATTCATCACTGCAATTTCCTAGGGCATGCATCCCATGGGAGAATTTACAACACTTTGTCAAGAGAATGCTGGCACCCAAGAAACCTGACAACACAGTGGTGTAATGAATGATATTTACAGTGTAGGTTTGATAAACTAGCCGCTATCTGGGAGAGACATAGAGTTTTAAAGATGCTGTGATCTATGAAAATCAGGAGCAACCTTAAGCTTGTGTTGCTAAAGTGAGCCACAGAAGGATGACAAACATTATGTTGAGTTTCTCCCTTCATATATGAAAGATCCAGGATGCTCAGACCCATGCAATTCTGCTCCCTTTGGTTTTCCTACTCTAGGAGATCTCTCTAGAAAGTACCATTTTTAATATTCTCCAGAATGCCTGCAACTCTGCCCTCAACCTAAGGACCTAGAGCCCTCTGGTGACCCAGGTGGTGGACATTTCTCCTTCCTCTGTTGACTCCTGTATCTTCTTTCCTCATCTGATACTGAAGCAATTTGTAAGGAGGGTGGAGTTAGAGACACAGAGTTTTTCCAGGCATACCCTACATGCATTGTAATATAAAAATTTCTATAATTTTTATGGCAATATAATGTACTGCAGTAAATAAATTAGAACAACTAAATTACAAGCCCTTACTTCAGAGTGTGTATATATTAAAAGTATTCCATACAAATGTACTAATTATAACACTTTCTAAATTCCATCCCAAATATTAGAGTTAGCAAATATATTTTTAAGTTTGAATACAAAAGTAAAAAAATTTTTTAAGACTATCGGTTCATAGTTATGTATCTTAATAATTTATTTAAGGACTGGATTCTCCTTAATAATAGTGATAATGACTATTAGGCTATCCAAAAGGTAGATTTAGAAATAAGTGGAAGATAACCTCAAAGTTACCTTAATCATTCTTCTAAATAATTTTTATTCAATTAATAGTAAAGCAACTGATAATATGTGGAGGGAGTAGGGTTTAATGCATGGGGAAGAGGCCAGATTGCTGATGTCTCAGGTCCTCATCCTGGTGCTTATTTTCATGGTATGTAACCATTCTGTGCCTCAGTTTCCTCATTTGTTAAGTGAGGGTCATCACATTATCTACTTGGCAGGATTGTTGTGAAGAGTAAGTATGTTAATACATGTCAAAGCTTAGGACACTGTGTGGTAGATGTAAAAATTCTCAGAACATATTAGCTGTGGTTTTTGTAAGTTTGGTTGCAAAGTGACAACAGCTAGAAACCTCCTAAAACTCAGTGGTAACCTATGTGTTAAAACTGGATACTAATCCACAGTGTTACAGGCTCCTTGTTTCTCCTGAAAAGTACTAACCGAACAGTAATCCACAGATATGCAAAGTAGAGGATAGAGACAAATATTTGGGAAAATCTGAAAATGCTGGGAGCATGAACTACCTTGTAATGCAGTATTCTTCCTCATTTAAATATGGACCCACATTGTTTTATAAACTGGGCACTTAAAGAATATCAATGTCCTAGAAAATTTAGAAAAGTAGTATTTTATTTCTGAAAACTCTTTTTACTTGGACTATCTCTGATCTGATAGGAAGAAAGTAATTTTGTGTGGCAGATAAGACAATGATAAATGCAAGACAAAAACTTTCATTGATTAATTTAGACAAATAAAAATCTGAAGGTAATTAAAGCAAAATTGTAAAAGCTCTCCACACCACAATATAAAAAAGAGTCTCTAAATCCCAGTTTAATTTTTCCTGTCATGTAGAATATCCAGCAGCAATAAAAAGAGGAAATTTTCTAGTCTCTGCTTTTGTGTACAAATTTCATACTCTCTTTCCTACACCTTAAATGTCATCAATTAAATCACTAGTCAATTAAATCACTATCCCCAGTGCAAATGCATATTTGCCTTTAATTCAACAGAGCTTAAGGTGCAAAATAATGAACTGCATGTGTAACAATTAAATATCAATATTACTTTATCATATTTTATTAATGAAGATGGCTAGGAAATGACCTCCTAGGAAAGAAATTTTCCATTAACAGAGCAAAGCATTTTCTAAGTAAGATAGACTCCCATGATATGTCTACTAAGAAAATTTTACTGTAAATGGCTGGGTATTTATTTCATAGTTTAGTATTGTTTAAGAGAAACAATACTTTCGATTCTCCAGGAATTGGGATGATGGAAAAAATATTTAAATAGAATTGTCCTTGAGTGTCCATATTGGAGGAAGAGCAATGAACCTAAGAACGAAAAATACAGGTTTATTTTTGATGCTACTTAAAGTAATAGTCACAGCTGTTCTATGAGAAATTGTAACAGGACCTGCTTCTCAGCCCTTGGTGCACCAGCTTCATGCCTCTTTGCTTTAGGGAGAGAGGAGGAAAGCGGTCCCCTTTTCAGCCCGTCTCCTGTACATCCAGCTACTCCTACACTCCCTCCTGTCTCTTCCTCACTGTTCTGTCTTGCTTTGCAAGGCTCTTCTCCTGCCAACGAAATCTAAGCTTTGTGAGTGCTAAAAAATTTTCAGCTATACTAAAAACAAAAAAAATGTGTACTGGAATTCCACTTGCGAAATCTTTCTGCCATATTTTCCTTCCCCACAGCCCAGCTCTAACTTGGGCTGTATTGTAGCCATGCTCCTAAGTGTGATGTATCCGGTTTTCTGGAATGGTCTCTCGAAGTTTCCTCTCCTGGATTTGTACCTCTTCTCCTTGTTTCCAGCTTTCTACTACTATTTCTCTGGTAGAATGTTTTTGCTGAATCCCAATTTGTCTTGCAGTCAACTAATTCTTACTGTCGTTACCATTTTTCTGTTGATCTCACATGTTTTTCTTGCCTCCTTGTCTGCTCCACCAACCAGTAGAAGATTAGGCAGTAGAAGAGTTTCGTCTCTGGGACAGGGGTCTCTTGTCAACACCATCCTTGACCTTGACTGCGGGGCATCATGTAAGAGAGCCTCTCTCTGGTGCTTGCCTGGGAGTGCTCCTCCCCCTGAGCCAGAAAACCATGAGGAGAAGGGAACATGCCAACCCAGATGCTGTGCCCTTTCTGGACTTTTAAAATCACATTGGAGTTCCCTTCCCAAGCCCACTTCTCAGGCCTGCACAAATCATTCCACTAAGACCATGCTCCAAGGATAGACCTAACCTATCAAGTAGCCACAGTTTGCCACAGATGTGCGCCTTTTGGAACTGATATCCACAGGCAAGGGCAGGAGGCCCCATGGATGGGGGATGAAGTCAGAGTGGGGAGAGAAGAGATGTAAGGCTGCTGACAGTCTGGGCTGTCCTACATGGGCACATCTCATGCCAAACTCCAAGCACGAAAATTCTGAATTTGATCTGGCCTTCCAGGTGATGAAGGAATCCTTGTCAAAATAATAGGCTAGAACAAATTCTATTGAATAATGTATTACCTTGACTCAGATCTTTTAAATACTTAATCACAAGTGTCTGGCCCTCCTATCGGCATAGTCTGTCTTATGTGCCTGTGTTCTCTTATTTTGTAGCCCCTCTTTAAATAATTTGTTTCCCTTTCCCTACCCTTCTCTGAACTCCACCCCAGTTATCTCAAATGTCAGTGATTTTCCTTCTCTTACCTCTTATTGCAATGCTCCATTCCATCTTCCTCCTTCAGGAACCAGTTTCTGGTAGACCTGCACACACCTGCCCAGGGCTTCTGTGCTCAGTCGGCAATGTCACTTACATCCTAGAAGCTCAGGTTTGGACAACAAACCTCACCTTTCTATCAATTCTTTCCAGGCTTCTGATACCCCAGGTGTGTCTTCTCCTTTTATTCCACAGAAAAATTATACAAAATTGTTGGTAGTCAGAATATGAAACTATATAGTGGTATTATGTTTTCTGACCTAGGACATGCCAACACTCCTGATGTGGATGATGTTGCTTATATTGTAACTCAAAACATATCAACATTAAATGCTCTATAAGCTACATAAATAATTTTCTTAGGCTTTAAAAACCACTTCTCTTCTTCTTTTCACAATTTAAATGCTCAATTCATATTTCTACCAGTTTATTGTGATCCTTGGGTCTATTAGTATTGGATACATAGTATTTTAAAACTATACTTTACAACATAGCCACTTAATTTTTAAAGCAAATGAAAATTATGTTTACACTGGCCTTTTTTTTTTTTTTTGGTGTGATTATCTTAAAATCCCCAATAGATGTAGTTAGTTTTGTTCTCATATTTTTTCCCCAAAATATCATAGATACTCATATACCTAAATATGATATATAATTAGTTTTTAGGATTTTAACTTAAGTCCCTTTAAGTAAGCAGACAAGGAGGCAAGAAAAATAAGTGAGATAAACACTTAAGTTTCTATAAGTGTATTTGATTTTATTTCTCTCTATAGGACCACATCCCTAGTATCTGTGATTCCAGATACTGGGTAACTAACACAGGACTGACTCACAGAAGCTGAGGAGGTTTTACTGATGCTCTGATAACGCCAGTAATGGTGACTGCTTGTGCCAATGGGAAGATGGAGACATAGGCTTGTATATGAAACTTTTTCTTTATCAAGCACTTCACAGTCCACTTTCAGGCTCATTGTCTTCACAACCAGAAGAGGAATCCCCTGCCACCTTGTCTTTACCCCTGATGGACTTTGTTTGTCCTGAGGGCTCTTCAAATTTTCTTCTTTATTTTGTAGCCCCTCTTTAAATAATTTGTTTCCCTTTCCCTACCCTTCTCTGTGCTCCACCCCAGTTATCTCAAACACCAGTGATTTTCCTTCCCTTACCTCTTATTGCAATGCTCCATTCCATCTTCCTCCTTCAGGAACCAGTTTCTGGTAGACCTGCACACACCTGCCCAGGGCTTCTGAGCTATTAACATATGACATTTACTCAATGTCTGAGCACCGGTGGTGTCTCAGATCACAGATGTCCATTAGCAAGTTGAGGAAGATTTCAATAGTTCTAGTTGAGCGTTTTTCTTATGAAAGCTGTTGTCAGATGTTTTCGTTGCATCCACTGAGATGATCTGTAGTTTTTGTCCTTTAATCTGATAATATGATGTATTTCATTGACTAACTCAACCTTGTTTTCCTGGGATAAATTTCATTTGGTTATGGTGTATTATACTTTTATATATTGCTGTTCAATTCATTAATCTTTTGTTGAAAATTTCACATTTATATTAATCAGATAAATTGGCCTGCAGTTTTCTTTTCTTCCAAAGTCTTTATCTGATATTAGGATTTTGCCATTTTGCTATTAGGATACTATTGACCCCAGAGAATGAGTTCCTTCCTCAATGTTCCCTGGTCTTCTATTTTGAGGATGAGTTTGTGGAGAATTGATGTTAATACTTCTTTAAACATTTTGTAGACTTTACCAGTGAAGCTATCTTGCTCTAGGTGCTTTTTGTATTTGTGGTAAAACTTTAATTACTAATTCAATCTCTTTACATATTATAGGTCAGTTCATATTTTTTTATTTTTTACTGAGTGGTTTCTATAGTTTGTATATTTCTAGGAATTTGTCCATTTCATGTATGGTATCTAATTTGTTGGCATATGATTATTCATAGTATTCCTTTATAATCATTTTATTTCTCTAAGGTGAGAAGTGATGTTCCCTCTTCCATTCCTGATTTTTGTAATTTGAATTTTCTTTTTTTTTGCTTGGTAAGTCTGGCTAAAGATTTGTCGATTTTGTTGATTTTTTTCAAAGAACAAACTTTTGATTTCCTTGATTTTCTCTATTTTACTTCCACTCTAATCTTATTATTTCCTTCCTTATCCTAGCTTTGGGTTGATTATGTTCTTCCCTTACTGTTTCCATGTGTATATTTACTGCTATAAATTTCCCTCTGAGCCCTGCTTTCTCTACACTCCATAAGTTTTGGTATGTTGTGTTTTTGTTTTCATTGGTCTCTGAATATTTTTTAATTTCCCTTATGATTTCTTCTTTGACCCTTTGATTAAGAGTGAATTGTTTAATACCCACATATTTTTGAATTCAGTTTTTCATTATATTATTGATTTCTGGCTTCATTCTACTGCGGTCAGAGGATCTACTTTGTATGATTTCAATCTTTTAAAATTTATTGAAACTTTTTTTGTAGCCTAAGGCACAGTCTATCCTGGAGACTATTCCATGTGAAATTGAGAAGAGTATGCATTCTGCTTTTGAGTGGTGTGCTCTGTCGATGTCTGTGAGTTCGAGTTTACAGTGTTGTTCAAGTCCTCTGCTTCCTTATCAATCTGTGTGGTTATTCTATGTATTATTGGAGGTGGAGCATTGAAGTCTACATATGATTATGATGTGTCTTGTTGTGAATCTCCTATCATTCTTGGAAATTTTTGAGATTTTGTAGATTAATGTTTTTCATCAAATTTGGGACTTTTTTTGCCATTATTTCTTTAAATATTCTTTCTGTCTCTTTTTCTCTCCCTTTTCCTTTTGGGACTGACATGCATATGTTAGGATGCTTGATGGTGTCCCACAGGTCTCTGAAGCTCTTGTTTATTTTTCTTTAATCTTTTTCCTTTTTGTTCCTCAGCCTGGATAATCTCAAATAACCTATCTTCAAGTTTGCTCATCATTTCTTCTGCCTGCTGAAGTCTGTTATTGAAATCCTCTCATGAAATATTCACTGCAATTATTGTACTTTTCAACTACAGGATTTCTAGATTGATTATTTTTTTATAATTTCTGTCCTTTTATTGATAGTCTCTATTTCATGAGGCTTTGTTTTCATACTTCCCTTTAGTTCTGCAGACATTATTTCCTTCAGTTCTTTGAACTGTTTGAAACAGCTGATTTAAAGACTCTTTCTATTCCAATGTCCTGGCTTCCTCATGGACAGTTTCTATTGATTTTTTTTTTCCTGTGTATGGGCTACACTTTCCTGTTTGTTTGCCAGTCTCGTTAATATTTTGTTGAAATTGGATATTTTAAGTAATATAATGTGAAGAGTCTGGAAATCAGATTTCCCTCCTTCCCAGCATTTGTCATTTTAGCTATTTATTGTTGTTTTTTGTTTAGTAACT
Source organism: Manis pentadactyla (assembly GCF_030020395.1). Taxonomy (NCBI): domain Eukaryota; kingdom Metazoa; phylum Chordata; class Mammalia; order Pholidota; family Manidae; genus Manis; species Manis pentadactyla. Next base: position 81,782,300 of record NC_080021.1, on the reverse strand, counting down.
TTTATGAAAATGAATTCTGCAAAGTTTGTATTCTATGTGTGGCAACTGACATCTCTGGTTAGTGAACATATTGGCCAACTAACGATTAGGTAGAAATTTTCTTTACCACCTGGAATCAATAATTCTTCCAGTCTTTGCTGAGAGGTTGTGTGAGTGTGCTGGGGGCATGCCTTCAACACTCAGCCAGTGGTTCATGACTCTGCCTCAGCCTTTGCTTCTTGTTTGTGTGGAAACTTGAGGTTAACCCATGGTGATTGCTCAGGGATTTATCTGGTCTTCTGTGAGGTATGGGCACAACCCTGAAGTACATGTAGACTTACATGTGCACATGGCCTTCTAGATTCCCAGGAATATGTTGCAGCCATTCAGAGCTCCCTATGGACATCTTGTGCCCCAGCTTTTCTATTAATCATTTGGGTCAGGTTTTGTTTGCTACAACTTTTACCTCCTGCTTCAGGCTGCTACACTATTCAGTTGGGTCTGATTGTTTTCAACAATTGTCCATGGAGAAAATTGTCCATGTATGAAGTGAGCTCTAAGTCAGGTCAAATAAAGGTAATGTTGCAAATGGGGTTTCCAAGAAAATACTACATAGGTCAAATAATGTTAATTCTCTGGGATTGGGTCCTGAAGGAGCTCTACCAGCTGCATTCTGCCTCCAGAAACTGCCGTGTTGCTGGTTGTCACCACGATTTCTGGGTGTTAGTTTTCAAGGCTCCTATAGCACTAAAGAGAGGAAAATGAGAATAGGGCAAGTGAAAATACCACACAGCTCACTGTTCTCACTGAGATAAGAACTCTTACTAGAATAAATCCTCCCCAGATTGCTGCAAACTTTAGTGAACTTCCAAAGTTCAGAAAAACTTGATTCTGACAATTTTTGCCAGGATTTCCATGTTTTCCCAGAGGAGAGAATTTTTGGAGGTTTTTACTCCACCATTTCTGCTGGTGTTCTTGGCTCCTTTGTTCTATTGAAACACCACCAAATCTGGTCTTTCCTAGAAAATATATAAGAAAATTCCCTCCTAAGTCTTTCTTGCTTCCTCTTTTTAGTTAACTATTACACCCCTTTAAAAAGTCTCCTTTTAAATATCCTAAGCATATTTGGAAAATATTTCCCTTCTTTCATTCTGTCTTTTATTGTCTCCTGTGTTTGAAGCCAGGGACCCAGGAATACCATACCATAAACTGCAGTTCTGTCCTGTTATTTTTCCTGGCAATACCCATTCAACTCTGGCCCCAAGTTTGCAGCCGTCTCTCTTCAGTCCTGACTTTCAAGGTTGATGCCTGGTGCATATCCTGGAATTCACCATGCCAAGGCAGGAAACACTTTCAGATTTCATATCTCTAAAATCCCACTGGTCCCCAGATGCTCTTTCAGTTTATAACTTTATTTCATTTCCCCCTCTTCCTTATTCATCTTGGTTATTTCTCAAGGGCAAAGGTTTTTGAACTAGAATCTGCAGAGCTTGCAATGTCGGCTATGTGGGGACCCAGGAGGTTGGGAAAGGCCACGGTGGCAAAGTTCCAGGCCACAGTCACTCTGATCAGATCTGCACAGCTTTTATCTCTTTCATTTGCTTAAATCTCTCTGCAATACTTTTTTAAACAAAGTGCTCCCTAGCAATAGAAAACTTCTGAAAATTACTTCAATAAGGAAAACATTCCCATTGTTACCACAGATGAGGCTTATAGAGTATAGAGACTAAGAACATTAAAGGAGAATTCACCATTAAACAATCCCTATTTCATACGCTAAACTTAAAACTGCTGGATTCTCTAGAAGTCCATACATTAAAGTTAAGCCTTTTATTTTACAAATGAGAAAACTAAAGTCCAGAGAAGGTAAGTGACTTATCCAAGGTCAAATAACGACATAGCTGGAGCCAGAGGCTAAATCAGCAGTGTGTTGGCAGAGGCGGCTCTTTCTCAGGGTCCTCAGCACATAACGTGTTTCTTAGACTTCTTAGTATTTGGACGGGTGTGCACGGTCCTCCTCCCAACCTCACGCCCTTCCCAATTTCAGCTCATCGTGGGCATGCTCTGCTTCCTTTTAATCCTCACTCTCCATGCCTTTTTTGAGAGCCTCCTGTGCATTTAGAGGATGGCAGCAAATCCTCTTATAAGTACTCCTTTTAATCAGCAATGTCATATTCAAACCCTTAATATCAAATGCCTATCTGGCTCAGCCTAACCTATGGATGAATCAGCTGCCCCTCCAACCTCCCTACTCAGTTATTCACCTCTGGTCCAGGAAATTACAGCCATGGTGCTTGGGTTACCTAGTTCAATCATGCCCATCCAGACCTGCCCCTTTACTTGGTTATGAAGAAATTCAAAGAGGGATGAGGAAGCCAAATCGTAATGACAAAGCATATCTACTAGAGTAGTCATCTTTAGATGACTCTGTAAAAGTTTGGTCTTAGAGATCAATAAATATAAGATCCAGAGGTTCATAAGTCTATTAGTGAACAATTGGTACAATCTCAGAGGAAGGAATCCAAATCCTCTCTGAGAATGCACACCATTTACATATATTGACCATAAAAGTAAGAATTCTAACAGTAGGTTGTAAAGGTCATGTGCTGTAAGCCTAGAAAGGACACATCCATTCTTGATATCTTAACCACAAGCATTAAACCAGGAATGTGTAGGCACATTGCTCCTTCCATTCTTGCAGGTAACCTGAGGATCATTTTTTTCTTTACCATGTTGATTATTTACCACTCTTCTTTACAATTAACACAGCTTTCAAGAAACCACCTACATTTTTGGTCTTCTAAACAAAGCTGTGTTTTTTTCCTTTCCATAGTGCCGAAGGGCATCAATATATTTTAAATTATATTAAGAAGAATACAATGTGGAAATCATTTTTGATGTTATGTCTTATCCAAGGGCTAATACACTACTGAAATAGCACCCCTACTATCAAGTTGCATTACACGATGTATAGGAAAAATGAAAAAATAAATTCTGCTAAAACAGTTATTCTGTTTGTACAATGGAGCCGTGTGGCTTCAATTTAAGCAGACAAATGTGATAAAACTACAGAGATTACAATGCCTGAAGTGGGCTAGATGTCTAGAGACCCAGACGGCTGATTATCTGTGTACAACATCATTTTCTACCTTTGCTTTTGACAATCCTTTTAGGTTAGACCCTAATTTTAGCTTTTTCTGATATTGCCTCAAAAATTGCTTTTATGTTATGTTCATGTTTTGTATGATAAGGAAGCATTTTAGGACCTAAATTACAAGCACATTGAAGAAAACCTACCCTGAAGAAGTTAGAATTCCATGAAGTCCAGTGCAGCTCCCATTCTGTATTCCTTTTGGTTATTTGGTTCTGCAATATTAGCTAAGCTACACTTCAGAAGTTTGATCACGTTGCCTTCTTTCTATTGTTAGGTATGGCTTCAGGTTACCAGAATTTTACTAGTAGGTAGTATTTCCCTTCCCTGCCCCAACACACGCACTCCAAATGTGCGATAGTTATTAAGTATAAAGCCATAAGTATGTGGTTCAGGTCAGTAATCGCGGTTGTACTTCCACAGGGAGACCTTGGGTAGATGTACACTGAGGTCAATGAGTCTTGCTCCTCATCCTTAGGGCATTGCACAGATAACTGAAGAAAGGGAAGGGAACCCAAATCAGCAGAGATTAAAATGACAAAGGATCTAGTGAAGCATTCATTCTGAGTTTTTGTATTTCATAGCTTGGTCCATTAGCTGTCATGGTACAAGTTTAATGTTTCACAGCCAACATTCCTTTAAAAAGTAGACAAAATAAACTAGGAAACGTGTGTTTCCAGTCTCAATTTCCTCCAATCCACTCTCCTCTGAGATGCAAATCTGATGCTTACTTCCCTGAGGAAAGCCCTTCTGGGCCCCCCATTGCCTGCTTGATAAGGTCCGCAGTGCCCCTTCTTTCCTCCTTCCATCACCTGCTGTTCACCTTTTTTATCTCAGTTCTCCTCTGGCTATACTCAGTTTCTATGCATTTGCCAAGTACCTCCTCCTAGAACATTCCTTTGCTCTTGGTGATATCCTAATCACCTTACAAAATCAAGTTCAGCAGTCTTGCCCCTGTGAAGCCTTTCTTTTACTCCCCAGTGGTGATCTCTCCCTCCTTTGTGGCCTCACTGTAGCTCATTCATGCCTCTTTACTGCAGCAGTAAGTGTAGTGACTTGCGATTATTTGTCTATATATAACCTCCACACCTAGTTTCTAAGCACCTTGACAGCAAAGAAAATACCTTCATTTTATCTGCCTGGCATATAAAAAGTACTAAAAAAGAAAGTTGTGATGAATAATAATTTACTGTCTTTGCTCTGTCATAACAATTCAGTGTCTTGCAATTCTTTATTTACATATCTACTACCCTTTCAGTCTAAGAATCTTGAGGGCAGAGACTATAAATATTTTTGTCTGGTAGCATATCAGTGAATGAATAAACAAATAGGTGAGTTAATTTGTGAAACTATCGATAATAATATTTTATATCTGCAGTGACTGTTTAATTTACCTAATGAGAAGACTTCAACATAGATACTGCATTACTTGAAAAAGGCCTATGAAGAATGTTGCTTGGTGGACAATCAGCTGAGGTGATTTTGCAATAATAATAATAACCCTGTCTTTTCCCCCTATAGAATACTAACAAATAATGATTTGGAAGAGCTGTGGTATCAGATACACTGGAGGTAACCAACCAATGAATTCAAATTGAGACTCTCAGGCACACATACTCTTGCAAAATGACTTCCATTTGGCCATGCCATCACTCTCAGGGTGTAGGAGAGATCTGAGTCCAGGAAGTCAGCTCATCTCATTGCTCATGGCAATCTTTAAGGGAAACTTACAAAACTCCAGGTGCCCCTGATTTGAGATAAGCTTCTAGAGCAGCATTCCTTCTTGGTTAAGACCTTCCTTCTGTTCATCAAGACTCAGAACATTTAAAGGATGCCTGTGAAGCCAAAGTTCCCAGGTTCCGTCCTCATGCAGCTTTTAGCCAATGCACGCATCACTTGCAGCAACTAGATGTCAAGAAGCAAAATCTTGCACTCTTACTCTGAGCACTAACTTCTCTCTTTCAGTTCATTTCCATTAGTGCCTCTATTCCAATGGCTCACCAAATCCATCTAGAACTCCAGGGCCATTTGCCATCCATCTCATCCTCATGTGTCCACTTCATACATCACCCTGTCCCACGGATTTAAATACCATCTGTATTCTGATGCTCACAAAATTTATATCTCCAGCCCAGACCACTTCTCTGAACTCTGTTGACTTCCCTACTGGGCAACCCAAACTTAACAAGGTCATAGGAAGATCCTCCCCAAACATGCTCCTCCTCCAGTCTTTCCTATTTCTATAAATTTTAACTCCGCTCTGTCCATATAATCTTAACAAATATCTTGCCTTCACTCTTCATCTCCTGACATCCAGACTATCAGCAAATCTTATCAACTCTTTGAAATATGTCCAAGTCTGATATCTGCTTGCCACTTCTGCCTCTATTTGCTGGTCTTAGTTCCCACCATCACCTCCTGCCTGGTCTTCTTTGCTTCTACTCTTGCCTCTCATCACCCCCTTTTCATCTCCCTCCTCCATCCAATTTTCTCCATAACAAGTAGAAGGATTTTATTTTAAATATAAGTCTGCTTATGTTATCTCTTCACTAAGCACCACAGTGTCTTCTCATCATGCTGAGAACAGAATCCAAAGTCTTTCCCAGAATCCATAAAGGCCTCCAGGACCTTACTGTGTCCAGCCTCTCTGACGTCACCTCACAGTTGGTTTCATTTTTTCCAGCTTAACTTCTTCAGCATTTTTACTACTCCTCTTACTCAAGGTTTCTCACTTCTCAAGGCTTTTACACTTCCTGGTCTCTTGGTTTTGGAGGCCCCTCCCAAGACTTTCCTGGCCTGTTATCTTAACACTGTAAGCACACAGTCTGTGTTCACATGTCACCCCTTCAGGGAAAGGATCCCTGACCACCAATCTCTCTTCTCCTGGGTCATTGTCTACTGCTCTTTCTGCTCTCTGTCCTCAGAGCTTTTGTCACCCTGGCCACGGTGTGATGCATTATTTTCACTGTCTGGATCTTCCCCTAGAACATAAACTCTAGGTCAGTGACTTTTTACTTTTCCTTTTTACATTTCATTTTTATGTTGACTTCTCTGTTGAGATCCTTATGCTGCAGTAGAGATCCCATTCTTGATTATGTTTGTAGATAACAGAGGGCTTGACCAGGGCTCATGTGAGGAAGGAAAAAAGGAGGTTGCAGGTTAAGTGAGCTGTCCTGCGGCACACAAAGCAGTGGGGGGCATGGGGGTGACTCAGGATGTGTTTGGCTGCCACAGGGGAGACTTACTTTCATTAATTATCCAGGGGTCTATGCGGTGACCACTTGCCAAAGGCTTGTTACTTATACAAGAATGGGTACTTTCTGTCAAACATCTGTTGAGGGAGTGAAAGGCACCATGGAGCTGCTGACTTCCATCAGTTCTAATTAATGGGGGTAGATTTCCCTTCCTAAGAGGCCCTCACAGGTCCTACTCTGTTCTGTGTAGACCAGAAATTCTTTATATTCATCTTCTGGTAAATATGTAACTGCTTTTAACCCCACGAAATTGAAGACCCAAGTTTCATTGAAATGAGCCTTTTCATAAATACACATTGAGTCATAACACAGAAGAAAATAACATATTCAGATGAGGAAAAATTAACCATCTGAAGAAAAGCACATGTTAATTATGCACATCCAGAATTTACTCACAAAATACAAAGATCCAACATATGCATCTGATTATCTCTTATTCCCATCCTCCAGGCTGTCCTTTATGTTCTTTGCCTGCACAGATATTTTTCACAAACATGACTCTGATACACAAACAATCTCACTATCTCTACACTATCAGTGTCACAGAGGCAGGCAGGATAAAGCCAATAGGAAATGAACTATGGTTCTGATTTTATCCCAACAGGAAAGAAGACATGTTTATAATTTCCCAGTAGGAAATCAGATCTATTTCTGTGCATAGCTTGACAAGATGATGGTATGTCTTTCCCTCTCTATTAACTTAATATCAAAATAATGGGAACACAGACTTAAATAAACAAGAATAGACTTTTAATGTCAATCAAAATACATGCCAATCTCACTTCTACTCTCAGTTGCATGGAATTGAGTGGTTCATTACTGGAAGTATTTATAATTTTCTTTCCTTGTTGTCTAAACAGAGAGAAAAAATGGCTATAACTTTTATTATTATCATTTCATTTGAAGAATTAACTTCTTACAATTTTCCCCCATCTATCCTCATTCAACCAACCGCCCCCCGTTTTTAGCTGTAAGGTTGCACATGAAATAGGTGACATGCTACTTATATGTACCTGAAAATGTGAGCATAAATCTATACAAAAATGATTCCTTAAAACAAATTTCCAGACCCAGAAAAACCTCCTCTTCAATTTACAGAGTCAGCCTCAGATTAATTTTCCTCAGAGATACATTCTCTTGCTCTCCAAGTTGAAAAACATATTCTACATGACTAATTTTCAGTGCTATTTTTCCCTTAGCAACACAAAATGGACTTTACAGTAGAAGAAGCCTGATTTACTGACAACAGCTTTGGCTCAGTGGTGGGGGGTTTGCCAAGAGCCTCCATATGTGCTGTATTTAAGATGTTCCTTCTAGGAGGCTTTTATCAAAACAATGTGTAAAGCAGTGATGCTCCTGGGAGAGTTACAGGATAAAGAGAAACCCTGAATTGATGTCCAAGGCTAGCCTGGGATCCTATTAGGACAGCCATGAATTCTTTAGCTGAAAACTTTCCTCATCCTGGGTCAGTGGCCGTGAGGTTTGTGGCGAGCATGGAGCCGACATTAAAAGTGGGGAGGAGGAGGCCTAGCTCAGATACTTATATTACACATAAGACATTTATTCAGTGTGCACAGAAAGAAAAGACAGACAGACGCTGTATTTATGGGTTCCACAGGGAATGAGGAAAGAGTGAAGGGGAGAAGCAGAGTTGGCTATACCTATCTTCATATAAAGGTATCTGTCTCTTCCCATCATTTATGTATGTATGTATCTATTATCTATCTATATCTATCTATCTATCTATCTTTCTATCATCTATCTATCTATCATCTATCTATCTCTCTGTAAGATATCTATGTACCTGTCTATCTGTCTGGCATCTATTTATGTATTAAAGAGAGTCTGTACTTGTAAGATTTACTTTTTATAGAAATGTCTTTGGAGAATACACTAACTAGAAAAAAAATTTCTCTGTCAGGACTTATAATTCTTAAAAATGTGACTATGCAATTAGACAATGACTTTGTTGTGTGAAGTATAGCTAAACATTTTTATCTTCAATACTGGAAATATTTTTGAAAAAAAGATTTGGGAAAAAGCCAGTTTCCAGAAAATTGAGATTTATTGCCTATAATCCAGGAATACAGTATATAACCTATATTTTGTAATACACAGCAGTGTCCAAGCTAAGATTCTGGGTTTTTGTGTGGGAATATATTATTACTACAGTGAAATTTTTCCCAAAGAAATATAGGCTTACAAAACATTTTCTGTTAAAGTAAATGGTCAGATAGCTCCTCATCAGTTGCCTTTTTGCAATGAATGCTAATATGCTGCTGTCACACTTGAGAGCTTACTTTTCCTAAAGGAGTCCTATCAAAGCATTTAAAAATCTGTCTACTGCAATTTGCAATTAATAATTCACATAAAAACTGGTTTCTATTATAGTTAATACATTAATAAATAAGGTCTTTATAAAAATGTACCCTTCTTTTCCACATAGGATGATTTTTTTTCAGCTTCTACCAACTTTCCACAGATTCTTATCTCAGACCCATCCCAACAGCTTGGCCCCAGTCCCACTGCCCCTCACTTCGCTTAGATTTTCTCTCCTGTGCTGCTGAAAATGTTTCCGAACTGCCCTCAGTAGCTTGCTTCTCCAATTCTCCCACACAGTCTCGCTACACTAATGGAATCCTTGCTGGAAAGGGCCAAAGGTCTTTTTGTGTTGCCAGCATTCAAGGTACACCTGGTACATTGTAGCAGGTCAGCAGTATGTGTTGAATGAACTAATCAACATGTGTCAGTGTAATCTTCCTCAACCTGTCATTACTTGAGCCTAGGATCTATTTAAAGCCATGCTTTCAATAGTCCCCCTCTATTGCCGCCAAAGCAGAGTCCTTCTTTCTGGGCATCCAAGAGCCTCCATGCCTTGGCACAGCCTCTCTCATTCAGGTCTGGCACCTGGGCTCTGTGGGAAGGGGCCAGACGCAGAAGAGTGCCGCCCTCTCCAGCAGGTGCTCCGTGCCCTTCTGCCTGCCTACTCCTGGTCCCACTGTTACCTTGACACCAATCATCTTCCTTCTTAGCTTTCCCCACTCTATCTTCCAAGGGTGTGATAAATCGCTAAATAAAGGGAGTGATTGTTGTGGTCAGCATTTAATGTTGATGTGAATTGCAGTGTTCATTCTAAAGTTTGTCAAAGGCCTGTTTTCTGTTTCCATAGGTAATCAGCAGTGCCTTCGCGGGGTGTGGGGAGAGGGATACAAAAAAACAGTGTTTGATGAAATAATGCATTTCAGTTTTCTAAAATGAAACTAGATATAAAAAAAAATTGTTAACCCAAAGTCATGATTTATCACCTCAGAATATTCCACTTTTCAGTAGCTTTTAGTCTTAAGATTAATATAAAATACTTCACATGATGTGTTTTATGTATTTTTTATGATTCCACCACCGTATTTCTTTCTCTAGTAACTTTGAAATAGATATCATAAAAATAATCATTACTAAAACATAAAGTTAATATTTGTAGGTAAGCTTCTAATATTTGAAGATGGGACAAAATTCAAGAGGTCTTGTGTGCTTGATTTTTTCTGAATCAGGAGCCTAGAAAATGAATAAGTAGGGGAAAATACCAATATTTTAAACAAATGGAATATTAGCAAATCGAAAATTGCCCTACTTGTGTACTTAACTCATGTCTTTAAAAGTTAAAGGAAAATTAAATTAATAATTTTAGTCCTATTGAAAATTATTTAGCAGGCTTTGTGAGAAGGATTTTATTCCCAATACTATATTTTTCTATTCTTTCTTTTATAAAAATAAGAATTTCAATAATTTGAGGAGTAAGAATAAATCTGAACTTTGAAGGGGTCAAGCATAGTCCAGGATTTGGAAGATAAAACGTTAAATGAGCCTTGAGTTTAGTATAACACACATGCCTCTTCTCTCCTTTTTGCGATAATACCTCAGAACAAATAAAACCAGCTGTGTAATCGAAAAATTCAAATTATATACGTTTAGAACAGATGCTAGTTCCAAAGAATCCATCTGAAAATTTATTCTATTTCTTCTGTTACTGAATACAATCAAACTGTTGCTAAAATTACATGAGTATTTGAATCAGGACACCTCTGCTTTATGACAAAAGCTAATGTAATGCAAAGGATATTCTCTACCAGAGCTAAAGGTATCAGAAAACAAGATGATGGAGAGAGATAGAAAGATTGAGATTAATAATGGCTTATGTGTCTAATACTATGAATATAAAATACTATTCTGAGAAATACAGTAAACTATCAAAAATAAAAAACTATATATTTATTTATTGCCTATATATATGTATTTACAATATGTATGTAGTATTTTGACAGCTCATTGAACCTTGACCTAAGAAGTCTAGTAATTGTATACTAGCTACATTGCAAGTTTCATTCATTAACTCTAGCTAACTAATCTAGTTGTAACAAGTAAAGCCATGGTTAATTTAAGATTAGTTCTGTAATTACAGAATGATGTAATTTTCCTGTGAAACATAGACATTTGAGAGATTAGTTCATACTCCTATCCTTGAGACAGTCTGCCTACAAAGTCATTCTTAACAAGTTGACCTGTCTTGATAGAGGTGTGGGTTACATGAATGTTGCCATTTGTCAACATTGGCCCTAGTGCAGCATGAATCCATTTTCAGCTCACACAAATGTATGTTGAGCCAATTCAGGAGGAGCCCAGGTTTTTCCTCCCTTATCAACATTCCTTGAGGCCCTAGGCATGAGCTAAGGGAGGTGGCATGCTTACATATCTAGCTTGTGCTCTCTCTACCTACTTAGTGTTTGCTCTCAGGCCTGCTCTACCTTGTGACAAATCCCAACCCTTGATGGGCAGACTGGTCACATTGCCACTTGGAATCCCATTGCCCAGTGCTCAATCTCTCCTAGGGCTCAGTGCCCATGAGAGCTGCTGCTGAGTTCCCTGCTGCAGAAGGCAGTGCCTCACTTCAAAGATCTAGGGCTCTGGGCTGCAACTCTTTCACTGGGGACTGCCAAACAAACACTCATTGCTGCTGGGCCTTATGGCATGAGCAGCAGGGCACAGACCTACGGCAGAGAGCTCCCTTGCCTAGCACCCCACTCAAAACAAGCAGCCTTCCGAGTCATCTGAGAAACAGGTTGGAGCAGTAGTCCCAGGCATGGTATATGTTGCCAACAGATCCGGATGATAGGGGTAAAGATGCAATACGTTGTCCTCTATCAAATGAGGGATGATCTGGCTTCCCAGACCATTGTGCCCCTGACAACTTCATAATGTAGTAGTCCACTCTCTACTTGCGAAGTTTATTTCCTACTGCTTACTAGGGCACCCAGAGTGCTTGGTCCTTCCTGTTTACCAGGTTGCATTAGCACAATGTCATAAATATAGGGGACTAACATGAGGCTCTGCAGAAAGTCAGAGCATCAAAAGTTTAATGTTTGTAAAGCATTATGTAGGCCAAATAGAGACCACTTCATGACACCCGTCCATCTTTTTTGTATGTCTTTCTTTTTTGCCTGGAATTATTCAGAAGCATTTTCTCTTGTCACTTATTATTCTTTTAAAATTAATTTTAGGTGGTTGTATATTATTCCATTGTGTTATCATATGATAGTCATTAAACTATTCCCTAATTACTGGATATTTAGACTTTTTAAAATGTTAGTTATTAAAAACAATGTTGTAATAACTTTTTGTCTATAATTCTGTTTTTGTTTCTGTTTCTTTAAGCAGCCATTTGAGAAATCTTGATTTGTTTCTCTTCTGGGAAATATTTGAAAACAGTCAATTTTAAAAGACTTGCAAAGAGACCTATTATGAGGCACTTACAGGTATTAAGCAAGCAGTGGGAAATCACTAACACCTTTACTACTTTGCATGTCCCAGAATGCACCTTTTCCTCCATAGCCCTCATTAAATTCCAAATTAACATATAATGCAATAAAATTCTTATCAGAATCCCTTAGGAGATGTTTTAGAAACTGGAACAGAATTCTGAAATTCAGCAAAAATAATACACACTGAAGAAGTGATGAATGTTTAGAAAAAGAAGTTTAAGATAGGAGCTTGTCTATCAGATATGAAAACATCAACTTGTAATTACTAACCACCATTTATTGAATACTTCCTATGGCCAGCTGTCTGCTGAACTGCAATAGCAGTTCCTGCCAGTTAGAGGGACACATCCTGAGTTGACCAGCCAGTCACCTGGCTCCCAATTGGTATGCCTCTCATGGAGGGGCAATGATTTGCCCCCAGTGGAATAAGCACAGGTATATGTATCTGAACTTATTTTTATGCCCCAATTCTGCCATTACCATTGTTAAGTTGAAGACTTTATTCTCTATCATGGGGTCCCACACAACAATGTTTTTGCCCAAGGAACTTACTCTACTTCAACAGATGAAAGACAATTATTGTTATTCATGTGATTTAACAGTTTTATTATATGACTTAAAAGCATATTATTGATAGGATGACCGTTTATGTCCTGGTTTGCCAAGGATGGCTTTGGTTTATGACTGTTGTTCCAAACTAATCATTTAAAGTGTTCCTTTTGCTCTCAAAATGTCCTGCTTTGGATGATAAATTATATGGTCATTCTACCAATTGACATTTGCTACGGCTTTACTGGGAAACCACCCTTGCAAGTTTGCAGTGCTGATCCCAGTATTAGGTCAGAATACATCTCCATAAACGGTGTTGTTCTTCCTCTAAATAGGTCCAGGACCATCATATTCTATTTAAGGAGGAGTGCCATCCCTCACTCTGGTACTGAGTGATCCTCTTGCATAATTTGTTTTGCTTCCCCTACCTGAGACTTGGACTCTGTGAGTTGGAGATCATATTGCTTATTGACATAGGTTGTTTACCTATTGCTGTAGAAAAAGACCTTAGTCCAACCCTTAAACAGTAATCATCATCTATTACCTATCATATTTATTTGGGTAAAAACTTTGGGTATATTTGACTGAATGATTCTGGCTTAGGTTCTTTTTTTTTTTTTTCTCAGCAGGTTACAGTCAGATGGTAGCTGGAACTGGGATCATTTCCAAGGCTTCTTTACTCCAAGTGTAGTGCCTAGAATGGGAAGACGAACATCTGGGCCAGAACAGCCGGCGCTCCTTGGGCATCTCCCTATGTAGTCTCTTCATGTGGTCTTTGCAGCATGGCAGTTGTAGGGTAGCTCAGAGAACCCACAGTGCATGGAAGGAGAGGGAGACAGAGAGCAAGAGAGAGCATTACGTTGGTCCAGGCAATTATAAGGACTTTCCTAGGTTCAAGGGTTAGGCATAGACCTCATTTCTCAATGGGTGAATGGTAATGGCACATTGAATGACAGAGCATGTGGAATGGAATATATATTGATGGAGCAAAAAGAAAGAACCTGATATAGGGCACGATATTTGTCCCACCAAATTCAAAATGTAGATTCAGGGCCTGCTCATGGGCATGTGGCTCTTGCAGTCACACAGGGCTCCAAACTTGGTTTAATGCTTTGCTGTCGCCATCCTGAAATTCTTAACACATTTTTAACAAGGGTCCAATATTCCATTTTGCACTGAGCTGCACAAACTATGTACCTGATCATGCTGAGATTGTTACCTGGCTCTTTCAGACTCTATTCTGAGTCTGAACAGGTAAGAAAATAGGGTTGTGGTTTACTGGGGTGATTAACTCTAGGAAAAATCAGGTTGCTATTGCTAATAAACCATAGAAGTTGTTAGATGTCCACTGGTACATGAGAAAGTAAAGGATACCTATCAAAGAAGTGCTACTAAGGGAAAAGGGAAGGCAGCCCTTAGAAACAAAATTATATCATCCCATAAAATGTTGGTTGGAGGCAAAGGACTGGGCAGGGGAGGAGGTGAGACATAATTATTAAATAAAGCCTGGGGACTAGTTGCAGAAACAAGAACTGTGGCATATAATTGCCTTTTATTCCTTGAATTCTTTTTTTTTTTTTTTAACAGCGGAGCGAGGCTTTAATGACGGTCTTGCAAGATCGGGTGTCTGGTGGGCAGGCACACCTGGGGAGTTTGGCGCCAATAATTTATCTCCTAGTGCGCGAGTCCCTCCCCTGGTTCCTCATTGGCTGAGTACTACAGGGTTCACAGTCTTCTCCGGACGTCGCCTAAACCCGTTATATCTTTCCTTTACATTTGTCTTATTCTTATTGGTAGGTTTAAAAAACTCAAACAGGTATTGCCAGGCCCTTATCAATTCCCCCACCCCCACTCTCAGCCTGAGCAGCTTCCACCATGTGGCCCTTTGTTACTACCTTACTGTTAAAATGTTTAAACATCGTAGTGGGAATAAGTCACATTTAGGTTTTATACTCTTTCCTAACAGTTCCCCCCTCTTTTTATTTAAGAATTTCTGATTTTATTCCCAGTAATGTATTTTAATTTACACTTGGTCCTTTCTCAAATTTTTCTAATAGCTTTTTACTCTCTTCCTCATAGTTCAAATTTTCTTCTAATAAGATTATTTTGGTTGTAGGTCATAGGTGTTTGCTTGTTTAGGGCTGCCTTTATAAGCTTTTGAGTCAAGCCTCTCACACAAGGGATGATACAGCATCCTACAGCAGTTAAGTCTCGCAGCTATAACAAGGGATGTTAAAACAGAGGCAACTATACCTTTCTATTTTCCAAACCATTTTTCCAACCAGTCTATAAAAGGGTCACTGGTGCCAGTTTTCAGCTAATTCATTAGCTAAAGTGGTGCCTTGTAATGATCTACAACTTTCATGCAAATACTTTTTTTCATTGGGTGTGGAGAGAAATGCCAGGGTAAATGGAATGGCCAACTGGACTAAAGCACAAGTCCTAGTCCAGGTGGGTGGCAACAAGTAGCACAGGTTCCCCTTTCCACAGTACCACCAAACATCCAATTGGGGGATGCATAATTTTGAGAAGTTGCCCTCTTTAGAGACATTTAGGACATGGGTACAAGTCAGTAGTTCCCCACAGGAGTTTTGAAACCTTCCCCTTGCCTGGAGAGGCATGAGGAGTGATTCATCTTCCCTATAGAAAAAGAGGGGATTGCCCTTGGGTCTGACTTCTTTAGTGCATGAAAGATTAAAGACAAGCCCTTGCAAGTCTCATTTCCCCAAGCGTCTTTGTCCTGGTACAGAGCCAACGTGCAGGTCATCGCAGTGGGGTCTGTGTCCCAGCTGAGAGGGAATGGGACCACCTGCGCCTGTGGCCATCCAGCAGCACATGAGTAACAATTACTTTTATTCAAAGCGAGTACTGAAAATTTAACTCACTCTACCCAGGCATTGGTGTCTCCATAACTTGTCTCTATTTCAAGAGTCTGTTTTAGGTCTTTTATCTCTGTTACAGTTGTCCATTCAGGACAGAGATACTTATTATCTCCAGAAAGCTGTCTTTGGTCATTTAGGTCACCACAAGAGAGAACCTGACAAGCATCAAACCTAATGGTTTGGGGCTTGATGTTTTAGTAATATTGATTACCAGTTTGACAGGATAACCAGGAGTTCCTTCCCATTCTAGGGCTTCCTGTGACTTGCCTGTGAAATACAGAGTTAGAAGGATAAAAGTCAACATTTTTAGGTTCTTTTTAGTTTCAGCCTTAAGGGTTGGCTCGCCACCTGGTAAACCTGCCAATTCTGTTTTGTCCCCAGGTCCCCCAGTCAAGTTTCTTTACTCTGATGTAATGAGTACAACTCTTTTCAGCCGTCCTCACTGCAGTCTCCATGATCAGGAGCACTTGGTAGGGGCCTTCCCAGCTGGGCTGGAGTCGATCTTCTTTCCAGGATTTTATTAACACCAGGTCTCTAGGCTGGAAGCAGTGAGAGAAGAACTCAAGCGGGGGAGTCTGGATGAGGAGTCCTTTCAGCTTGAGAGAAGATAAGTTAGAAGACATGGCCAGCACATATTCCATCTTTTTCAAGTAAACTTGCTTCATATTTTAAAATTTGAGAATCTATTAGCCAGTGCCCAGCCCACTGATTAAGTAAGCATGACCTGAACCTGGTGAGGAGTACTGACCATGAGGGTCCCTCTGAGTTAATTTCCTGCTCTCTTCTACCAGTAAGGCCATGACTGCGATGGCCTGAACGCATTCAAGTCTATCTTCAAGAGACAGGGTCCAATAGTTTAGACATAAAGGCTACTGGTTGTTCCTTTCCTCCCCAGGCTTGGGTCAAAACCCTACAGAGAACCTTGTTCAACAGTAACAAACTAGTGAAATGACTTCTCTAATGAAGGAAGTGCCAGGACTGGAGTGGTGACTAAGGATTGCTTTCAATTCCTCTAGAATTTGCAGTTCCCCTGGGGTCCATTGGAAAGGGTCTGGCTCTCCCTTTAACAATTTGAAATACAAGCTTCTAGCCTCTCTTCTAACACTTTTTGAGCTTCTCTCAGTAATTCCTCTCTAGGTTTTTCATTCTATCTATCTAAATTCTGTAATTTCTTAGATATATCTAGCCAATTTTTGGTTACAAAATTGACTTTTAAAAGATCCTGTCCTACCTGAGCTTCTGGGTCAAGTTCTGAATATTTTCTCATCTGGTCCCTGAGTCTCTATGAAAAAATGCAGTTGGGGTCTCTTCCTTTTCCCATTGGACTTCAATCACCTTAGAAACACTGAGATCTTGGGGCCAATTCCCAAATTCCCTTTATAAGTAGCCCTCGAAGATCCTGCATTTTAATTCTGTCCCCTAGATTATTACCCCATCTAGGATCTACATTTGGGAACTTTTGTTCTGCTGACTGGACACCCTGGCCCAGTGGGTGTTTTTGTTCCCAAATGGACACAGCAGCTCTCCTGATCACCCCCCTCTCACCACCAGGGAATGGGATATTCATGGTGGACATCAGTTCAACCTAAGTATATATATTAGGTCCCAGGAATTGATTTAGTTGGCCCACTAGACCAAGGGGATCTTCTAGCAATGCTTAAAATTTCTCACCTGAGTACCCGTGAGGGGAGCATTAACAAATTTCCCCTTGTCCTAGTGGGACCTCCCTCAATGGAAACGTCTTGGGATTCCTGGTGGACTCCCCAGAAGGCAAGGGGAAACTCTAAGTCCTTCTTAACACTGTTAAGTCCAGGGAGAGGAAATCCTGGGGCAAAATAACTCCAAAAACTGCAATCAGTCAAAGGGAGAAATAAAGTTTAAAATCTATTTATTGCTCACAAGCTGCGGTCTGGGGTCGTTTCTCTCTTTCAGGCTCTCACATCAGCCAAAAACCGGCCCTCCCCCTCACCTCTAAGGGACAGAATAGCCTTCCATTGACCAGGTAATTACCCATTGATATGGAGATGACTTCTCTCTACCTGAGGAAAGCTGCAAATGCACTAAAGCCATACTTCTTTCCACCTTTGAACGCCTGTTGATATGCAGTTATGCCAAAGCCAGGTGAGATATTCTGGATATGTCACAGTTTTACCCACAGGTTGGGAGACAAGAAAGTGGGTCCCAATGTTAAATAGATATGAGTGGGGTGGAAAGAGAAAAAGGCCAGGAAAGTCCACTAAAAAGACCCAGAATTAATTAATTAAAGCTCAAAAAGACAGGAGCAACTTGGCCTGGAATGTTTGAATATTCCTCAGATAAAGGAGAGGGTACCTCAGCATAGCCTGTCCTTATTTGCTAATCATACAGGCCCAGCCTCTTCTTTTCTTTAACTTTACCTATATGCTATTTTTTTTTCTTTCTGAACTTAAATAGTCTGCAACCCAGACAATCAATTCAGCATGCAGGGGCAGCCGTAAACAACACAGCAAAAGGCAGGAAGGATTCCACCCCAAAAATTGCATTTTAATACCCAGGAGGTCAAGAAGCAAGACCCTCAACTTACTCATTAGCAAACAGACAATAACTCTGTCCCTTTTGGAAGAAGGGCAGCCAGTCCTGATAAGCTCCCAAACCAGGAAGCTGCCATCCTGGGAGGGGACTAAAAGCAGTAAATTTCTTGTGTTACGCTAATTTTG
This sequence comes from Manis pentadactyla, assembly GCF_030020395.1. Lineage (NCBI taxonomy): Eukaryota > Metazoa > Chordata > Mammalia > Pholidota > Manidae > Manis > Manis pentadactyla. Next base: position 81,763,976 of record NC_080021.1, on the reverse strand, counting down.
TAGAATTACCCAGAGGACTGATAAGAAATATAATGTCTCATCAAAGATACCTGAGACCACCTAACAAATCTACACCTCCAGGTGCCGGCCGCACTCCTAAAGAATCCTTAAACAGGGAACCAACCCCTGGGGCGCTCTTCTCTCTGAGGCCTCAAAGTGCACAACCTTTTAACTTAAAACTTTCTCTCTCCAACCTCCCAGGACGCCCACCCCTCCTGAGGCGGCCTCACTTTCTCTGTCCAGGAGTAACTCCAAACAAAACTCTCACTCCGCCTCACCACCGTGTCCCCGCCTCTCAACTCTCCACTGCGGCTGAGATGGACCAAGGAAAACACACAACGCTCTCTTAACACCAGGGCTTGTCCTGGGAGGTCTCTTGTATTTCCTCCTCTCTAGCTTTCCCTTCCGTGGTGTTGAGGGGAAATAGGGGAAGCGCCCTTGGTAACCAACAGATTCCTCAGGTGAACTGGAGGCTTTATTACCATCAAAAAATAACTCAAACCTGGCAAAGCCAGTTTTCTTCTGATCTAACTTTAATCCAGACAAAACAGCAAAATTTGATCATCTTCTGTTTGTCCTTAACCCGGTACAGGAGGCGTCCCCCCAGTACTGTAACCGTCCCCCAGCAGGCTATCTGGGGGGAATTCCAAGGGAGCTCATCTGGTTCCCTTTCTCTGCTTCCCTAGGCCTAGAATTTGTATTTCCCATCCTTCAAGAGGTCCCTGTGTGTGTACTCAATCCCCCATAATGGAAGTTTCTTGCACACACCCCGAGATTACACATCTCAGCCACACACACTCGACCTCTGAAAAATGCCCAACCACCAAGGCAGTACTTGTAGCCCAATTTTTCTACCTTGGCTCGCGCACGAGGTTGCCTGGTTACCGCGGTGTCTGCGTTTTCTCCCCTGCATCGGTCACGCTGTCTCCGCACAACAGTCTCGGGTCTCCCCTCGGCTTCCGTGTGAAGGTGAGATGCCCAGACACAGCGGGCCGCCCAAAGCTGGGCAGGACGTGTCTTCCCACTCCACTTGGGCCCCCACGCGCAGGCAAGAGGATCCCAGACGAGCCCCCAAATTGTGAGAAACACACTCACTGGTCCAAATTCAATAAGTGGACACGGAGACAAAGAGAACAGCGGAGCGAGGCTTTAATGAAGGTCTTGCAAGATCCGGTGTTTGGTGGGCAGGCACTCTTCCTTGAATTTTTATGCACATATTTATTAAATACAATTGTTCTTCTCTCTTCTCCTTTAATCCATTTGTGTGTGTGTATGTATGCATATTTTTGTTATTGGTTATTGACTATACCATTTAATCCATAGGCTATAGAATAAAAAGACAGAATTATGACAGAATTAAAAAAAGAATGACTTAATTTAGACTTTCTAGATAAGAATGGCTGCAGTAAATAATGAGAATTTAGATTGATCACTTTTGGGTAAGTGATGAGCACTTTTCAATTGTGAGCAGGTTAATTGCATTATACATTGCATATTGTGTGTGTGTGTGTGTGTGTGTGTGTGTGTGTCTGTCTGCCTGTCTTAAGAGGTGAGCTGTACTGGAAATTTGTCTTTTAATTTAGTCTGCATATTATTTTTGAGGAATTATATTTGGGAAATTCCATATCTTATGGAGCCCAGTTTGGCTTCAACTATAGAAGCTGAAAATGCCTCATACTTGTTTTCCAGACTCTCTTGCTACTAAGGTGTGTGCATATAACATAGGTCTTTGCCTGTCATGAACTGAACTGAAAGTTGGTGATGCAAAAAAATTCAGTCTGGTAATAGATTGTATGAGTGGCAAGCTACAACCATAGTTCCTAATGTTGTGGTATCATTTCAGGCATTATTTTTGACCAAGGAGCTTCAGCTCTAATTTTCCAGGCCTCTGGGAGAGTCTATTTCCTACTTGGTATCTTTTTAATAAAGTGTTTTTTGCTAATTTCAACCAGAGTTAACTTTTGTTGATTGCAAAAGGAAACCTGACTAATACATATGGAAAGATGATTACTGAGCATTAAGTGAAATTGGGAATTCACAAAAAAGTATAATATCCTATTTTTAAGGATGGGGAAGGGAAATATTCACAATAAAAATATTGGATAAAATACATAAAAATTCTAATATGATTATGTCTAGTTTGTGGGACCAGGGAAGGTTCTCTTCCTCCTTCTCTTATTTTTCTTCTTCTCTCTCGCTCTTCATTATTGACTCTTTTCTCATCTTTCTCCTCTTCTGAAAACATCTTTTCTGGTGTCCCTTTACTGTATTTAGAATCATTACTTGAAATGTCTTTAACAATTGTGAGGCAGAAAGAAGGTTTAACAAATTGTAGCGATACCTAGGAACTCATAAATTAAGTACTCCAACTTCTTTACTTACACAGGTCAAGATATGGAGGACCAGAAAGGTTACTAACTCAAAGTCACAGAGCAAGCTCAAGGTGGAGTTAACACTAGAGCACAGGTCTTCACTCATTCAAAAAATGTGTGTGTGTCAGGCACCGTTCTAGGCTTTGGCTCTAGAATAATGAATGAGACAGATACGGTCACTGTCCTCATGAAGCTTAAATTCTCCTGGGGAGAGGTAAACAATTACCAGATAAACCAATACATAGTATTCTAAGTAGCAACGAATGTTATGAACAAAATAAAAGGATTATGCAAAGAAAAAAGGAAGTGATTTAGTGTGTAAATAGGAAAGTTAGAGGAGCATCTTCATGCTAACATTTCTGCTGAAAGCTAAGTGATAAGAAGGAGGCAGATGTGGGAGAAATTGGGGAGAGAATTGCAGAACTAACAAAGCATACCTAAGTCTCGCATAATCAAGGAACAGAGATGGCCAATGAGAATGGAGCACCAGGGGGCAAGCAGGGTATTGAGATGTGATCAGAGATGGATTAAAAAGTATAAGTTGTAGCCTTTGGAAGTTTTATTGCAAGACAGTGTGATCTAAGACAAAAATGAAACACCAAGACAAGCTAGTCTTCTGGACTAAGACACACACTTGTATGCCCCACCCAAAGAGTTCCTGATTCAATATTTTAGAGTTTGCATTTCTGGCAATTTCCCAGATGATGCTGATGCTGCTGGTCCAGGGACCACACTTTGAGAACCACTGGTCTGGTGCAATATTCCTGGTGGCAGATGATAATGTCTTAGACAAGGGTGGTAGCTGTGGAGGTGAAAAGAAGTAAACATGGGCTGCATTTTGATGTTAAAGCCAATAAAACTGATTTAATGATTTGAAGTGGGGATAGTGAAGTGATTTGAATTGAAAGGGGATGGTAATGCCGGTTACTGAGATGGGGAAGTCAAGAGGTTGGAGGGAGATAGGTTGGGAAGCTGAAGCAGGAATTAGGTGTTTTTTGGTCTTATTATTTCACTTTTGGTCTTGAGTTATATAGGTAGAGATGACAGGCAGAGTGGGTTTGTAAGTCTGCAATTCAGGTGACTGGGCCTGAAGATGGTGAATCTGGTGCACATTGGTGAGACTGAGTGAGAAGATAGACACACAGAGCTGCTCTGAAGTACTCCACCATTTTTAAAGTTTTGGCAAAAGAACATTGGAAACAGAAAGAGTAGCCAGCAAAGCAGGATGAACACCAGGAGAGTGTGGGGCAAACTGGGGGAAGTGCGTCAGTGTGCCAATTGTTGCTCAAATTTAGTAAGAGGGTGAAGCTGAGAAATGCCCATTACCTCTGGCAATATGTGGGCCATCAGGGATGCTGACCAGGGGTGTTGCAGTGACCTGAATGTCCTGGAAGGTTGATTGCACTGGTTAAGAAATGAAAGGGGCGTGAAAAAACTGAAGTAGCAAAAGTGGGCAAATCTTCTGAGAAGTCTGGCTTCTCAGAGAGAAGAAATGAGACAGGGCAGCTGGACAAGGGCATGAATCAATCCAGGCAGGAGCTTGTTTGGTGATGTTTTTAACTTCAGGGATTCCACACCAGGATTAAGTGCTGATAGGCAAGCCCATACAGGAGGGAGGATCTGAAGCTGCCCAGGACGTGGGGGTCATGGCAGGAACCCTGTCCTTGGCAGTGGGAGAAGTTGCCCAGGATAGTTGCTGGGACGGAGCAGAGTGTAGCAGCAAGAGATATGGGCTTGTTCCTCCTCCCGTATCTGAAGAGCCACCGACTATATAAGAGAACACTAATTAATTGTCAAATCTTTGTCAAATAATTTGAGGATCCACAGGAAGAAATGTGCTGGGTAGGAGAGAGAAGAATGTAGGGAGTAGGACGTCCCTGATGAAAGGAGGTAAAGCCACGTCCAGTGATTTTTGGGATCAGTAGGCAAACTTGTTTTAATGCACAATAAAATAGAACATTTTGAGTGGCATAGAAGAAAATAAGGTTCCTTGATAACATGCATTATATAGATAATGAGGGTTGGAAAGAGGTGGTATGAAATGCTGTCCTCCATCGTGAGGAATAAATTATTTTTTCAAAAGGCCCTATCATGCCTTATTTCTTAAATCTTCCATGATTTGTGATTTCATTCGTTAATCTGAGCACAGAATTTAAACATCTAATCAAGTTGGTAAGACTTATGCCCTTTAATTTAAAACATTCAACTACTCAATTTGGTATTCAAAATAAACCAAGGGGGGCCTGGGATTTGGATGTTTAGTAAGTCCCAAGTCTTTATACTATTAGTTTAAGCAGAGCACAAATTCAAAAGCCAGGAATATGTGTACATCAAATATTCATGAAGATCAAGTAGAAATACATTTTTTAGAAAAAAACCATTTAAAATTTTAGATTTGCAGCAACACAGAAACCAACTGTATTTGTTGTTAGGTTTGTGTCTATAAAGGGTACATCACATGCTATTTACTTTGTTTTAGATGCAGCCTATGTATGCTGATGGTTTTTGACTGCTCTGTTCAAAATAGTGTCTATCTATCTTCCTTCTGTGGGAAGCCACTAGGAGCCAAAGGGCATTTTCAGTTAAATATGATTTTTATTCATGAGGTTGCTCCTTCTTATTCTCTTGCTTTAGATCTTTCTGTGTGTGACAGGTTCAGAGGTTCAGTCTGATAAGCATGAGAAAGTTTGAATGTTTATTTAAACCTCTTGCACCTGCAAAAATCCGCAAGAATCTTTTGAGAGCAGCCTTTCTTTCTTGGGAGTTTGCCGGTACCTCTGGCTTTCTTTCATATTGGCAGTCCTTCATATTGGCAAATTGTCTGTCTCATGGCATTTCATTACTTCTGCTCTGAGCCCTGGCAGTGAAGGAGAAATGCAGGTACTGAGAAAATATCCACATTTTGCAAGAGAAAGGAAGGACCACGTTTTTAGCATGTGACATCTGTGGGTATACAGGGACAAAGGGGTGGCTATGGCTGAGACACCAAATTGTTATAAAATTTGAGAGATGCTATGCTTTTAAGTTGTAATTTTACCATTAATAACTTTAATCCTTTAGATTAAAAAGTTTTCTAGCTCAAATTCATCATTTTGTATTAATCTAATTTTATGGTGTTCATTCATCTAGTTAATCCCCTGTTCTGTGCCGGGTGTCAGGTGAAGCACCAGGGATCCATTCATGGAGAAGCTCACACAAATAACCAAGTCAAGGAGGTGGGCCTCTAGGGTCACTCCTTTCTTCCCCCTTCCACTGAGTCGGCACCTTTGTCTATGCCCCTACGGCACCAGCTTCATTATCCAACAAATATTTCTAGAACATTTTGTTGGTCACGAATTGTTGCCAAAGAAACAATCACAGTTACAAACCCTCAGTGATATACAACAATAAGCATTTATTTCTGATTCGCTCATCTGCCTGATAGGTGGGTGTTGGCTTATGGAGGCTAAATTTGTTGAGTTTGGGTCTCAGCTGTGAAATGGGCCCAGATATGCTCCATTTGTTTTTCATTCCCTCCAGACCATTGGATACCCAAGGATCTTCCCATGGCCTAGCAGAAGCACGGGAGGGGCAAGTGGAAGCATGTGATGCTTTTGCAGTCAGAGCTGGCACACTGACACATTCTACTAACCCAACTAGTCCCCGGCCACATTTCACCATCAGTGGTGTGGAGATACATGCTTCTTCCTCGGATTCTGGCTGGGGAGAGAGGGAGTAAATATCTGCTCAATGAAATCTGCTGCACAGCAACCCCAAGGACCTGCTGTGTGCTAAGCATTTGTAAGCTGCTGGAGAGGCAATGCCTTCTGAAAGTTCAGAGTTTCTTTTCCCGCTCTTCTCCCCCAACTACAGGCAAGTATGCTGAGATCAACCAAAAGCAATAATGCAGGCAGGGGCTAAGAATATGGGTCCTGAAGGCAGGCAATCTGTGAGTTCTCGTTTTTCCATTTATTAAATCTCTGATGGTGAACAAGATTTTTTATCCTCTCTGAGCTGCAATTTTTTATCCTCTCTGAGCTCCGTATCTATAAATTGAAAGTGACAATAAGGTACCCATCGCAGAGAGAGCCTGTGGGGATAAATAGAAAATGCCTATAAAGTTTTAGACTCTGGCACAATGTACATGTTCAGTAAACGGGCACTGTCATCACCAACACCAGCATTCCACACAGCACAGAAGAATAGTCTCTGCTTCAGAGGTGCTGGGAGTGAGCTCTCTCCAAGGGCCTGTCCAACTGGGTTCTGCAAGTCAGTTACGCAGTTGGCTGGCCCGTCTGCTTTCCCAGGTGAACTGTGAGCTTCTCTAGAACAATATTTATCCCTCCCTCCGCAGCTTCTGGCATGTGGCTGGCCCTCGATGCATCCTGGTGGTAGACCACTGAAATCCCATCCCCTCCCACTGCTCTGCACGGCACTGCTGTCAAAACTTGCTGCACTGGAGGATTGCTTGAGGTCTTTTTGGCTTTGTTTATTGCTGTTGTTTTCATTTCCAGTATGTCACAGACTGTTATTTTGTCTCTACTCTGTTCAGTGAAACTGATCCTGTGATCGTGTGCTTGAATGTCACAGCCATGTCAAATTGCCATAAAAGTTTCTCAACATTTACTCATGATTTCTGTACTTAACATCTTTGTCAACTAGTAGTAATCATTCTGTAGACAGGCGGCAGTTCCCATACCCCCTTTTGAACAGAGCTGCTGTACGTTTTCTGAGATCCTGATTACATAGGCTGGTGGAAAATCATTGCCAAGTCTGCAGATAAGGCGGCACTCCCCTTCTGGAGCCTTCCAGATACTTAGAGCCAAGGGGTAAAAACCACTATTTATCTTGTCAATGTTTTTTCTCAGATAATTTGTCCTTGCTTTTTCTCTGCAGCCTGGTTTTTCTATAAAAACACACCACAAGCTGCACATATGCACAGATGTGAGTCTAGTGTTGGGTCAGGTCCGAAGAATTCTCTGGTTTGCCCTTTGGGAGCCTCCGAGAATTCTTCAAGCCCTAACGCCTTTCCAGCAGGGGACTGTCACCACCAGGAAAAGAGCTTGGCCTGTTCCAGAAATACGTGAGTACCTTCTCAGAGGCTCCTAGAACTGTCGATAAAATTTGCTGAGAACCCAAACAAGAGCTACTGTCTGAGCATCAAGTATTTATGCGCTGTTTCACTCTTATCCACTTCTGGATTCTTAAGTAGCTCACTGCATAACTTAAGTGGATCTTCTCGGCTGTGACTTACTAGATCTTTCTAACTAACCTAGCATGGGGAGTGATTCAAGCCCCCGGGAAATAGGGAGCTCCTGGCCTGGAACAGGTGGCTGAGCCCCAGCAGAAGGTTCATCACATTTCCAGCCTGTTCCCTGCCTGCTCCATCTGGCTTGCTGCCCAGCACCACGGGCTCACAGGCTGACCTGTGCTGGCACTGCTCTCATCCCCCGGGAAGGCGGGCACAGCAGCTTGGGGCTCCTGCAACCTCTGGGAGCTAGTGGAGGTGTGTGTAACAGGGTCAGACCTTTGTGCCCCTCGTCTGCCTTACCCCAGCCTCTCTCTCCCCCCATCAGAATGCATGTACCTTTATCCTCTAATGCTCCAGTCTCTCTTGCTGAACAGCTCGGCTGGTGTGGGGTGCTCCTTGACCCACCCAGATTTGACAGCCTGGGGACTTCCCTGCTTTCCCTCCTCCAATTCTGTATACCCCACTTTTGGGGCCTTATCACTGCAGGAGATGGGGACATTAGACTATAAGTTGGGAGGAGGCTTGGGGAAGGGTCTGGAGTAGAACCACTAGTATGGATGAAGGGGGTAACAAGATCTCCCAGGGGAGAGGAGCCAACCTTGGCTGGTGGATGAGAAGGCATATTTATTTTTAACTGGACAGTATTTAAAAAGAGAACAGAAAGTCGAAATGGCAAGGGAGACCCTGAGTCCCTTCTTACTCACCATACTTCAAGGATCTAGTGAAGCCAGAGGTCTCATTACAGGTGCGATGACCTGGCCTCGATCTCTCACCTGGCTGCCTGTAGGCTCCAGGGGACAGTGCAAACACCCCAAAGTTTCTTCAGCAGCATCATTTAAACAAACAAACAAAACAACTCCAACAGCATGGAGCTTCTGCTAAAAAAAATCATACCCCCCAGGAATCCTAAATGGCTACAACACAGAGCTCAAAGGCCTTAACGCTATGCCCTCTGTCCCATAGTGTCGGCCTCTATGTTCACACCCCCCCGGCAGCATCTGAACTGATTAACCAGTGGTTCTTCATATAAACTCCAAGTTTTCCACCCCTGGGTTTGCCTGTAGGGCCCCTATCTCTAATTTCTACATGCACAAAGCTTCCCAGCCCTTTGTCCCCCGTCATTCATGTCCTACATGCCCCTTCCTTGATAGTCCAGAGTGTAATGCCTTTCTCGTAATTGGTGTTCAGTAAATGTTTCTGGATAAGACATTTAAGGAAAAATTGCTTTCCTCTTCAGGATGGGGCAGTGTCATTTTGTTTTTTAGTTTGGCCAATGAAGATTTCAGTTTCTAGCCTCTAGAGGATTTTTATGTAATGAGGAGTGTTTCGATAATGAGTTGGCTTTGGAAGTTATCAACTAGATGACTAAATGAATGCATGCATGAATGAGTTTGGCCTGTTGTTGGGGATGGCCGGGAGTTTTGCATCATTTTCTATTATACCTGGAAGGGTTTTCCTTTTGGGATATGGTCTCTTCTTTCTTTTTTCTTGTCTCAAATCTTAGATATTGTTGTGATTTTTGTCAAAACATGTGACTCTCAAGGAAATTGCTTCTCTTAAAATATTCACAGCAAGTTTCCCAATCACACTGTAAATGAATATTTTCCAAGTCTATGAAACAAAAGTCTAGACAGAAAGATCTACTTCCTAGAATCATAGATAATGCAGAAATCACCTTCTACAAAAAAGGAACCAGGGTGCTGAGGATGCCACCCCAACACCCCTGCCCCCTGTGATCACTGATAGCTGGTGTCTGAGGCAGGACTGGACCTCGAGTCTGCAGGATCCCTCTCCGTGTGCTCCCACTGGCCTCCCTTCTCATTGTTGGAGCTGCTCACTTGCCCACCTTCCTTGTGTTTGAGGCCTGAGGGGAGGCAGCAGGAAGCAGAGGGGACACTTGGGCTGAAGCTGGAAGTCCTGCTTAGAGGTCAGGCTCTGACTTCTTGGCATTGATGGCAGGCCAAATACCTAATTACATTCACTCTGCTTTCTTGCTTATAATATGGGAATGAGCCCTTCCTGTGATTGCAGGGTTCCTAAGTCACTGGGGGTGTCATAAGAACCAAGTGAAGCCTCTCTGCTCCGTCCACATCCTGAATCCTGTTCCACGTGGACTCTGCATAGGTGATGTTCTGTCCTCTTGGGGCGCCACACCAGGAACCACAGGAGGCTGGCTCGTCCCGACATTGGTCATGTTAACTTGGATCCATCGGTTAAGGCGAATCTACTAGGTTCCTTCATGCTAAAGTTACTATGTGTCCTTTTTTAATTAACTAGCAATTTGTGGGGAAATTCTCTGAGGTTGTGTAAATACCCTTGTTCCTCATCAAACATGTATCTATAAATTTTCATATCATTCATGACACCTGCCTGAATCCATTATCAGTTGGTGGAAAAATGGTGAAATCCTAACTCCACCATTCGCTTCACATCCAGTATTGAATTCGGATCTTGTCACAGTGAGTAAGACAAAGACTCTGCCTCCAGGAATTCACATAGTTTGTTTATTCCTTCAATACGTACCTATCCTTAATCTTAGCTATGTCCCTGGAACCAGGCTTAAGCACTGAGCATACAATAGACAGCAGGACACCACTGTCAGTCTCTCCGTGGAGCCCTTCTACTGCCAAGATGAGGCAATCAACACTATGAGGAAAGGGTTAAAAGTAAACAGAATCTTCCAGAAGTGCTATGAGATCATATGACTAATATTTCAGGAGAGGCTGTTTAATCTCCATGAGTGGTGTTTAATCTGAGCCATGAAGGAGCAGGCATTTGATAGTGACAGGATGGGATGGAAAGCACCTTCCAGGCAGCTTTGAAGGAGGAAGGCCCTCTCTTACTCAGGGAGGCTCCCCCACCAGGTCTCCCAAGTCCCCGCCCCCATTGGTCCTCACACAGAACTGGAGGCCACTGTGCCCCAAGACTCGTCTCCTTGAGGGAACAGCCATGGGTCAGCTTGGTCTCCTAGGAGGGAAACATGGCCTGACCTCCAGTCTCTCTTCCCCCCATCAGGGAGTCAGGGAGATATGCCTGTGAGTTGGAGAGGGACCAAAGAAAGATCTCCCTACAAGTACAGGGTTAGACCTTAACATCCCACAGATTTGACTCAAGGGACTCAGGCCCTGAGTTAACACTGTGGATGGAGGATGCACACCCCAAATTCTGCCCTGGTAGCATAGAGAGGAATCATACTCTTCCAGCTTGCTGCAAGAACTCAGTGTGATTATGGTTGAAGAGTCCTCAGCGCAGTGCCACACCCTACCAGTAAGACGTACTAATGACAGCTTCTGTGCATATTTTATTTTATTTTCCCTTAGAGCCAGGGTTTATTTTGGTGATTGTTATTAACGTGGTCTATCATTCCAACAACTAATATAAAATAGTATATGGCCTAATATGGAATGCCCCTAATACACATAACATCACAAAATACATTTCATTTCAGGGTAGTACTCATTAAAATGGCTTTTGATATAATTCTATACCTTACAGAAAGAAAACTAACATGGTGCTTGAATTCTGCTTTATTTCCAAAAAAGAATTTGAAAAGCCGAGCTTGAGCTTAGGTTTCTGATAATGATTGTGAAGACCAACAAAGATGAAAATAAAAGATCAATCTTGTTCCTAATTGCTAATGATCATAGTTGGACTTTCATAAACGTCTGAAGATTGTGCCTTGTTGTCCCTTCAACACCTGGGACTGAGGAGGCTGAGCAAGGTCACTAGGCTCTGTTTGTGTCAGGGCAAGACAAAACACATGTTTATTGGCTATATCCTGCCAATGCTCCCTGAGACAATAAATCCATGCCACAGCGAAAGGGAGACAAACAACACTTACATGTTCCGAACTAAGGTGACTGGACATTTCTGAAATGACCACCTTTCTATGGTATCATGATAAGGACATGTGCTTTTCAATAAACTGGCTGCAACTCATACATCTAAATGAGGCTTATCCTTCTTGGTAGTTGTTGTGGGAGATGATATATGAATTTGCACAGAGGTGTCATTTCCTAAAATATTCTGGAAATCTGTTTTTGGGATGGTCCTAAAATACCTTTGGAAAAACTACTTAAGAATGATCGAGGTATCATTTACTCTGTAGTTATATCCTATTCTAAAGTAAAAATAAAATCTTAACACTCATATGACTCTCTTTTTGCTGTTTCCTGAAATGGATCCAATGTCTAAATAGGAGGATGATCCATCCAAAGTGAAATGTGCCCTACTTCGGGTTTGTGGGCACAGGTTCAAGTTCACACACCAAGGAGGACACTCTCTGTCCTGGGACAAGGGCTAAGGAAGGCCATTGTGCAGCTGAGCTTTATCCTTTGGGTGGAGAGAAGATCATGCTTGGTTATCTAGGAAGATCAGAACCCAGTATATGAGATAACAGCATCTGACACTTCTGGAAGCTCAAAAGCCTAGTAAATCTCTGAGCCAAGACTGAGTGCAAATCTGGCTGCAGTGCAGAATCATACTGAACTTCCCAAACTGCAGCATGAGGTGTGCCTGAGATAGGGCAGCCAAGCAGGACTTGGACACCTAGGGATCCCAGCCTCATTTATTCCTGAGCACCTTGCAAATAACGATTTTTCATGGGAGCTTGTCAGGTTTGGAAGTGCTGCATTCCTGCACCGTTTCATTCATTCATTCACTGACTGCACTTTTAATTGATTATTATGTTTATTATGATGCAGGCACAGTACCAGATCTTGGATTCATACCCATGAAGAAGACACACCTTGTCTGTGTGTTTAAAGTGCAATGGAGGGCTAGACAAGAATGAGCAACATCTCTGTCTATACGTATAGTGAGAATTATGGAGAAATGATACTTTTCTTCTTTGTATCTTACCAGTTTTTCCAGTTTTCCTATAATTATTGGGTATTTTTTCAAAATAAGAATAAACAAGTGTTTAAAGTGCCCAGGATTTCAGAGCCCATCCCCCTGACTTAGGGTGGCTGAGCAACAAACATCTCTAGCCCAGGCCATTCTTAACAGTCCACTGATTCATTCCCTGCAGTTCTGCTCTGTTTGGGCAAAGTTTCCAAGGAACATATGGGTCTAAGAAACCAGCTCAAGATCCATGCAGTTACGCACTGTCTTTAAACTAACAAACTCTCTCAATGACACCATGCACAGGGCATTGGTCAGAATTATTTGCTGAAAATGACAGAAAAGCCAACTCAAATTGACTATGCAAAAAAGGAGGGGGGGATTATTATTTTTTTCTTACAGAACTGAAAGTCCGATTGGCATGGCTGGAGAGTGGCCCATCTTTGTTGGGCCTCACACTCCAGACTTGGCGGGCCAGCAACTCCTGGGTCACCCCCACTGGCCATTCAAGTGGAGCCTCTCCCCTCTGCTCACTGGGAGGACCACTGACTGGGCCAGGGGCCAGGGAGTGGGGACACATGGTCATGGCTCTGCCTGAGTTGCCAGGAAACTGGAAGACGAGAGCTGGTTGGGGTGAGGGGAAGTGGTGGGGGTAGCCCTCGCCCCTCAAGGAGACCAGGGGTGATGTTTACAAAGGGGGTGGTGGATATACAGACAAAACAGCAATGTCCATGGCATGACCTCTGGACTGTAGCCCAGAGAGGAATATCTGAATTAATGTGGTTAATAATAGACCATTTATAATCCCCTCAGAGGAAATGAAAGAGGAACAGTTAATGAGAAGAGAACATCAGTTCTCTTGATGGTACCGTCCTTTTATTGGCTATGTGGCCAGAGCTCAGGGGTTAGGGGCTGGGGAGTCGTGTAGTCTCTGCAGGCTGGATTCATCTGTGGGAATCCACTGAGTGTTGTCACATTGGAGCAATCAAACCTAATCACGACATCACTGCTTGACACAATATTGAGGTGTTCATTTTGAGAGAGAATAATTGTTAATGGCTAACATGCTCTGAGACCTTATGAATCCAAACAACAACAACAAAAATCTCAGCAAAGATCATTACTTGAAGTGGTTAGACTTTGGTTCTGGGAGCATCTTTGGCTTGCCTCCCTTTGCCATTTCTGTTCCCCCCTCTGTTTCTTGGGTGGGTGTCGTTTTTCCCTCCTGTAGCCATCTCATGCTGGGAACAGATTTCCCCTGTGCCCTGTGGAGAGCATCATCACCTGCTATGCATTCTCAGGAATACGCTCTACTCTACTATATTGATCAACTGTTGTCATTTAAAAGAAATGCCACGCTGGACAGAGTTCAGTGTTGGTGGACTTTTAACGAGCTGTGCTGTACACTGTGTACTCTTTGGAGAGACAGGGCCATTGTTCTTGCTGCTCTGTGACTGACTGTGGTATAAGGAACAGCCCCAGTGAGGGTGTCTTTGCAGCTGCCACAGGCTGCTATGTGGTTTGTATTCCAGCCTTGTGTATTATCTGCAGGAACATCCATTTGATCTGCAAGGTCTCAGGGTGGAAATGAGATCAGTTCAGATGGAATTAGCAGCAAACAAAACCCACATTGCAGGGTTCTGTCTCTCTACTCACAGTTTCAAGTCCCTCAGTTACAGAGCCCAACATCTCTAGTATAAGTCTGAATACACACACACATCTGTATAAAAGTATTCACACAAAATCCTTTTGGTTCAACAATTCTAAGTCTTCCAAAGTGTTCATGTTCTGATGGCATCTAGAGTGTTGCTCCTTCCTGGTGGGAGGCGTTGCGGCAGCCTGTGGTGGGAGATGGACATGACAACGATCTCACACTAGTTCTGCGAATACGGTTCTTTCCACTCAGTCGCTGCTCTTGGTCTTCTGTCCAGTAAACTTCCTTCTATATCGATTCAGTGGCAGAACAGAGTTCTGCACAACTGAGCCCTGAACTACCGTGAGCAGATATAAATACTTACCTAATAGATACAGTGTGGTGTAGTTTCTAGCCCATGGAAAGTTATAATACATAATGAGTTCTACAAAAAGCTGTGTTTCAGTAAGTCAAGTTCACAATAGTATACAGCAGTCAGGGAAACTTCTCTGCCTCTCCTGGTTTCCCTGCCTCCCCTCTCACTCCAAGTTCTCTCAAGTTCCCATTAACTGTAACAGCGAAGCACAGTGGAAAACCTAATTGCTTTAAATGATATTCTATTGCAGGCATTCACAAAGAAGGGAATGGCTTTGTTCCGTTCAGAGCATGGATTGCCTATCTAGGTCTTTAATTAACTGCACTCATCTACATGTCTCTACACCCCATTTGCACCAAAAGGACTTTTAGAACTACAGTTAATTCTTTAGATAAACCCAAACTAGAAAGTCTTATGAAGTCAATTAGAGTTAGAGTTAATGCTGGGCAGCATGTATGCAAAGTAGGTTTTCCCAGATGAAGCCACACTGTGAACACTTAGATGGGTGTGTTTTCCCATTGCCTTCTCAGTGGGAAAAGTTAAACAGACCAATGTATGATTTCAGCAACAATGTTAAACAACAATTAAAAAACAATGGAAAACATGTCACTCGGCCATACATGATTTATTGCCAAATTATCTCTACAATGAATAATTGTCACATGCATTTGCAGAAGGGAGGTTGCTCCATGTTGGAAAGACCAGGTGTGGAGTGTGGCGAGGTATGGGGTGTGGTGGAATGGGAAGGCTGAAAAGGAAGTAGTTTGATTTGGGGTTTCCAGGATGTAAGCTGGAACTAGGGGAGAGGAGGGGCAGGGAGAGTGATGGATGCCCCTGGAGCTGGGTTCTCTCCCTTATCAACCTGCTTGACTTGTGTTCCACAGAGCCCAGGACCCACCCAGCCTGCAGCAATTATTACTTAAATGAAGGCAGGAATGACACTTTTCCTATGGTTACTCATTTCCTGAAGTTCAGGTCTCCTTTGTGGTG
This sequence comes from Manis pentadactyla, assembly GCF_030020395.1. Lineage (NCBI taxonomy): Eukaryota > Metazoa > Chordata > Mammalia > Pholidota > Manidae > Manis > Manis pentadactyla. The sequence goes on along the minus strand of NC_080021.1, from coordinate 81,748,533 downwards.
ATAATACCTTTTGCATCTAATGAAATGAAAGAGTACAGAAAGGGGGAGGAGAGGAGGAGGGATACCAGTCCACCAATCGCTACCTTGTACACAAATTTAACCCCCACAACAGGGTTGCTGGGGACCTACAGAGGAGGCAACAGTGTCTCTACTTCACCTGTGAGGAAATTGCAGCTCAGCAAGGATGATGAGGGTGGGCGGTGGGGTCAGCCTGCAATGCCATCCACCCTGCCGGCACCTCAGCTGGTTTCTATGACCTTTAGAGAATCAAGTTCCCTAAAAACTGGTTCCTGACTCAGATACACATAGCAAACTGTTTGCACTGTTTAATCTGTGACATAGTTTAATATTAAATTAAATCTGCCTCTTGGAGATTAAAGGCTCTGATGAATATCCCAGAGAACTAGTTTAAACTGGTTTAACTTGGAATTTCCCCTAAATGGCATTGGATTTGTAGAAGATTTTTTCTTCTTAGACACTGTCTTGCCAATGGGTTTCAGCCCTAGGCAAGTTCGCTATGGATTCACTGTGACCAAAGAAATGACAGTGAAAGGGGTGAAAGGGTTATAGCCAACTTTATTTTCACGGTGGCAGGTCAATCACTAGAATCCCGTCCACTCAGAGCAAGTGTGCATGCAGCAAGCCGGTCTCGGCCTCTGGGTCTCTGTCCTTGGTGCTGCCACCACTCCAGCCTCTGCTCTGCTCCTCTGCAACCTTGCAGGTGTGCCACTGTGTCATGCAAAGCAACTGGGTGGGGATCTTTATATGGAGTCAATAGCAACGTATTGTCCACATCTGTGTAGTGAGCTAGCCAGTCTGGGCCAGGTGAGAATCCTGGCCATAGGAACCTTCTTTTTATCCACAGACACTTACTATGAACTAGCTGAGGGACCCTTTCTGATCCGCCCCCTCCTCCTCTTCGGTGCTGTGACTCCCGCAGTGTATGTGCTGGTGGGTAGCCTGGATGACTTTTCCAGTACCTGCAAGGTTCCTCCCTTTCTTCTTTCAGTCTTTACTAGAAGGATGCACTGAGTAAGGCCACTTCCTGTCAGTTATCCCAGCTTTATTCTTTTTTTAAATTCATGTATCATCATCTAATATGCTGAGCACCTGATTCATTTAGTTTATTGATGATCTTGTCTCTCAAAGGGACCAGCACTCTTTGTGTGCGGGGGAGGCTCACAGCTATATTTCCAGGCCTAGAGCAGTGCTGTTTACAGGGCAGAGACTCCTGGAAAGGAAATGAGGTGGAGCAGGCAGGAGAGGAAGAATAAGGGGCACGTGTTTGCAGAGCCTTGTGAGCCATGGGACACACTGATGGGAAGCACCCTGCTAAGCCTTTCTGTTCTGTCTCAGATTAGGACTCCTACAGTGACTTTGGGTGCTCTCTAACCCATAGTCGCTCAACAAACATTAAGCACCTACACCCCAAAATCCCAGACCATTAACAAGGCAGCAGGGACATGCAGGAGGAGAAAGAGAGGCTGTCTTCAGGCAGGCCGCACTCTACTGGGCACATGTATGGGGACAGAAAGAGGAACACAGAACTGCATCACAGCATCAGCTGTAGTTTTGTCTTCTCTTTAGGTAAGATGTTGGCCCTCCATTTTTTTTCTTTTCCCCTAAACCTGAAGGTGTGAGAAAGCAACTCAATTACCAGGAAAAGCAAACTAAGAGCAAAATTAAGGGTAAATAAATGCTGAAGAGGAGAAAATGCTTTATATTTCCTTTTCAGCTTGAAATCAGCTTATCTGCTGTGCTGCATAGCATTTCAAATACTCCTGAACAGAAGCCCCTTCCCCACCTCATACCACCACAATTTAAATTTTTTAAATAACCATATGTAATTTGAACCTCAGCACAGTTGTCTGTAATAAATTCTTTAAGAAATCCAGCATGTGCATGCATATGAACACATAATCATTTAAGTGCAGAAAGTACAAAAATCCATTTCAAATAGTAATCTGGACTTAAAAGGCATCAATAGTGAGCTAAATGCTGAACAAACTCCTGGTAACCCAAAATGCTGTCCTAATTTCAAATCATGGATTCTTTAAACCAAAGAATTCTCAGTGCATGGAAGCAAATGCATAAACTCAGAGCAAGGAGTCTTTAGGGGAGTGGACTGATTTTATATCAGATGTTTGTGCACTGAGATGCTCTGAGAAATTCAAAAAGTGGACAAAACACATCAAGCTTTTGTGCAGACCAAGTGGAGTAATTTTCCTGCAGCCTCAGATATTAGTCCCACATTCCTAAACCCTATGCAGCTGTCAGTTCATTGGGAGAAAATAGGAAAAGCTTTTAGCAAAATAGCCACTGGCCCGTGAAGTTACTCAGTGAACATTTCAATATTTTCCTCCAAAATAAAATGCTCAGTAGTTCAAGTCCTTAAAATAATGTAGAACTCAAGAGGAAAGCAATGTGACTGAACCATTTGGAGTGCCTACTGGAAGCTGAGCTTGGGTGCACAGAAATAACTCACCTGGCTCTTGTTCCCCATTTACGATAAAAAACAGAGACTGTAAGAGATCAAGTATGCCTAGAAATCCCCGAAAGCTTCAAACTTATTTACACTTATGAAGGCAAAACATGCTAACTCAAGCATTTTAGTAGGTGGTGTAATGAGTCCTCCCTCTCGTCTTCATTTCTCCAGTTGAACCTCCATATGTTATCAATTATGAACCACCACAGTTTTATTCAGTTGAAGAGCAATTGCATTCATGCATGGCTTGCCTTCTTTTATTAAAATTTTTTTTATTTCCACAGTTAGCAGACTTTCAGAGAACAGGATGGTGAACTCATGGTAGGGGTCAGTGTGCACACACTGAAAAGCTAAATTGGGAGGTGTTTCTGGAACAGATTTGCCTTGGAGACAGTTGGGCAGGAGGACTTCAATGGATAATACCTAGTACTGCTAGCTTGAGTGTGTATTTTCACATTGAAGATAAACTTTTGTATTTTGCAAAAAACAAAAAGGGGTGGTGGTGGTATGTTACACCATGACTTCTGGGACAAGTACAAGGGAGTCAAGATAAAAATCATGTCTGTAGTCTTGGACTACTACCCACCCCCAAGCAAGTTTCTCACTGCCTTGGGCTATTGTATGTAGCAAATAAAAGACTTGTACTTCCTTTTAAGGTAGCTGCATATAATGAGTGAGAAGTACTTATAAAATCCTTTTACACAGAGAGGACTATTTGTGGACTCCCTTTACCTTAAAGGTGCTGTTTGCTCATTTTCCAAGAATAAATACTAGGGAAAGAAACTCATATAGGTGTAGAGAAAATGAAAGTTCCAGTGGCCAGGATTCTCACCTGACCATGGTCGGCTTACTCACTGCTTGCGTGTGGGCAATACGTTGTTATTGACTCTATCTAAAGAGCTCCACCCAGTGCTCTGGGCTGCATGGCTTCAGGAGAGCAGAGGCTGGAAAGGTGGCAATGTAGAAGACAGAGACTGAGACAGCGGCAGCGGTAGAACGGCCAGGAGGCAGAGACAGGCTTGCTGCACGCAGACTTGCCCTGAGGTGGACGGGATTTTAGCGCTTGACCTGCCAATATGAGAATAAAGCTGGTTATAAACTCTTTCACCCCAAGAACATTCCATTGTCATTTTTCAGTCTCACTGAATGAATAGTGAACTTGCCCAGGGCTGATACCCATTGGTGAGACAGATGGTAGCCCCAGTTCCCACTTACGGGATTTTGGTGTCATTGGCAGAGATGGTGCTGGGTCAGGCAGGGCAATCTGATGCAGGTCATGAGGTGGGATTAGATGAAGAGTTTGGTTTGGGTCCACTCATTTCCAAAGATACATTATTGCCCAACCCTGTGCCAGACACTGAACTAGGCCAAGGAGGTAAGGGAGTGCCCAAGGTAGACAATAACTGAATATAACAGATACAACAGAAGAACTGAATAACAGATTGTAGTAAGTGCCAGGAAGGAAATAAGCAAGGGATGGAGATTAACACAGGGATCTACATGGCACAGACTGACAGGAAGGGCTCTCTGAGATGACAGCTGGAGTGACATCCCAAATGACATACCAGCAATGTGAAGATGGGCTACCAAAGGGAGATGTTCTCTTAGGGAAGGCAGCATGACCCAGGGGCCCAGGGTGTGGGTGGGAAAGGCTTGCTTTTACAAACAGAGTGAAAGTGGAGAGAATGGAGGAACCACAGGGCCAAGGGGACATGGTTGGGAGAGACACAGGGTCTTATGGCCTAAGGGAGGGCATTTTGTACTTTGTCATGACCACACGTGGAAAACCACTAAAAGGTTTTAAACAGCGGGATGACACCACGTGATATCTTTTTTTTCAAAGATTGCTTTGGCTGCTTGCTGGGAATAAATTGAGGGGAGTGAGTGCAGAGTGGGGCTTGGAAGTGGTCTGGTGAAAGACCACAGAGGCCAGGGCAGTGGGGGCCCTGGAGATGGAGAGGTGGCCACAGGAGCCCAGTCTGCTGAGGCTGCTTGTCACAGCTGGCAGGTCACCTTCACTGTCTTTTTCATTTCTGGAAATAAGGCTCCAAAAGGCTTGACATGATTCTAAAATGTACTGAAAGTATCTTCGAATATGTGGCAACCATAGCATTCGCACCTGTTTTCCAGTTAGTAACTGAAAGGTGATGAATTATCCCTGAATGTAGAGACTGCCTAAGAATCATTAGGAGGGTACTTGTTAAAAGACAGGTTCCAGGGCTCAATCCCTACGACTCTGACTGCAGGGCTGCAAGGGGGCTCAAGAATTTGCTTTGTATTGAGAACCTCAAGGAATTCAAATACAGTGTTTTGGGGGCCTACTTTGAGACACAAAGTGTTAAAGCTGGCCCTTGGATTCTGCCTCTTGATGGGATAATGTGGTGGGTTTGCCCCATACATGCTCCTATGTCCATATTGACTGCTTTTCTGCTAAGTCACAATGGGCTTGTTTGTGCTGCAGTAAAAACAATCCCCAAAAGCTCTGTGTCTTACAAGGACAAAGTTCATCTCCTGGGGTTTACATATCCATTCAGGGTTGGGGTAGAGGGCTCAGTTCCTCATGGTCCTCATTCAGGATCCTAATGGCAGCTCTGCCTTCTGGAACTTTACTGGCTGCCATGACTTTGGGAAGAGAAGATAATCTGGGACTGGCTTTTCTGTGTCTCCTCCTGACCAAAACACGTGTCACTTCCATTCACGGTTCACTGGCCACACCTAACACTGCGGGGTGTGAAAATGCAATCCTTGTGGGCTCAGAAGGAGAGGGAAATAGATATGGAACTAGCAGCAATGTCTGCCCCAACTTAGAAATATGGTCCCTAAGCTCTTGAGGAATACTGGGCATAGTGGTAATGATTTCCAAAATTGCTAAAAACCGCCTTAGAGAAATGTCTTAATCTTTATTAAGTATTTTGTATCTGCTGTGGTTAATTGAAAAATAGTTAATGTGTATTCGCAGCAAATCTTTTAATTGAAGTTTCTTTAAATATGTGATAGTTTTTGAGACAAGGAACACTGTGTAGGGACAGTGAAGTGTATGTTAATCAAGTTGGTGGCAGAGTAGTCAGTGGTACACAGTACCACTGTTCCCTGACCCTGGTGCTTAGGTGAGTGGGGCAGGGTACTAATCTGCTCAGTTCTAGCTGCATCTGCCAGTCAACCTGCCCCACAGCCCTGGCAAAGTCCCACCATCTGCATCTGTTTTCTCCTTCATAAAATAAGATGGAGAGGAACAGTTGACAACTAGTGTACCTCTCAGAAGGACCCAGAAGCTTCAGTCCTCATGTGATCCAATATGATGAATAGTTTTGGGTCATGCTCTGTATGGAAGAATCACAGAGCAGTAACATTTTAAACTTCTAAGAAGTGCTCTGCATGGCAACATACTGCGAAAGAGCAAGAAATGGCTCCCACCATACTAGATGCTAAAACTTCATTATGGAACGAGTCTAAAGATGTGCTTAATTAACCTGGGTTTGCATTTCACTTTTTCCATCTGCTGGATGTGTGCCTTTGAGAGGTTGCTTAAACCTTAGGTCTTTTACTGGCAAAATGCATTCTAAGTTACTTCTAAGGTTCTTGTGAGAATAAAATGACATAATGTGACAAAGGGCTTAGCATGGAATCTAAGACTTAATTGATAGTGGTTTCACGAATGTGGAGTTATTGAAATGCCCAACAAGTTAAATATTGTATCATTATTATTATTATAGATATTATATGTTAGATATTTATATATTATTATAGATATTATTATGGATACTGTATCATTATCATCATAGATTTGTGCACTGGTGTGTACCTGGCCACATCCAATTCTGTCACCTTCTGGCAATTTCAAAGGTTTCTGAAGATTCCTTCTAATCAGAGAAGAATCCTTCTAGACTTCATCTTTTCCCCAAACTAAAACTGTCTCAGGCCACTGGTGCAAAAAATGCCATTCAGTGAAGTATTTGCCTCCTATCAGGCTCCACCTGCCAGCAGTATGAACCCAGTGTTCTCTGAAATTTCATATCCACACACCTCATCCTAATGCCCCCAGAACATGGCTTCCCAAGCTGTCACAAAGCCCTGAGTCCAGGGAAACACACACATCACATGGCTGTCCTCCTTTACAGATGAGGGAATGGTGGCACGCTTTTAGGCAGATGGGTGTCAGTAATCTGCCAGAGGGATTCCAAAAGGCTGCTGAGGCCCACCTCACTCTGGCCTTTACTTCTGCTGGGTTTCTGCCAAAGTAACGTCTGTGAGGTAAACACAGAGAGGCCCACTCCATGAGAGTGACTTGTGTAGAGTCAAACAGGCAGCCACCGAGCCTGTGGCCCCTCATAATTCAGCTCGTGGACAGCACTGTGGAAGCCAAGAGAACTCTCAGTCATCTCACAGGGCAGGTTTGATGTTTTCAAAATGATGCGATTAGTCATCTCTTCTGAGTCAAGAATGTATCCCATTCCTCTGAGCACCGTTTACCTTTTTACTCCTTCCTGGACACATCATCTGGTGAGAACACAGCAGGCACATCCTCAAGGATGGGAGCGTGGAGTGACGCTGACTCACCGAATTGCCAAAATATGTTTCCTGATTGCTGAGTTGTGGGCACACCTTTCTCTCTGCTGTTTACCCTTCTCAAAGTCCTTGATCAAAAATGACAGGATGTAGCTTCAAAACACAGCACACCCCAAATTGAAAGGGTGCCATCCCAGCAGCCTGGTCTCCAGACTCAGTGGGCTATAGGTTCCTCATAACGGAACTGCTGAAACTTCCTCTGAATTTTAATGGTTGCCATTTAGGTTAAGTGAAAGTGCTGAAATTCTGACTGAGACATGTATGTATACAGAATCAACAGATGGAATTATCCAGAGTAAGTTAAGGACACACTCAGTCTTGCCTTCCTGGTCTTGAGCTGGCCTGCAAGCAGGCTGGGCAGAGCTGGGGTCACAGAGTTGAGTTCAAGCTTTTTTCTGCCACTCACTATCTCTGGGATCTTGTTCAAGGGGCTTAATCTCCATGGCACTGAGATTCTTCACCTCTAAAATGGGATAATAACTACCACGTCAGGTTCATTTGACAACATTTGTAGTGTTACGGCACAAGACTTAAAAGTGCTAGGTTAAAAAAGATCCAGTCAACACTTATATGCACCTACTATATACTCTAGGCTGTGTACTGAGCTCTAGTCAACCACGGGCCACAGTTCACATTATAATCACTGGAGATTGGTGAGTTTATTAGGATAGTCTTTTTGTTCTGTTTTGTTTTCCTGGCAGAAATGTTTACAGGAAGGTATACCATTAAAAAATTCACAAAAGCAACACTTAGGCTGGGCCCAAGGCTGTGACAAAACTTATCGTCGAATGGGAAAAGGCAACACAATTACTCGAAATACAGTCTCACTGGTTGATAGTTGTGTTGAGTCTCAAAAGAGCAAGGGTCTATGAGGTCAAGGGGGGAGGAAAAGCGTTTCTCACAGAATGAAAAGCTAGTGAACCTTAGCAATAGTAGTGATTTTAAAACATGTCCATGAATTCCTTGATATTCCTTCCTTTAGAAGATGAGGTCTAACTCCTCTCTGTGAGTATGGGCTGTATGTAGTGACATGCTTCTAATGAACTGAATGTGGTAGAGATGTGTGACTGATAAGACTGGATCATAAAAAGGTACCGTGGCTGCCTCCTTGCTCTCGCTCCTAGATCACTCCCTCTGGGGAAAGCCAGATGCCATGTTGTCAGGGCTCTTGCCTACACCATGTGAGCCAATTTGTAGTTAGATTCACCAGCCCCAGTCAAGCCTTCAGCTAATACAGCCTGGCTGACATCTTGTATGCAGCCTAATGAGACACCCTGAGCCACAGCCATCTGGCTAAGCTCCTCTGGGATTCATGATTCACAGAAATGAGTTAATACATATTTATTGTTTTAAGTTGCTGAATTTTGGGGAAATTAATTATGCAGTGACAGATCACTGACACAGTGGTAAAAAGTTCCCAATGAAAACTTCCTTTGTTTGGAATCTGGCCTAGGCGACACAGAACATGAGGTCTAAAAAAATTAGGATTTATCCTATCAGCAATAAATTCAAGCTGGAGGACGCTTTTACATAGCAGAGTGCCATGACAGAATTCATTATTATATCTTTAGAATGGAAATGGGATGAGAAGAGACTGGTTGTCGGGAAGAGGGCTTTCCAGTTAGGAAGTTCTAGGCACAATAGTCCAGGTAAGAGAACATGAGAGCCTGAACTAACTAAGATCATGACAGAGGGGGTTCGATATGGGAGGACTTAAAATTTGGTGGCTTTTCATAAAGAAACAACTGGTTTCCAGGACCACCTAGTGCAATTATGTTTCAACAGCATTGTGTGTGTGTGGAAAAAGTGTGAACTACCTGACCACTCTGTATTCATACATCTCACACTCATGTGCGCGCGCACACACACACACACACACACATGCACACACATGAGATACTTCCATGCACAAGTAGAATGAGAATTTTGCAAAAAGGACTTCATAAGTAGGAAATGTCTTACTCTTAGGATTTGATATTAAGCATTTGAAATGATCCTTACATAAACTCTAATTTTAAGAACAAAGAAGAAGATAATGAGCTCCCACCTTCCATAAAGGGAACAAAAAGCCTCATGTTTATCCATTTTTACAAATAAGGCCACAAAAGACTAGACTGAATTACAGTGGGATGATTTATAGCCCTTTTGGAATGCAGATTAAATGTGGTTTTGAAATGTTGGGAAATTCAACAGACTCTATGACTGAAACAGCATAGGCAGTGATACTAAATTAGCTAAGAAGTACTCATCTCCCCTCAAAACTAGTTTCCTTAGGAAAATGACATCTATCTTTGGTATTTTAATAGCCCCAGGAAAAGATGGATCTATAAATGTTCAGCTATGAATATTTTAAATGGCCACATTTCCATCCTGATGGTGAGGGAAGAAAAAAAAAAGGAATCAACTTATTTTGAAATAAATGACATAAACTTATTTTCCTTCTGTTATCTTGAGTGTATTTCATCATCACCACCTGTAGCTGCATTTAAAAATGTTTCTTCTGGGAAGTAGAGTTATACTTGACCTGAAAATTAATCTGAGAGCAGAAGGAATTCAAAATCAGTAGAGAGAGTTAAGGAACTGAATTAGATTTTCAGAAGGAAAATGTTTATGAACAGTAATATCTGGGAGTCATATCATTTGTTTCTGAAAGTTACTTTTTAAATAATTCTTTTACATTTACATATTCTATGGAACTTTTGAAGAAATATTAAAATAACTTGATTCAATGAATACTTGAGTACTCAGTATCCTAATAACAGGAGGTAAGTCATGCCCAAAAGAGGAATATGTTTCTTAAAATAAATGTAACAATCTAAGCTGTGAGGGGCAGACACAGCGTGTTGACCATAGCAGTCCGGTGCCTACAATGAGGTCTCAAATAGGGGGCCACTCAACAAAGGACCTACTGACAGGAACGAATGAATGAGTGGCCAAATGTCTGAACACATGGGATGTCAATGGTGTTGGGCTTATACAAATAAGAACAAAGCTATACATCTCAATGGTGTGTCTCCAATACAAGGACTCATAAATATTTACAACTGAAGAGTCTCATGGAAGATGTGAAAAAATTCTGACATTTTAAGAGAAGATAAAATTAACAAAAGTGTGAATTAAGAGAAGAGGCAGCATCTTTCAGGAACCTTGATGAAACTATTTTTGCAAAAGCACATGGCTACAGCTACAGCTACAATTAAGAACCCTGCTGTTCAGAATAATTGTGATAGGGTGAAAGTAACTTCATGAAATAACGTTTCTTCAAGGCTAACAAAAACCTGCTTCTGGCTCACAGTCCAAAAGTAAGCTTTTGTGGAGGGAGCAAAGAAGAGGACAAAGGGAAACCACCACCGAGTGCCTGCACCAGAGCTATTTATTAGTGTAACTTTTTCTTTTGTTTTTTTCTTAAAGATTTCATAACAACAGAAGTATGTACAAAGTCTTACAGCATTTACACCATTAAAAGTTCTCTGTTAGCTGATGAAGCCTAAAGGAGTGCTGCTGAGAACTTCAGAGCACAAGCACAGGGCAAGGAAGCAGATCTGCACGTTTACCTCTCTGCTACCACATCACAACTGTCAGCCGCTGGACAGCCACCTCAACCACCTGAAAGACAGGTTATTGGGGGGAAAAGGGAGCAAGCTGTTTGCAGCACAAGAGACCACAGGGTGGAAAGCAACACAGTGGCTGTTTCTACAGTTTCCTAGAGCTGTAACAAAGGTCCACAGCCTGAGAGAGTAACATATGCAAGACAACACAATTGCACTGCTCAAATACGGTTCAGCTACCCAAAGTATTCACGTTTGAATAGGAGGCATTATACTGATATGGCTGGTATTTCCGTTTTTGTTCATGTGTTCAGACAGCTCAGACCTGCACAAGCCCCACTCCCCTCTCCCAAATAAAATCACAACAACCAAGAGAAGGGAGACAGGAGGCAAAAGAACGTGGAATTAATTCTTGGCCAAAAACAACTTTTTTTTTAAAAGACATTTAGTATCAGCTTTAGGGTGGCCATTCTTGTCAAAGATTAATAGTAGAAATTTTGGGATCAATCCAAATCAGAACATCAACAAAACCCTCCAATACCCAAGCTCTGAGATTTAATCACCTTCATTGTACCTGATTGTCTTTCCTTGGGGTATTACACAGAACCACCAACACTTAAACACTGAATTGGACCCAAAACATAGCATCGTTGATCCAACCATTACTTTAGTAAGTGGCAAAAGAATTTCAACTTATAAATGATTAGCATCAGGCTCACCACTTTCTTAGAAAACCCAATGTGGTTCTCTATCTTAGGTCAGTCACTGTATCTCTATCTGTATGGTAGGAGATCACATCTATTTTTCCATTGTTTCGGTCTCACACATAGCCGAGTTGGCCTTTTATTTTGAAAAGATTCTACTCTCAACTTAAAAGCCAGTTGATAAAACTTTTAATTAAGACACAATAGCGTGGGATATAAAAACACAAGAACCACATAAATATTGAAGAAGTTGTATACCGTTTTTCCTGTAAACAGTTTTGCTTAAGATTGAAGCCCTAATTAGATTCTGGCCCGAAACTTTTGGCAGATGACGTGTGTTCAGCCAGGCTCTGCAGCAAAGGTTGACGTGGCAGCCAGGTCAGTCCCCATGTTGACAGGCATGCAACTTGGAAACATTGCACAACAAGCAACACAAAGAGAGTGGAGAAGCTCACGACACCTCAAGGAGACCTCACAACCTTCACAGCTTTGGGTGCACAGACAGAGACCCACCACCCCTCCTTCCTCTGCACACACTTTGCCTTACACGTGGGAGACCTTCTGTGACTCCCTGGCTTGTTTGATGCTATATAACCACTTGATGATCCTAGCATTTCTTTCGATGGCAGAAATGCCATATGGCACCCGGTCATTGGCACTGTCGTCATTTCTAAGGTCACTGTTACTGTCCTGAGACTGTTCACAGTCTGAGCTGATCATGCTTGCACTGCGGAAATTGAGGGATATTATGTCGGAATTAGCCCTTGCAAAGTTTTCCATTCCCAGGTTTTCCAGCTCCTCGGGGTCCAATCCGCAGTAGTTGAAGAACCTCTCCACGTCTGCGTCCACCCGGAAATACCTGTCACTCAAGTCTGACTTGGAACGCTGGAGCGAGGGTCTCCGGCTGACCCCGCAGGTGGGTTCCACGGGGTCGACCTCAGGAGACTTCACGGCCGCGAGGGCAGCCCCCTTGGGTTTAGGAGGAAGGGGTGGGGCGGAGCTGCTGCAGGGGATCGCTTTCAAGGGCTTCCCGCTGGTCACCTTGCGGATGTCTGAGGAGCTGTGCGACACGTGCAGGAAGGACTCGGCTGATGGCTCCAGCAGCCTGCGGCCCACGTGGGAGCCGCCCTCCTGCGGGCTGCCACGGCCCTGCGTGGGGCAGACCCTGAGCGACTCGGCAAAGGAGTGACGGTGCAGGTCGGCGGCGTCGGGCCGGTGGGGTGGCCAATTCCGGGAGCTGTGCTTGTGGCCTGAGCCTGAGCTGGAGCCCTCTGAGCTGTTGATGATGTTTTTCAGGATCTCGAGCTTGAGGTTTTCCCTCTGCACCCCGCTCTCAGTCTTGGCTCCGCCGCCAAACACCTTGAGCGTAGGGCTGCCCAGCGCGCGCTTGGCGGTGGGGCACACCGGGGGTCTGGCCAGCACGGCCGGCTTCACAGGCTCCTGCTTGGCGTTGATGACCTCCTGGCTCTTGACGTACTTGGCCTTGTCCGCTTCCAGCCTCTCCACGGCGCTGAGTCTCTTTGGGTTGGGCTCAGCCTGTCTGCGAAAGTAGTCGGGCCCCTTGTTGAGGATGCGCAGGGGCACGGCTGAGGTGAAGGTGCCCGCGGGGCTGACCGGTTTCACCATGCTACCTGTCTGTAGGGTCTCCGTGGGCATGGTGGGCGGTCTCTCCCCGGCAGCCGTGTTGGATTCTCTTCTGGGCGCCTCCGGATGCGCTGAATAGACACATGTGCGTGAGGCACAAAGGGCAGCCAACGGATCCTGGAACTTTGGGTGTCAGCAGCCGCGGCAGCGCCTCATCTCACACAGCTCGTTAATTGCCACTGTGGCCAGAATTCACTTTGCTCCTGTGCAGAAAGGCCACGAGCCACAAGTCCCTTTAATCTGCTTGGCTGCCTCTTTTCTTCTCCCCAAGGATGTGGGAGTCTCCCCAGGTCTTTGTGTTTAACTGCAGGCAGAGCTGAAACACAAAACAACCAACCGCGGGTTAGGACGGGCGAGTGACATCACGGCTGTAGCAACAGCGAAGCCCCGCGGCGCCCGCGCAGCCGCCCCGCCATTTCTAGGGGGAGATTCCCGGTCCCGGGAGGGGGACCTCCTGGCCCCGGCACCCGCGCCCCAGCGCACCGCGGGCAGACGCGCGCGTTTGGGAGAAAGGCGCTGAGATTTACCACGCGCCACCTCTTCCAGCTGCCTCCCCATTGGCGAGAACCGCTTCCTGATCACGCCCAGGTGGCGTTACTTCCATCAAAACCCAGGAAATACGAGACGAATGTAGAAATGCGGGGTTAGCCCAGCCCCGTTTGCAGTTCATTAAATGCTGCTGGGTTCCTAAGAATCCTTTATCTGCACCTGCTTTAGGCTACAACACGGATGAATTACACGTCTCTCCTGCATCTTGCAATGAAGCAAAACTTCTGACTTCTTGCTACTCATCTCTCAGTCATACTTAACTTTAACTCTTAAAAACTTTAAAGATGGGCAACAATGGGATCGGCAGTAAAGATATTTTTAAAAGTCAACATGTTTCAGTTATGTTTTCACCAACCACTTTATTTGAAAACACTTTCTCCTGGAAATCAAAAATGTGTATGAAGTTCATCCCATTAATACAAGCTTATTTAAAAAAACAACAACCTGGAAATACTTCTAGATCAATCATATAAGTATATAATTTGATTACAAATGCTCCATAATTTTTCACACTTAATGAGCAAGAAATCAAGTTTCTTGGTGGTATATACTTTCCAAAATCCCCTAGAGATCGAAGAACACCATCTTACGTTACTCATGCCTAATATGTAACTTTACAGAAAACCTGTATAATAAATAGATAAGCATTCTGGGACTTATTCATGGCTTTCTGAACAGCTTGACCACCCCATCCACAACCAAAACCACTATAATGAAACACTTATCAATACTCCCAACATAAATCTGCAGGGAGTCTTTCTACTTAGCATGCAGTAATACAACATAGCACTTGGCTCTGCCTCCCTCAGAACAACCCCTCTTTGCTGGTTACTGCTGGTTGACAGCATTTAGAATGCATGAGCATTTCAAAGTATCTCAGTAAAGACGTTTTCAGCATATTTGGTGATAATCACAAATATTAAGAGAATAACGTGTTCAACCAACATGTCAAGTAACTAATTTACAAAATAAATAAGGATATATTACTATAAAACTGCCCACTCTCATGGTTAGAAAATGAAGTGTCTATTAACAAACTTGGGGTGTGGGAAGCCTGACATTTCTCCTTATCATCGTTTAAGGCCTGAAACCATAAGTACACCTGTCGCCGTATTTTGTTAGAGACAATTTTGGTGATCTGCAAAAGGATTTGTTCTAATAAAAAATATTTGCCTATGCAAGATTTGAGAAGCCCCAGGGCAGTTCCTACATAATGATTTCCTTCAATTGTGCAGTTCTATTAAGATACTTGAGTTAAGTTAAAAAAAACTAACTCCTCTCATGAAGATTGAGATTGTTTCTTTGAACATATTTTGAATGAAATGCCAGTGAGGACAGTGACGATTCTTATGCGGAGCCTAGGCATCTGCTCCTCCACCACCTTGGGTACATTTCTGTGGGAAGGTGAACTGGGGCCTGCACTGGAGGGCTGCGGAGCCAGCATGGCAGCCGAGCCTGGGCTCAGAAGTGACCCCTGGGTCACAACGGAGGCACTTGAGAGAGAAGGTTGCCTCCAGGACAGGCCATGTTTCTCCCAAGTGATGTAACATCTCCACTGATCACCTTTCAAGCTTCTAAATGTGTCTACAGAAGGGCAGTGGCCATAGGTTTGGGCACAGACTAAAAGCCAGGCCTGAGGTCTGTATCCATTTGCTTTGTGCTTAGGGACCAAAACAAATCTTGGCAAGTGGGAAAATCATGGGACGGGTTCTGGACCCTCGTCCCCTCTTCTGTGATATGAGGTGCTTGCATGACATTCCCCAGATCTTTGAACGATTGAGCTACAGCTATCATACCCTGTGCCCAGCATTCAAGCTCATGCTGGCCTGCCCGACTGCCTTTTCTTCTAGTTTCAAGCCGTTAGGACCTCACTTTCCAGTGTGCCCTGTCTTTTAAGCTGGGCTCTGGCAGTGTTTGGGACACTAAATCAAAATCATTAAGGAATACCAGTCTATCTTCTAGTAAGTATTCTTCAGAAAGCTCATCCAATCCACCCTGCTTCCTTTCTTCATGAAAAAGTAGTGAAAACGAGTAAGCAGAGGCAGAAACCCTCAGGATGGCTCCTACAGACTCCCCCATTTGCTCTACACCATCCAACCTTCAGAAGTAGTTATTAGACACAGGCGAGTGTGAAAGCACTGTTAGAAAAATAGCAATTATTTGTAACCACTTTACCCTTTTTTCCTTTTTCTTTCTGTCTCTCCCCTCCCTCTTTCCTCTGTCACTCTCAATTTACCTAATAATTTTCAGCATGCTGATGATATTTAGAAATGGTATGTTCAGACTTTAAAAGTTTTAACTTAAACTTTTTGGGGAGAAAAAAATGCACCATCTTGGAAAAGAATCAAAAGCAAGAGAAAAAGCTATAGAAACTGGTGGGATGCCTCAGGATAATAATAAGGCATACTCAATGTTTTGTACCTGTTTTAGCCAGCAAACTAATCCTACTTCAAAAATAATTAAGGAAGCTTAGGCTGCTCCTTCTCTTAATGCTTTCATAATCTGGAACTTCTGCTCTTTTACTTTGCAGTGTTTAAACACTGTTGCCTGGGACAGAGCTGTGGAGTCTCAGAGCTTTGTGGTGTAGACTTTGCTATGATGCAGACCAGGTACATTCAAGAACACCAGTCAAGTCGTAAATGACACTCCAGGACAGCCAGAAAGCTGAGGCTGTGTCTCGATGTTATAAATGTGATAACCATGAAGTGGGGCACAGGACCCTCTGCCAATGCAGCCCTGCTGATGCCGGAGTTCTTGTCTGCAGAGTGGAAGAATGACTTTTGCAAACACCCAAGGTAGGAGGGCCAGGAAGAGGCTTTTACTGAGAGATACAGGGAGAGGACAGAACTTCTGGCTCTGCCAGGAGGGGACAAGAGAGCCCATGGTGGTGCATTGTCCAGGGGTTTTACAGGCAGTTGAGGATCTTTGGGAATGTGAAAAAAAGCTTAGGGGTATGGACTTGTTAAGTGGTCCCTGAATATTTAGACTTAACACAAGCAACTTCCTGATCTGATGATTTCTCCCTGAGATACCAGCATCCCAGTCTAGGAGCACATGAAACAAGGCAGCCTGACCAGCCCCCAAGGTAGGCTGAGGTATTGTTTGCTAAAGAGTTAAGTCAAGAATCTCACTTCCCAACTTCCTGGGTGTTAAAATGCAATCCCATCCCCAGGGTGGAATCCTTCCTGCCTTTCACCATGCTGTCTACAGCTGGGTCTGCATGCTAAACCAGTTGCCCAGTTTGCAAAATTACCTCATCAGATCTGAAGGAAAGACAGCACATAGGCCTGGGCCTTTTAGCATGCTAAAGTGAATCCTACGCATGATTACAAAAGATCAGTGTAATAAAAACATGTGCTACTCTTTTTTATCTGGGAAATATTAACTGATCTTACTGAAGAATGACTCTACAGCTTAATGTTTAACATGGAGTTTTGGTAGGAGGTTTCCTTGCATGTAGTTACATTGCTCTGACTGTAAATATCCTGCCTTGCTTTTTCCAGAGGCCCTGATGCACTCTGACTACACCCCATGGTCCCTGTCTCACTGCCACAGATCCTTGATACCTGGAGAGGTCACTCAGGTACAGTCAGGCTCTGATGGGAGCAGGCTGGGAGGGGCTTCTAGTTCCTCTTCACCTTCTTTCAGGGAAGGAAAATTAGATCTCAGAGGCAGTTTCATAAACAAGAGCAATGATACAATCTTGCTTGGTCCCTGGTTTATGGCTAAGGAGAGGCAACCCAAGCCTGACAGCAAGAGAAAAATTCCATTCACAAACCATTCTGGCTACGTTTTGTCCTGTTTAATATCCTTTTGAAAATTTCATGAAGGTACAAAATGGACTGGAGAATAAAACTTGGCAGAGCTGAGGTACAAAATGGTCTGCCAGATGAGGACAGACAGGAACTCAACAGCAATCTGCTCTGGAGGTGACTGTGGGGCAGAGCCCTGCCAGCTCCTTCCCAAAGGAGACTGCTTGTAGAGGGGTCATGTTATCTGTGTGGGAGTCCTGGTCTGCACAGGGAGGCCTCAGCTGGGGACAGAGGGCACAGGGATGAAGAAATGATGACTCTCACTCACTCTAGCCATCTTCTCAAACAATCAGTGTGCCTCTGCATCTCCTCAGGGTCTGATTCAGTCTTTGGGGTGGGGTCCTAGATTTGGTGTTTCTCTCAGATCCCAGGTGCTGCCTAGGAAGCTGGTCATACTAACTTCAAATCTGCCAGCAGTTAGGTGAAGACCAGGACTCTCTGCTGATGTGTAATGTTGGGGAAACCCAGTGTGCTGGGTCTAAGGGCACAGCAACTCTGGAGGCAGTTAGGGATGCAAAATGAGCCTCAATATATACATATATGAAAAATGCTTAAAGCCGAAGTTCCTGTAATCCAGATAACACGTGCTTCCACATCTCTGAGGTCAGGCAGATAATGGGGGATAGTGACCCGTGTGAAGAGGCCTCCAACTAAAGACTGCCATGGGAAATGGGGGTTCGCTGTTGAGGCAGCAAATTCAGATGTGTGCCTAAACTCTCCCAATTTTAAAATTCAGTATTATAAAATACTATGGGCCAAGTGCCTCTGGTAAGTAAAAGGGAAGAGAGAATTAGTCTTTAAATTTTAAGTAGGAAGCAGCACTGAAGTTGGGACAAAGACTCTGGGATTGAACACAAACTCTGATTCACCCAAGAAACTTCCTTAGGTAAGTGAAAGCTGGTTATTTCTCAAATGTGTTATGGCAGAAAAAAAAAGGCGGTAATATTGTTTTAAAGAGGGAGTCTGACTAACTCAGCTCTAAGTCACTTCCCATCTTGGTGTCTTGATCTTATCTATGAAAATGAATGTGATGAACTTGGTGAGGTGATAGTGTCTTCAGTTCACATATTCTTGGAGGCAAAAGCCAAAGAAGCAATTTATTTACCTTTGAGATTAGTAAGCGTTCTCCAAGAACCGATTCTTCTAGTTTCCCAGTGTGTCAGATCACAAAACATTTGCAATATGAACGAAACTGTCCCACATTGCTTTTTGAATTTTTGTAATAATCTGTGCTTAGCTGACTGGGGCGTGATTTTCCAACTTGACTAGGGGTCACTCTCCTAACTACATTCTTGGTTTTTCCCATTTAAGAACAGAAAAACATTCCTGTCATTCAATTAAAAATGCAGTTTAACATGACTATGTTAACTTTCGAGTTCTTTACAAATGTAAGGGAAATGCATTCAAACTATGAGGGCTTACTGAGTTAAGGGCTGTGTTCAACCAGTCGATTAGTACCTTCTAATTGAGCAATTATTTGTAAGATGTAAAGAAACAGGGAAGTCGTGACAATTTAGAAAAAAAGATTCAAAATGCAGATGATGAATATTAATAGCGGTGATGATAAACATGGCAGGACTGTCACAAAGGGGCTTCCCCACAGACCTCTTCTCAGCAGTAAGAAGGGGGAGGGGAGGGAACTGGGGTAAAGGCATGGGAGTCTGGCCATCAGTCATCAAAGCAGCTCTTTACTGAATTCACAGCACATTCAAGAAACAAAAGATCGTGGAAGACAGGTACAGAGAGCCAGGGGGACAGTAGGGAGAGACACACTGGGTGACTGGAGGGGCAGATGGGCTTTGGGCTTTATGTAGAGTAATGGGAGCGCACTGGAGTGATGAAGCATCAGTGACAGGATCAGACTTGTATTTTTAAGAAATCCTCCCGGCCACAGACAGGGCGCAGGAGTGGCTGCAGAGGCCAGTGGGAGCTGTCCGGGGAGGGGAGATGGAGCAGGCTCTGGGGTGCTCGTCCATGACAGCACTGCACTGGGTCTGACCCAGGCTCTGCCCCTGCCCAGAATGGCTGCACAGCCTGGGGCAGGTTACGCCACCTTCCCGGGCCTTGGGTTTGCCATCTCTAAAATGGGGATGATAACAGAGCCTACCTCTTTGGGGATCTGAGGTTAAACAAGGACACAAAGACACTTCTCATTCATGTTACACTTATGAGCAGGGTGTCTTTGGGGATGGAGAGAAGGTGAACAATTTTGAGAGATGTGTAACAGGTGCATGGCTGGAGTTTGAGACTGGCTGGATGTGCAGGGTGAAGGTGTGGTGAGGAAGATGTGGGCTTTCAGTGTGACTACTGAGAGGTGTACACGCTCCAGTCTAATCCCCTACCCCTTCCTCCTTTGAGCCAGAGCTAGGGCAGCCCCTCCACGCTGGCCATGTGCATTTGTGTATCTGCCCTTACCTCTGCTTGAGAGGTTTCTTAACCAACAGGGTTGACAGAACTTGTCATCTCCTTAATATATGTCACAAACAGTTAACAATATTGTGATTGTCACAAAAAATTGTACTTAGAAGCAAAACATATTCATAAATAATGCTTAGCTCTGTGGGCTAAAAGCAGCAGCCATGCCATGGGAAGACATTAATTTATCCACTTTCATTAGTAAGTCATGTTTTCCAAAGACCTTCCTTTTCCTTCCCTTCCAAGCGCATGGTCCCTTTTATTAACCTCTTTTATACTGTGAGAATAACTTGTGAAGAATGCAAACATAAAGGAGAATAGCTCAAGTAAACAAAACTAAATGGGGGAGGAACAAAAAGCGTGTATCAGAAACAGTCTGAATTTGCACATGATCAAATGAACAGAAACTAAGAAGAGGCCCACCATCTGGTAAGTCAAAACCACCACCTTTGCAGGACCTGTTTTGTTTTTTCATTTATCGAATGACGTGCCTCCTTCGTCCTTATGCCCTGGTGAAATCCCACACAGTCTATAATTCTGATGACTGAATCTTCCTTTTTCTGACCTCCGTGTTGCCATCAGCAATCAGCTCCAAGCTATAAATGAGATAAAGTCCTTGCCAATACCACCATCACTTTGTGTGTTCTTGGAAACCACAGACTTCTCCTAATGACATTAAAACTTTTGATTCCAGTATCCTAGTCATTTTTTTAGCTTATTCTTTTAGTTGGCAAGAGTAGGTCTCCAAATGTTATTTCATAAACAATCCTTGCCCTAGGTTTCCATTCTTCTGCTTTAATTTTCCACATGTTGAGTAAACCATTTCCCCACTTTTTCAGCAACCCTTTTAAGCTCTGATATTTTTGACAGACCCATTCTGTACAAACACAGGACAGAAACAAATGTTGGAGTGAGTGTCATGAGGCCCGAGAGGCCAGCTCTTTCCTCCTAACGGAGGTACGGGTATGGACCAGGAATAACGTCCACCCCTCTGGCTTGCATATCGTGTGCTGAGACACAGGTAAGGCAGTGCAAAAATTGCACAGGCTCTTTGATACATGTGTGAAAATGACTCTGGCAACTGAGTTCGTGCTGTTGTGGCAACACTCTGCAGGTGGCTCTGTGAACTGAGCAGGTCTGCAGGGAAGGGGCAGGGGTCCAGTTTGTCAGCCACAGAGCTTTGGAATGATGTCAGGTGGGCAAAGAAAGACTGCAGTGGGAATGGGAGACACCTCTGCCTCAGGAGAGCACCAGGGCAGTCTCAAGCTCTTTGCTTAGAGCTGTGATGAAGGACACTGGCCAGTGTGCCTACCCTCATCTCAAATAGGATGAGGCCCATCCAGAGAGTCCAGCTTGGGTCTCATGAAGCTGAGGAGCATGGAGACTAAAGGCCCAATCTGCATGGACTCTCCAACCACAGGACCCAGGAAAGAGGAGGCTGTGTTTCTGTGAGTACAAGGGTGAGAGTTTTCTAGGCCCACAGGTGAACCTGGAGAAAAGAAAGGTGGTCTGGGGTCATCTTAAATGTAACCACCACAAAAGAAGCCAACAGCCTTTCAGGGGGTCAGGCTGTGAGCACCCCTAGTGGTGGGAGAGATGCGGCTGCCCCCAGGGAACCCAAAAGCTCCTGCAAAGAGCCAGCTCTGAAGTCCCCTGTGCCTGGGACACCAGATTCCAGGTGTGGAGCCATGGATGGCAACTGCCCTCTCCCCCTGAACACCGTGCCTGCTTACTTACACATGCATACACCCGCAGGGAAGAGTGATGCCAAATAAATGTGAGTGTGCAAGGCAGGAAGGAAAAACCCACAGTGTTGACTGAGGCCCCTTCTCCACAAAGGTTTCCGAACTAACCCAGGCCTGAGCTGGGCGAGGGAGAAGCTCATCTAAACTGGACCAGAGGATGGAGGTATGTTCACGATGCTGGACTGGCCTCTCTGAGGCCTGGAACTGACCTGAGGACTTTCAGTTTTTTAAGACGAACTGAAGAGGCTATGGTCCTGTCTGAGATGCCAGCCCAGGAAGCAGAGGAGACTTCAGCAGAGTGACTTCTTAGGGCAGAGTCACCTCCTGTTCACTCCCAATGAATCCAGGTCAGAAGAAAATAAAAAAGCGTTTGCACAGTACACCTTAGGCTTTCTATTAGTTGGCCAGTTGACTCCATGCCCCTCCTCATTCAGAACGAGGTCCTGGGGTCAAGGTCAACTGTGCTTACTCTGTAGCTTGGCTACTTAGAGCTCTCTGACCCTGGGCAAGTCACTCAAGCTTGGCGTGCCTCAGTTTCCTCACTTAGGGAACAGTGGTAATTCCTGTATTTTGTGGGACTGATGCAAGAATTCTATGAGATAACATATCAGAAGTGCTCAGCATGGAAACAGGCACCATGTTTATTCAGTAAATGTGAGCTGTTATTAATTTTGTCCCCAGTGCCCACAACTTGGCACTGATAATCACCATCATTAGATTTCAAGTTTTATAGTAACTGAATGATCTTTTGTCTTAAAATGATTCATTTGCTCTCAAGTCATAATGTGCGTGCTATTTCTGTCAATGTGGGCTGACTATGTAGTTTCTAAGAGGCCATTTGTGTGACCCCATTTTTATTTGAGTTACAAAGAAAATATGTGGTTTCAATTTTCAAAGCAAACAGTTATGTGAGTGAAACCAGCTAGAGTAAATAATACGGCCATTATTAAAAATGAAATCAAACCTAAAGTTGGTAAGACAAAAACAGGAGGTCAAATCTCAGTCCACGATGGATTCTTTAATGTCACCCTCCAAGGTCATTCAGAAACTTGTTTACATGCTTCATTTTCATTTGTAAGTAAATCCATTATGAAACAGTATTATGGGTTTCTTTTAAAATATCTTTGTCTACTTAAGACAATAAAATGAAACAGAGAATCAGAAAAGTACAATCACATTTCCGGTTCCACATTCTTCTTTCACTGAAGGTAAAGTATTACCCTAAGAGGATCACGAACTTGTTTCAATATTGGGGAACCTACCTTTTACCTGAGATTACAGAACTTGATGCACAGCCAGTACCAGAAGTCACTGGGAAATACAATGGCTTACTTGATGAAAATAACTACCAGTAATTATGCAGGACCACTAGAATCCCACTGAAAATCCAGGAGGACATCCACTTCTGTCTTCTCCTGGAGGGAGCTCTATGTGGTGTTATGTTCAGCTGTGAGATAGTGTGAGGCCATGGCCAACCTTTAAACAAATGTGGAGTTCAAGAGGGCACTGTCCTTTTTTACAGACTTGTACACTCCATCACTGGCCTCACACTACCGACTTGCTACTTAATGTGGGTCTAAGAGCTAGCTGGGTCCTCCCATCAGGCCACCAGGAGCACCTTCTAGTGGCAGCAATAACATCTCAGTGGACAGAAGGACCGTGAACTCTAGTAGCAATTCCTGGAGTTCACGGAGACACTGTGCTGGGCTCACACTCACGATCTCATCGTCCCCACAGTTCCCCCTGATGATGCTGTCTGATCCCCCTGATAAACAGGAGATAAGTAATTGTTGGTGGCAACTGGAGAGCCCTGACCAGAATCTAGGCTGTGCAGATCGGGGCACCCGCATTCAGTTCTCCCACCAACCCTGACTT
This sequence comes from Manis pentadactyla, assembly GCF_030020395.1. Lineage (NCBI taxonomy): Eukaryota > Metazoa > Chordata > Mammalia > Pholidota > Manidae > Manis > Manis pentadactyla. The sequence continues at coordinate 81,725,190 of NC_080021.1, read as the reverse complement.
TGAGCATCTGCCTTGCATACTGCTTTTTCCTTTATCTGGGTAAACGTGTACTCTGTGGCATCCGCAGCCCACGGATACAGTAAGAAAGATTAAGGGTGGAGATATATAGATAGAACCTTTATTTATGAAAATATTTATAGCTTCTAGTGAACCCCCTGGAGGCAAAGGATATTTACTCTGAAATAAATACTAAACTATGTTAAATTGGAGTTGTGTGGCATTTCCACTTGAAGGAAAAAAAATAGAGCAGCATATTTTGGGGAGTGGACCAAGTTTACTGTCAATGTACTAGGCGAACTGCACATTAATTATGCCTAAAAGTCATAGGGAACATAGTCAATACTATTTTAACACCTTTGTAGGTGACAGATGGTAACTACACTTAACCAGGATGAGCATTTAGAAATGTATATAATTGTGGATCACTGAAACCAATATAATATTGGATTATCAGGTATGCTTCAATTAAATAAATAGCCTGTTCATAATGACCATTTCTTATTAACCACATATGATGTCCCCAGAACTGTACTAAGGCATTTTAAAGGTTTTTAAATTCAATCCAGTCACATCTGTAAAGCAAGTGTTATTATCCCCATTTTGGATATGAGTAAACTGATATCCAAAGACATTAAGAAGGATGTCTAAGATACTTGGCTACTATCTGTGGGCTCCACACCCAGGTCTGCATATGTATCCCTCGGTCCATTTCACCACATCACACTGTCGCTCTAGCTCTTAAAAATCCACGCATTATCTTCTAAAAATGTTTTATATTTAAATAATATGGCTCAGGAACCCTCACTAATTACAGTTTAGTTCCTAACATCTACTCTTTTGGCCATTCACTGCTTAGGACCAGTTTTCCCCAGAAGGTGGAGGAGGAAAAGAAATCCATTTAACTTTGTATTATATCAAATAACCATGCTACTTGCTAAGTTTACATGCACAGGCAGAGAAGGTAAAATGTTTATGAATTGAATTTGACTAATTTAATTTTCTTTCTTGATGTTACTGGCTGCAGATCAGTTAGCTGAACTTTGATGAAAATTATGAGAGAGTTATTAAAAAGAACAAGCAACATCTTCTTTTGTCCATCTTACTACACTGAGAATTCAGAGAGCAAGGGCCATACACTTTGTATTGCTATCTCACTAAATCTCCTACAATGCACAATTGGCCCTCAGTACAGTGTGCACTGAGTTGCACTAATATACTAAATCCTCAGCAGACTATCAAGCATATTTCTTTATGTTGTAAAGGCTCAGTGAAGACACCAGATAGACAACTGGGGAAGTGAAACATGTAATACATGGTTTATAAATTGGAAACAATGCTCAGACTGTCTCCTTTTGATTGGAGCCTGGTACGTGGGAATGCACAGAAACTATTTATTCACAACTTACTGAACATTAGCACAGAACTGTGCTTAGAACACAAATATGGTGCAAAGGGAAATCAAGATGAGGTAGAATTTTTAAAGCCAAACAATAGGTTGACTTTTAAAAAAAGAAATACTGTTGATCTCATTTGCCAAAGGAACACCTAGAATTATTTTCCATTTCTTGAATAGCTCTTAGTACAGAGGTTGTTAGAACAACTAGTTCTTTGCTTCAAGTGTACTCAGAAAAGACAAACAGTATTTTTTCACTTCTAAGGATTCAGACTGACTTGTGGGACAAACAATTATTTTCCAAATAAGACATTAAGTTGAGAGACACCTATTTTTGCAGCACATATTTTAATCTTTAGCACTTAACACATCTTCCCTACATCATTTTCAAGCCTCGAATAGTACAAGGTAAGGCTTCACCACAATTTGCACTTGAAGTATTATTTTTGGGTCCAAGTGACAAGGAGCTCAGGAATGACTTAATTAAGTTCCCTCCACTTTGCCCAGGCCCATTCCAGCTCTGCTTCTGACTCCCTGGGACTAAAGCAGCAGGCAGAGGCTGTACTGTGGGTTCTCTAGGCAGCCTGGTCTGGCTGTGTTCGGAGGCAGCAGCAGGGTCAGGAGTGGGGAGACACTATAGAGGTACTTCCTCTCCCGCCCATCCGCCCTTACCTGCCACCACGCCCCTCCTCCCAGACGGTCTCTGATGCCTGCCTCCATCTTCTGCTTCTGCCCGGGAATCCTCCAGCCCTTCCCTGCCAGGCGTTGACCAGAGCCCTCCTAGCTGAAGAGCGTCCCCAAACCCAGTGGGAAGCCTATTCTGACCTTTCATTTTGAGCTGGGTTCTGCCTCCCTGGCTCTTTCCTGGTCCTGCCGTTGCCCCTGTACCATGGACACCAGAGGGCAGACTGCTGGGCTCTGGCCCACCCAGCACAGGACTGGGTGCTGTGGACAGCAGAGTTCAGAATCTCTTGCAGGGACCCTTGTCTGATACATGTCCCATTCACGAAATGTCTTTGTCTGAATGTAAAAGAGTAAAAAGCCAAAACTATCAAAAAGGGCTTCCTATTCCTATTCCTGTTGCCAAACCACTCACCTACCAAACAATCAAACAACCAAAAGCCAGCTCACTTAGCAGGCTCTCTTAAGGGTTATGACAATGTAAAAGCTGTATTAAAAGTAATCGGATACATACTTTGCTGGACGGACAGACATTGTTGGATGGATAAAACAAATCTTTCATTAGATCTGAAAACTCTGCCTTTAATGTGCTTTTTTACTCCATTCCTTCATGCTTGCACCTTAAAAGACACTATCTGGCTCTATCTTGATTAATTTAAAGTTTCTCATTCCTGCTTACAAAGAAAAATGATTCATCCACAGTGAAAAAAGGGAGTTGGTTTTTAGAAATAGTTTTTATTTTTAGTCCTCTATCATTTATTGTTTGTTTGGTGAGAAATGGACTTTTCTACTATTTTTTTAAGAAGAAAGAATTATTTTGCCTGTGGCAAAAGGTGGTGCTGACGTTTAGTGCTTCATGATGTCTTGAGGTTTTGATTCTGGCTGCAGTCACTGAAGTCTAAAGAGAGAAATACAGTAGCACTCATTTATGGGGTATCTTTGCTCTGCCAGACCTCACCAGGTGGGATGGACACCTTGCACTTCTCAGCCTTGCTGACAAGTATCATTTTTTCCATTTAGCAGGTGGGAAAACTAAGGCTTGGAAGGTTTAAATGACTTGCCTGAAGCTGGTCAGCTGAAGGAACTTGCTGTGAACCTCAGGTGTGTTGTATTCTAAACATGTGCTCTTATGCTGCCCTGAACAGTCATGGCAACCCCTGTGGCTACGGGAGTGAAGAGTCGCTGGCTCTGGACATGAGCAGGAGGGAAGAGAGGAAAGCCCACTGGCTGGTACTCTCCTCACTGCCCACCACGCCCATGATGCCAGGCCTCAGCTGCTCTCCTAACAAACTGTGTGTCTCTGAACTGTGTGCCAACCACAGGTCGCCACCATAGTTAGCCCTACCTGCTGAGCTGGAGGGCAGACAGGACAAGGAGGAGGCAGGAAGGTGTTCTGAAGGATTTGTGAGGAGAAGGCATTCATAAAACATAAAAAATAGACCCCAGAATTCCAATCTGGGGCAGTGAAGATAAAAGCTCTTTGTTTTTAAGATTCTCTAAGGGGCTCAACATTGCACTACACGCTCTTCAGTAGAAAGGAATTATCCTAAGATCTTGCTAAGGAAAATAACAATCTGGTCATCACCTGATTAGGTACAAACCAGACCCCTTGGTGGCAAAGCCTGAGCCCACCCCTGGGCTTGCCTGCAGAAGGGCTCGAGTCCTTCAGACAGAGACCCACCCAAGAACACAAAGACAGCTTCCTCTAATCCCCCTGCCCGTAAGGAAAGGACCCCTAGAGGGACATGTTCAAGCAAGTTCAAACAGACAGACGCCGAATGCAGGCAGCGCCAGGAGTGTGCTGGTTCCTTCAGAGATGTTTACTAACATCTGCATGCAAGTCAGTGAAGATGAGGAGCGATATATGGAGCTCACAAACATGGCAATAAATAAGAGAAAGAAATAGGCTCTGCAGTATAGTAAGTACAGGTGCTAAAAAGAAAAGGAGAACAAGGATTTGGCATGGTGGGAATCACTGTTGACTTCAATAAGAAGAGTTCTGGTAAAGTGATGGGCGGGGCATCAGGAGAGAAAAGAAGATAGACACTGGGGCGGTGTGTGCTGGCAGCTTGTTTCAGGAGTTCTGAGATGAGGTGATGGCTGGCGGGGTAAGCAGGATCAAGAGAAGGTTTTCTCCTTTGGGCCACTACAAATGACAGCTTATTTTTATGTTGATAGGAATGATACCTAGAGAAAACTACACGAGGTGGGAGAGAGGCTTCAACTACTGTGCTGGCAACCATAAACTTTGACACAAGTGTCCCAAAATGGCTAACAGGTGTCAGAGCATCGTGTGGGACTCTGCAGAGCTGGCCTGGGATATCAGAGGACCTTTTTAAATGGTAAAAGTGCTAAAGAAACAGCAGGGGAGAGCACCCTGGGGTTGGGGCTGTACCTATGATGCCCCTTGGAGCCTGAGAGTGGGCATGGGGCAGAGAGCTCCTGGCCAATATGCAGAGGTAAAGAAAACCAGTGATCTTGCTGTGGGCACGTTCCTAGATCCCAGTCAGTCAGCAGTCACCTTTCAGTACAGATTATAAACCGTCTCAGAGGTGAAACCTAATAGTGGCATGGAGCAGCAACTCTCCATTTGCGTCTCCTTCCACCAAAAGCAAATCAGCTGCTGAATTATAATTTTATCTCCTGTAAAGACACAGCAAGAACGTATTGCTTCTGTGAATTTAAAGCTTACCAACAGAGAGTCAGAGATCCTGGGAGGAAAACTGCTAAGAACTGGTAGAGTGCATAATAACGAAGGAGGGAATTCAATCATTTGGCAAATACCAATCAAGTGCCTGCCATGTGCTAGGTACTGTCCGGGTGCTGGAGAGACTGCCGTGAATGGGACAGACACAGTGTGGCGTTCACAACTTGGCAGTGAGCAGCCTGCACAATGCAGAGTAAAGTGGTGAGAGTGCACAGCTGGGGGGAAAAAGCAGGGGAGCGCCCAGATGTACGGTGAGCAAATACTAACTCATGACCATCCCAGTGGCAAGGCAGGGGAAAGGCAGCTAGCTGGCTCCACCCTGTAGCACCGGGACCTTGAGTCTCTTCTCACCTGTGCTCTGGGATGACACTAGGAGTGTCTCAGCATGGGGGCAATACATGTTACCACTGCTTTTCTTTAATAAGCAGGAGAAAATACCATCAGATGAATGTCATAACTGTAGAGGCAATTTACAGACTGATTTAAGGAAGAATTTTTCATCAGTTAAACACTGTCCCAAACTGGAATTAGCTCCTTTGTAAAGAGTGAACTTTTTATCCTGGGAAGGGTTTGTGGAAAGGTAAGCTTACCACCTGAGAAATTCTAGAGGAGATTTCTATAATGGGTGGCAGGATGTGGCAGATGAATTAAGGTCTTTTCCAGTAAGTTCTGTGTTTCTTTGAGACTTTCTCACTGCCTAGGTTTAATCTACTATGTGCAAAGCAGGAAGACAGGAACATAAGGACAGAGGAAACATGGAGACAAAAGGAAAGGTTGAAGATAAGCTGTAACAAGCACCAAAGAATCATGGGGTAGAACAGACTAAAAAAGTGGCAAGAACATTTTTGATAAATGGATTAAGTCTCCCAAGAAATAGACAGTAAAGAAGAGGAAGGGATGAGCCAAGGGGCTGGAAGAACGTGGGGGGGCAGAGAGGAAGCTGATATCTCACAGGCTACAACCTCGGAGACCTCGCTGTGCTTTGGGACACTCACTACTTTCCTCTTTGCGTTGTTCAAGTAGTTCCGCATCTACGCCATGCTTCATTCTTACCTCCTTTCTGGCCCCAAATCCCCACGCTTCTTATCAGCATGTTTCTATACAGAGACTGTGTAGAGTCCTCTAAAAAGTGTGCAGACTCTGAAACTGCCCCGTGAGTGTATGCGCTGACCAAGGAAATCACCATTAGGAGCCATTTATTGGGATAGGGGACAATTTACAGGGGCAAGGAAGGGGTGGTTGATACTGGACGTCAGAGGCAGCCCCTGATGTTATCAGAATCTAAACGGTTACTTTTAATAAACTGTGCTAACAGTAGTGTTATAATTGCGTGTAACGTGTCAGCTTATTTTCGAGATCATGTCATCCCAAATTCTTTAGAAAACATTCAGCCAGCAACTGCAGTTTAGAAATTGAGTCATTAAATGCTACAGTCAGGACCTGGAATGCCTGCAGGAGGTCACTGGCTCCAAAGTGAGAGATACTGCCAGAAACCGCTTTGGATGCAATGTCTATGTCTCCAAATGAACATTTTGATACTTATAACTTCCCCCTCCATTAGCTTAGAGGAAATCTAACTCTTCAGTGATGTTCTTTTTTCTTTATTGATTTCTAGAGATAGACGATTGGATTTTTCTCTTTTGTTTGATAGCTTTAAAGATAGACAAAGGCTTTTAAACATTCATCTATTTTACTTAGTAAGGCCCTTTAGATCTCTCCAATTGTTTCTGGAATCAAGGAAGTTACAGCCTTCCTCTGTTTACAAGTATATCTGAAAAACATTTCAAATAATGAAGCCTGTATCTATATATCTATATCTATACACATATGGAACTAAATTACTCCTTTTATCAAGCTACAATTGACCATTAAAATTAAATTTATCTTACGGAGACACTGGAAAAAAGAAACTATATTTAAAAATCTATGATCTAGCTTAGAAAATATTTCAGTTGTCCACTTCTACTCTTTGGACAAAGAACTACCCAATATTTAAATTCTGTTTTTCAATGTCAGCTTTCTCAAATATTATAATAAACACTAGAATTTCAAATATATAGATACCTACTTCCCCTGACACCTAAGAAAATGATGTGTCATTCCAAAATCCACTTCCCCCACTTGTAGGGCAAAATACTTCTATGGTCATCCTTCTGACATTCGGGAAAGGCACTTTTAAATATAAATTCAAAATAGAGTTATTCTAGAAAGTATTTACCAAATGCTGCCTTACAGCTGGACAATCTTATCCCTCAGTTCAGCTCTTCAGTTAGGACTGGACCCTGGGGGCAGACGGGGGGAACACTCATGACACAGCCGAGTTGCAGGGAACCAGATCATGTGGTGATGTTAAGAATTACAATGATTTTCTAAAAGAAGGATTATCTGAGACAGCACTTGGTGTGAATTCCCTGCTGAACCCAGAGAAGACAGCAAGACCCCTAGTGGAGCGGAGAACACTGAATGCCCAGCACACTTCCAACAAAAGTTGATCTGTTTTTAAATTTTGCTTCTTTATCTTCTAGTTTTGTGACTGAGGGCAAGTAAATTCCCTCTATGTGCTTCCATTTTCCCATGTGTTAAATGGGGATAACAGCAGCACCTTCCTCATAGGGTGGTTGGGTCAAAGGACAGAAGGTACTTATTATATCAGCATGAAGCCTGGCTATAAAATGTATGTACTTAATTTTTACAGCAAGGGCATCATTTCTAGTTGAAAATATTGGAAGTATTTGGTATTGCTGGAATGTCATTTTTCCGGTCAATTCACCATTTTCAAAACACATGGAAATTCTAGGTATTCTTGTAAAAAATAAGTGCATGAAAACATAAACTTTATCTACAAAAAGGTATTTCTGGGATTTTGAGAGACATTGTATTAAACCTGCCTAGCAATCTGGGGAAAGCTGACATCTTTACTATACTGAGTTTTCCAGTTCATTAACATGGTATGTCTCCCCATTTATTTAGATCTTGTTTGATTTCTTTCATCAGAGTTTTATAGTTTCAGCATTTTTGTTTATAGCAGATTTATTTGTAATAGTCAAACACCAGAAAAGGCCACAATGTCCCTTAATAAACTGCTAAATAAACATTGCTGAGTAGCATCCCACACCATGGAATGCTACTCAGCAATGAAAAGGAACTAAGAATACATGCAACAGGTTGGATGTATATCAAAGGCATTATGCTGAGTGAAGAAGGCCAATATCCAAATGTCACATAGTGTATTATTCCATTTACATAACATTCTCAAAATTACACAGTTACAGAGATGGAGAACACATAAACGGTTGTCGGGTGTTAGGATGTGTGTAAAGGGATATGGAAAAGGTGGATCTTCGTGATATGGAACAGTATCTTGATTGTTGGTGGTTATATGAAACTGCACATGATAAAATGACAGAACTATACACACATTGTACCAATGTCAATTTCCTGGCTTTAATACTGTACTATAATTATGTAAGACATAATGATGGCAGGGGGACTGGCGACAGTATGTGTCACCAGAGATAACCTCTCTGTTATCTTTGTAACTCCTATGAATCTATAATTTCAAAATATTTAAAAAATAACATAAGTTAAGTTAAAATAGAACCTAACATGTCTGTCAGATTATAAGTCATTTTATATGGAGAAGTAGGTATTAAGATTTGCCATATTTTAATATTGAGAAAACAACCTAAGGCATAAACTTTGGCCTCAAAGTCAGAAAGATGGAAGTACATTTACTGAATTGCTTCAAAATTCTAAAATGAAACTTTGCTTTGAAAAAAAAAGTGTTTTTCCCTCATTATGGTTCAGAATGTGGCATGAATGGGAAAATGTTATTTAAATAGTACTGAAGACAATATTGCACTATTATATGAACTTACTAATGCCGATGAAGGTACTGAGCTGAAAGTGTATGAAAAGATGAGATTAGAAACAAAAGAAATTTAATTCATTCCTAGTGTTCTTTGAAATCATTTCGCAAAAATGTTTTCATGTAAAACTTCCATATAATTCAAACAGAACAATTCTAGATTTCAATGATTTCCTACTCCAAATTAAAGTACTTTAAACCTGTCTTGGTAAGAAATTAAAAAGAAAAAATCAGAATGAAGGAAAAAGGATTCGGAGTAGAACTGACTTCTTAATAGAGGTGTGTGTAAGGGGATTGGCAAAGTTTTAAAAACATACGCTTTGCAAGTTTAGGTTCTTTGTAAATATGCACATCTGTTCTAGAATTAGTGATGCAAAAAGGGAGGTCTTCTTATCCTCTGGAGGTCTCAACAATGCACCAGGCCAGTTTCTTGTCTTCTGCCTCCCTTTAAACACGGCCTTAGGGTGCAGGCTACTTCTGGATTGCTAGGATTTAAAGATAGCAAGCAAAGATAATAAAAAGATCTAATGAAAAAGTTATGTGTGCAGTGTAATATGGAATTCCAATCTTTATTTAACTTCGTCTGTTAGATCTATTCAGCTATGAGGATGAAATTTTTCTGGTAGAAGAACGGATCCATTAGAACTCCTCTTGGCCAAGATCCACTAACGCTCTGTTATCAAGGAAGCTGAGGAGTTCATAGGCATATTTCGTAATCAGAAGGGACTTAAGAGACACATCTAGTACAATTCATTTCACTGTGGTTGACTGAGTATCAATTAAGCCAGTAATGAAGGGTCTGCCAGCATAGGTGTGGCCTCCAATCTGTAGAACAGACACAAATCCTACTGATTAAACCTAGTGGCCAAGAAGATGTTACCTGGGAACCTGTTCTTCCCTTTTAGGGCTGAATGCTTCCATTGGTACTTTCTCCAAGCTGACACGCTTATTAAAAAAACCAGGGCCCCCCACCCTGAAGCAGCAGCTAAAATAGATAAAAAAGAAATAAAGTAAGGCAGATTAGCAGAGATATAGAAGAACACATAAAATTAAAAAGACCTTTTTCTTGTATGGATATCATGTCCTCCTCATTTGTAAAGAATCAGAAAAACACATTCTCTGTATAAATAGAACAAAACTGAATCCCTGTCACAAACACTATTAATTAACTTAGAAACCTGTTTTTATTCTGTCTTTTAAAGGAAGTCTGTATGGCAAGAAACTGTATCTCAGCATCTACAGTTGGGACAGCTATGAAAGCAAGTCTGGTACAGCTGACAAATTCTTTCTCAATTAATCTTTATAAAGCATAAGTCATGCTAATTAAATAATTTACAGTTACTATCTGTATAAAGTATAAAGTCTTTATTGTACCATGTTCACGTGTTACAGACTTGAGCATTTTCTGCACAATAGTTTCTAAAGGTGGAAGCATCATATGGAAAGCATTAGTTAACTAGACTAGCTGCTATAATTTGAATAATATGAAATATATATAAAGTGCAAAAAAACCCCAAATGTTACTTCTGGTTCAAACAGTAGTGTGACTTCTTTGATGATCTGTCATTCCTCAAACCCTAAAGGTTAACAGGAGAATAAAACAACAAAAAGGGCAGGAAGAGCAGAGACACACAGAGCAGAGGGCAGAGCAGGAGCTAAGTAAGGGGACAGTGGAGGTTGTACACTAAGGGTCTGCAGGAAGACCCTGGGGAAAAGCGAGTGGGTTTTCCTGGTACCACTCCACCAAAGGGGCAGCGTGGCCCCAAGGAGGGGTGAAAACCGAAGCTGAAAGTAGGGAGCCTGTGAAACTCCAACAGCACTGGTGGGCCCCTGAGGCCCTGACTATGACACGGCACTGAAGCAAGCCCCCACCCACCTCTGCCGGCACCCACGGGACTCCCAGGAAGGGACCGAAAGCAGGACTGAGTTAAAATGACAGAGCTGAGTGGTGGAGTCCTCAGTCGGCTTCCTCTGCCATGCTCTCACGGTGCCGGCCGTGGATACGGGATGCTTTCCAGGTAGGAATTATTTTCCCTCTGAAGAAGGGGTGCGTGTGTGTGCTGGGGTGGGATAAGGGAGCACCTACTAAAGTTTAGGGGTTCCAGTTTGGAGAAAGGTGGCTCAGCATGATTCCACACAGTGCCTCCTGCCATCTGAGATTCTCACCTGCACACACTGACACCCCAACTTGATTCTCAGTAACTTCCTTTTAAGTGTTAATGGGCAGCCCAGCCTCTAACATGAAAGCCAGAGACCTAAATAATCCAACAACAAAAAAAGAAAGAACATAAGATATTCAAAGGAAATTTGAAGAAAACTTCAAAAGGCCTAGGAAATCATCTAGAGAAATAAGTGAAGCTATTGCAGCCCTCAAATAAAAACCAAATGTCTTAAAAAAATAACAAGGCAAAAATAAGGATTCAGAATGAAATATTTTGTCAAAATAAAGATTCCATAGGAGGATTTGAAGGAACATCAAAGAAATCTGGAAAGAAGCACAGAAAACAGAAGTTAGAAAACAGGAAAGAAAAGATGATAAAAATGAGAGGACCCATCCAGGAAGTCCAATATTCAAGTAAAAACATTCTGGGAGAACAGAGAACATGGCAGAAGAGAAATTATTTAAGAAATAACACTAAAAAGTTGGTTGGATGGAAGAAAACAGCAGTCCAGAGAATAAAGAAACCAATATAGAAAAAATCCACAGTGAGTCACGTCACTGTGAAATTTCAGATCATCAGAATAAGCAGATCTTAAAAAACTTTTGGAGAAAAACAAGGACACATACAGGAACCAGAATGGTACTGCAGTTCCTATAAGCAGCATTCAGTTCCAGAGAACAATGGTGCCATGTCTTTAAAGTTGAGGGAAAATGCTTTTTAACCTACAGTTTTATGCCCTGGCAATCCTGCTACAAGCACAAGGATAAAATAAAGACACCATTCAGGCATGCAGGGATTCAAAAATACACTTGCCAGGTGCTTTACTCAGAAGACTTATGGAGAATGTGCATTGTAAAATGGGAGAAAAGTTACAGGAATCCAAGAAAAGAGGGGGCCTCCCCCACTGGCTCCAAGGAGCAGCTCAGGGAGGCTCTAGCTTTATGGTGATGTGAAGTCCCAGCACAGCTGCTGCTGAGAAGCTTAGAGACTGACTGGCCCAGAAATGACCCAGGGATATAGAGCTCCAGGAAGGTGGCAGGGATGAGTATCTGTTAATACTCAGAGGCAAAGGCAGGAAGGTGGGAACATTTGGGGGGAAAAACTGACAAGGTGTACTAGAAAATGAAGCAGAAGACAAAAGGAGGCTATTAAACTCTAGGAAACAGGACAGTTTCCTCGAAGAAAGGAGGTACAACTGTAGTGCACTAACTACATGAAATGTGTAGCTGCATGATGTTCATAACAAAATTTACTTAAACTAATCACATAACTTAAAATGTTACTACATACAGTACAGATGAAATGTTTTACATTGAAAGCTTTATATATGGAGTATTCTCAGATGGATGTTTGGACTCTGGAACCTTAATATTGACTGAAATCCAAGTAACCTTTCTCAGTTTAATGAACTCACCCAGACAACTCAGTCCCACGTCAGAATAAATTGAGGACTCTAGTATGCTGTTGTAGCAGTGGGACAATTTCAGCTGTGCGTGCATATGGACAGAGGAGACCAGTGACCCTCTGTTTACCTTGTTCCACCTCTGCTCAGCTGTCACTACCTCAGACCGGCAGCCACACAGCACCTGGACTGCCATCACTCCCCACACAATTGCCATGCTGCTTTTTCTGCCTAAACTTGCTACTAACTGAGAAAAGTGCCCCTGAAGTCACTGAGTCAGGGACACAAGTCTTGGAGGCAGGATGCTTTGCTCACTTGATCAGTGATGGTACAAATATTGACTGAAGGGATGGACCTTGGCTTAACCCTGGGCTCCATTGCTTGCTGGCTGTATGTCCTGGAAGCAGGTTATTTATCCACACCTGAGTCTTGGCTTTCTTTGCAATAAAGAAATAAAAATGATGTTTATAACCCACCTTATCAGATGGCTATGGACTTAAAAGGAGGTAACATATACAAAGCACTTAGCACAATGCCAGGCACCATAATCACCAAAGGGCTGCGCTGTCACAGCCATCACACAGTCCTTCCACGGTCAGCTAGAGAAGCAGCACAGTCCTGCAGAATGTCTTCAAACAGGTCAGCGGGAGAAACAAAGGCTACTGGAGTTGTCCGTAGACATTCTACTGCAATTGCAACAAGACTACAAGGACCCACAAGAAAAGTAGAGTGTATTTCAACCAATTTCTCAAACCTTGCCAACGAGCAGCAAGTTATTTGGAGGGTTTGATCTTCTATCAATTAGAAATTTATGTATCATTATTTCCTCAAAACTCAAACTAAGAGAAAATAAATTTAAGAGAAGAGAGAGCGTGCACACTAACTTTTCTTCAGTGATGTTACTGATTTTTATTCACTCCATCCTGGATTTCAGTCCAGCCATCCTGAGAGAGCCAGCCCATGGATGGGCACTTTATCCGAGTTTCTTGGTTACTAGAGGATGTTATCACCCTTGTTCAGAAAAACCGTGAATAATACTAATGCTGAATGAGTAATACATAGGAATAATGTCTGTAGGCAATGTTAAAATGAGAATCTAAAAATGAGATCATAAAGCCAGAGGATCAATATGGTTGAGTGGATTTAAAAATTTTATCCTTATTATTATCTGTTTTAGAGCAGTTTTCCCCAGGCTGCACCAAACCAATACCTTAAGTTCTATCTGTAACAAAGAGGGACTTTTTTGAACCACACTCTAAAGGTCCAAAAGGGAATTTCTGGTAGTTTCTAATCTAAGTGGCCTGGAATATGTTCACAACTGAAGCTGTCGCAGAGCCTGCTGTTTGCAACTTAAAATGTGAGGGTGCAGTTTGATCGGTAGCGGGAGCGGAGAGTGGACCCAGGGAGCCCAGAGCAGCCCCACCGCCGCGGCCTGGTAACCGTCACCCCAAGGCAGGGGCCGCACCTGCCGCAGTTGCCCCCGAACTATCACTGCCAGCCCTGTGCCGCGAGGCGGAGACCCGGCAGCTGCCTCCCTCACCCGGCACTGCTGACACCAAGCCGCTGGCAGCAGTGGCCCTGACGGCCTCACTTTGGCGGCGCCTCACGTTGGGGACAAGGAGGTCACCGCAACAAAGTTTTGGGGAACAGTAAAATGGTTCAGTGTAAGAAACATGCGGTTTCATCAACACGAAAGACACGATGTAAGATGTATTTGTACACGACTGCCATAAAGAATAACCCCAGGAAGTCCCTTCGCAGTGTCGGGGATGGAGAGCCTGCAGAATCTGATGTTGGGAAGGAGAAAAGGGTGTGGAGGCAGCACGTGTTCCCGGCCGGTGGAGTTCCAGCGCAAGGCGGTAAATGAGCCGCAGACCCTAATAACCATTAAAGACACTATCCACGGGGGCAGGTCTGCACGCAGTCCCTGCAGAATTACCAGAATAGTGTGAGTGGGGAAAGTGTGAAGGATGGGGGTGCTCCTGAAGGCCGGGCCCCACAGTACTCCCCTCCGCAGGCCACGGGGACCACCTACTACACACGGAGACACTATAAGCGTGGACCACAGTATCCCAGCCCTTCTGTGCAGGGAGAGGTGGTGCAGGAGGCTGACGACCAGGGGACGGGAGAGCAAGGTAGGCCAGTGAGACAGAATATGTATGGGGGGGAGCGGTTACAGGCAACGATTCTGCCGGGGTCCCCCTCGCCAATGCTGGCCTACAGAGGACAGCAATGAAGAGGATGAGGAAAGTCAAGGAGAGGAAACCCGAGGTCTGCAGGCGCCTCAACGTCCCTACATCTGCAACTTCAATTACTGCCGCAGACGCCCAGAAAACCCTAAGCTAAGCCACCAGACGGCAAGGAGACAAAAGCAGCCGATCCACCAGCTGAGATTTCATCCGCTTGGAGGCCGAGCAGCGGGCCTGAGGAAATGCTGACTTACCACCCCTTCCATCATCCGGTTTAGTCATCCAACAAGAAGAAATGCATATGAAATTCCTGCAATAAGAAATGAACAAAAGATTGGAGCTTGTTTTTTTTGCCCATTGACCAGACAGCCAGAACTATCTGCAATATCTATGCAGCATGGAGTTTTTATTATTTTTACCTTAAAGATGTCTCTTTTGGGTAATAACAAATGGGGTTTTCAAAAATAGACCTTTTTTCTCAACAGACCTTTAAAGGTTTTTAAATTGTTTCATATCTGGTCAAGTTGAGATTTTTAAGAACCTCATTTTTGATTTGTAATAAAAGTTTACAACGTGATTTTTTCAAGAAAGTCAAAAAATGGGAAGCATCTGTTAATAAAGATCTTAAATAATTGTCAAAATAAAAAAGGAAAGAAAATATGTATTGAGTAAAACCATCCTCCTAATGCAGTCTCTATGGATGCAGCCTGGCTCCTCCTACAGGGCTACAAGTAACCATCAGCAATGACGCTTTCAACACAAGCTAGTCACCTAGCAACACTTCCCACCACCAATCTTCTGATACAGCACCCCGACCTGATGTTTGGTCTCCCCACATGCTTCAAAAGAATGACAGCCTGTTTCAAGCTGGGAATCATCTGAAATCTGCATGCCCTGGGATGTAGGGGCTAGTTTCCCTTTTCTGGTAAGTCTCCACAGCTTTCTGGCTCTTGAGACTCGGTTCTCTCACCCAGCACTGCCCTGACCAGCCGCGATGAGCATTTCCAGGACAGGATGTGCTCATTCGTCAACTGAATGGAAAATGACGTCACAGAAACAGGTTGGTGGAGAAAGGAAGAAAAAGAAACAGCACAGAATGAATTAAGTCCCCTGGGATTATGGAAGTGGCATTATCATTAATAAAGAGATTGATGATAATAGGCTAAACATTTTACAGACAAAGTTAATGACGTGTGCACACAGGACCTCTCTCTTGCATATATCTAAGGATTTTACTCTAGCATGTTTCTGCTGCTCACTTTTTGGAGGCCAAAAGATTTCATAGTGTTGCGTTAAGAGTTTATAAAGCTCAATACTTTTTGATTTAAATTTTTTGAAATGTTCTCTGTATTTATTCTCATGTTTTCTAGTGGAACAGGGGACCTAAGTCTTTACTAAGTTTAATGCAGATTAAGGAATTTGCAGACATACTTTTTGGTTGTAAAGACAGACTATGTTTATTAATATACATATTCATTAGGCACATACTCCATAATAGAAATGATTCTAGAAGTAACTTAGACTGTGTATCAGATTGTTCTCAGTGCTTTAGGAATATTCACATCTTAACTCCTATAAGGACTCTTGTCAGGTAGGGGCTATTACTATCCCTCATTTTACAAACAAAGAAACAGAGGCCCCAAGATGTTATGGCACACAATAATTTGTCCAAGAAGATGCTTGTTCTACCTTGGCTAGAAAGAAGTGGAGCTGGAGTGTGAATGAGGCAATCTGGCTCCGTGCTAGACGCCTCTTATTATCACTGTCTGGCCAGTGAAGAAACTGAGTCTAGAGGCTAAGGACTCCCCGAAATTTGTGGCTCTGTGCTTATATATTAAAATGAGGCCTTTGTAACTTTCCCTAAGTGTTCTCTGGCTCTCTTCCTGACTGTTCATTCACAGATTGTGCCACTGGGGAGTCAACTCGAACAAACTACCCTTTTTCCCTGTATCTGTGTCCAGCCGCCATCCAGAAGGCATGACACAGAATAACAGCAACTCTCCTCATGGCAAATGGCTTGCCTTCGCTTTATCAGACTCAGAGAAACTACTTCACTTAGGTTCCCTAATTGGTTTACCTACTATTGATTATTTTTTTCTTTTCCTGCTTAAGGGATTCTGGACAGAGCTGTACAAAAATGCTATAAAATGAACCTGCCACAAAAAAGGCTCTTTGCTTCAAGCCATCCCTTGGGATCCTGAGACATGCTCATTCTGGCTTCTCACTTGCTTTTCTTTAGGTCTTGAGGGAACTTCTAGGCTTAGGATCTTAGAGGCAGCCTCCAACTACTGTGTGCATTGCATAAAGAAGAAGCTTGAAATGGTTTTGGGTTAACAAACCACTCCTGATGCTCTACAGTCTGTTATATCCTCAGCCTCTGGAATACAAGATTACAGGCCTGAAATGGAATACATTCTGGACCAGAACAACTAAGGTAGTCTATTTGTCTTTTCCTTATCTCTTCCTAAGAGGATAAATGTTCATTCATTCATAATCTATGGGTTTATTATCATGATGCATACCAACTTCAGTGTCTGTGGGATAGAGGGTTCCCAAGACCTTCAGAACAGGCTACTTTCTTCAACTTATGCACCACAGAGCTGTCACAAGTATTAAAGAACATATCCGGTCTGAATCTCATGGTGGGAATAGATGCACATGCCATAGCTAGGTCAGCTCCTCCTACCTTTGGGCAAGGTAGGGAGGCCCTCACTAAAAAGGGAACATCTCAGCAAAGTTTTAAAGGGGATGAGGGGGTGATTTCAGTGATGATGGGGAAAGACAGGAGCAGACACCTGGGGCAGATGTGTGATGGGCATGGGGGAAGGTGGTGGGCAAGCTCACAGGCATGACCATGTGGGCACTGTGGCCACAATATGGACCATGACCATCTGCACGTAGATTGGACACTGTGAGGTGCATGGTGTGTCCAGGAGTGAGGCTTGGACTCCTGAGCTGGGGGCTCTCGGATGCTCTGCTGAGAACAGGCTATGAGGGCAGAATGCAAGTGAGAGCAAGGCAGGCTACCGCAATGATCCTGGGGGGTTGGACCTTGGTGGCAGTAGTGGGGTGGTGAGAACCAGCCATTTTGGGGATATATGTTAAGGTGTAGCCCACAGGACAATTCCAGATGTATTTATTTACCACCCGTCGTCTCCTGTGCTGGTTTAAGTCCCACTGGAGAAGTTTTGGTCTGCTTTGTTCTGTGTGTCTGCATAGCCCAGAGAGTCCTGGCACATAAGAGTCTATAGAAAGTCACTGAGTAAGTGAATGAGCCTTATTCACTATGTAACTTACTCTCTTGGAACTCACTATGTTATTCTGCTTCTGCTAATGTTACTTTTTATCAAGAATAAAAGGTTTTTCCCCTTTCTAAATTGTACTCAGCATAATGCATTTCTCCATCTGCATAAAGCACACTGGATTATCAGCAATCTGTGCCCAGTAGTGACATCTGTAAAGTAAGGGTAGGAGGCAGGTGAAAAGTCCCAAGAGACTCCAACAGACTCCTACAGGACCGTAGCTCAGCCTTCAGTGTGTGTGTGTGTGTAGAATTTACTGTCTGGTAAAGACACTGTATTAACAGCATTCTATAGTTACACCAAGTACATGCAAGGGGAATTCCTTTTCATAGTTCTAAAGTAAGTGGAAAATAAGCCAGGAAAAGTAGCTTTTAGAAACTGGCTGGCAAGGGGCCGCTGGGGGCAGGGGAGCAGTGTGGGGTAGGCACAAGTAGGCAAGCGATGGAATCTTTTCAAAAATAGCTTTAGTCAAGATGAGTCACAGATTCTGAGGAAGGTGGATTGTCCCAGAATTTACAGCAACCCAACTACAAATTAAACAGCAACAAACTTTCCACTGAAGAAAAGGGAACCCCAGAGCACTCAGCTACCCAAGAAAGCCGTCTTCATGCTCCCTCTGGTCAGAGGACAGCACGGCACCAAGTCGGGAGAGACACCTCTTGACAAGTAAATGTCCTTCAGCAAGATGCTGCAGTTCTGTGTCTCTCTCTTCTCATCCATAAAAAGACATAAAATACCATCCATCTCCAAGGATCACTAAATCAGGATTAAATATAGCAGCACAAGCAAAACATGTAGAACAGCACCTGGCTGTTACGCCTTACTGAGAGTTAACCCTCATTAACTGAACACAGACTACCTCCCCTACTGGGTCTGTCTTTCACCTCAGGGCCAGCAAATGCCTCTAAAACCTCCCCAGCTAAGAAGGATTACCTTTGGAGTTTAAGTCCAGAGGTTAAGTCACATGACCTATGCCTGTGGTTCAAGAGACTTGAACTTGGAGCCTCATTATCAGCAACATAAAGCCCTGAGGCCAGTGTGTTACTGGCTGTGATGATGGAGGCCACAGGGCCCGCGGAAGAACACACTTGGAGAGAATGCCAATATCTCTTTTTGGGTGTTACACATAACCTCTTGTCATGGAAAAGGGACAAGTCAGGATCTATGAGGACTTTTGAATCTATTTCACATCGTAGCAGTAATGTGGGAAAAAAGTGTCTCCCTGTAAAAATATTAGCCTGTGAGTTATTAGTGAGTTTTTCCCTTAAGGGACAGGATGTGCTCATTAAAGACCCAGTGGGCAGGCTAGAGCAAACTTACTAAGTTTGCAGATGACATTAATGGCAGGGCAGGATGTGAGTTACTTTAAAACATAGAACACCCAAATAAAGGGGCCAGTGGCTTGTGAACATGAGCCTTTTAAAAAATGATGGAGACATCACTTATATTCTCCTCTAACATTTATCTTCTTTCTTTGTCTACTAAATTTTAGCCAAGACATGAATCCAAAGTAATTGCAGATGTGGGTACCTATGAAATGCTGTTGAAGAACGAGGGTCCGAACTCAGAGGACCCTTCTTTACTCATGATACACCCCCAGTCAGAGATCTGTTTCCTTTTTTAGCAGGAAACTTTAAAAGATCCCTTACAACCATAAAGCCAGATATTTCCCATGGGAATGTTCTTGAGAACACATTGCTAGAAATGGTTTCCAGGTTTAACTGGAATCAGCACTCATCTGGAATGAGGCAGGGTCAGGCCAGGGTTGTGTCACTTAAGAGGAGGGGCCACGAACCTACCTACCAGGCCTGCTGGGCCGCTGAGCTGTGCAAAGGTGAAACCACAACCAGGTGAGGTTTAGGATGACTAGGTGTTGTTACTAATGCTACTCACAAAAGCTCAACATACAGATTTTGATACTCAGACTTTGGAAGTCTAACTTTATACATGGAGATGTTTATTCATGAACTTCCAAGCAAAAATGAGTTAGAATTTACTTGCAAAAATTATTAAGCAGGCTGTCAATGTGAAGATAGCAATTAAAAATTTTAATATGGATATAATTTTAAATCATACTAAAAACAACCCCAAATGGAATTATACCTTTTACCAATTGCCTTATGCTTTAACCAGATTTCCATGGGGGAATTTGTTTCACTCATCTCAGCTACATAAGATACTGAAAGTGCCTTGCACAATGCCAGGCAGGAACTTGATGCTCAGTGACTGGCTGAGAGAATACAGCATTAATCCCTCAATTACTTCCTACTGTCAGAGGATGAGGGCCTTATGCACACTTGGAGAGGCATACAAAGTAGAAGCTTATGTCCTTTCACTAACTCACTCATCCTTATTTAAGGATTAAAACAGTTTGTTAAAATAAGATTTTGTGATGGTACCTTGTAAAAGTAGTTTATATATGCATATCTGAGCTTGATAATTCATGGTTATTACATGCCTGCAGCACACATAAACGATGTCTGTAGATGTCTACTTTTTAAATTTCTTGTGTTCCACATGGAACCAGGCTGTTGGTTATTAACTATCTTGTCATTATTCTTGTGCCCCAGGAGTCTCCCACCCCCTTCACAATTTCTGCTTCTAATCTCCAATGTTCAAAAACCAGATAACACAGTTTTAAAAATTCACATTAAATATAAGCCAGTAAGGGACTGAATGGACAATTTTGTAGTGAGCATATTTTCACGTCATTATATTGAAAGAGCCATTTGCTGAGCACACACTTATTTCTTAAACTTACAGGTGGATGAGGGCTGGTCTGGTACAAAATGAACCTGTTTATTTAGAGTGTTGCTTTATGTTTGCAAAAAGAGATACACAGAATTGTAAATACATACACAAAACATAAAATTATTTTATAAAGATAGGGTCACACTATTTAAAAGTCTAGTATTTTTCCTAACATAAAATTTATGAATTGCTATAATCAAGTAACAATATCCAATCCAACCAGTTATACAGAATTAGAAATAATGCTATCTTTAGAAAACTGAAGCTCCAAAATAACATAAGATTTTATATGTGGCCTATATAATTTGGAATCTATTATCCTATAGCATCTTTTATAGCTTATTTAAAGACTAAAATTTTATCTGAGGAATAATCACCACCATGTTTCGCCTTCTCCATAAAGTATTTGGCACAATTTTACAGTATTGTTCCAGTTGTACATTCAAAAGCCTAATATAAAATTGACTTTCTATTGAAATTTTCTCAAAAACAGAAAAAAATCCCCCACAAAAATCCCAAGGTTGTTTTAGTCTGGTTTTCTACCCCCTGTTGCTCTACATTTGAAATAAAAAAGGAAGTATAATATTTGACCAATAATACAGCCCAAACCAAGATATGAAATAATTTTTCCAGAATAAAAAAATCCTTGGCCAGGGACTCTGATTTATGGTAAAGAAGGAAATGGTAAGAAAAATAATGCTACTAGGTTAAATGTACTTGAAATACTGTTATTTTCATTTAAAACAGAATTAAATTTTCATTATACATAAAAATCTGTAACATGTCTAACTCTGATCATCTTGAGCCACTTTATGAGTCATTGATTCTCTAAAGAAAAAATTTAAATTTTAATTGTGTCAACCAGTTCCTTTTTCCCCTCTACAAATAAAAATGCATTATGATGTCATAAGTAAATTTCATAAATAAATAAACAGAGATTTCTTTTTCCCATTTCTAATCATAGCATTTAGTAGTACTTTCTGGTTTGGGGAAAATTAGGCTAATAAGTACATTCCTCCTTGAAACAAATGAGAATGGTAATCATCTGCCTCAAAGAGTTTCTTAAATAATTCTAAATAGTCCAAATATAGAAAATGGATATTAAGTAGATAGCAAGTTTAATTCCTGCCAGCCCCAAATCACAGATAATTCTTTTGGACGGAAGCTTCAGACCCTCATGGGGCCCCATATCTTAATGTCTCAGGGAATTCTATTCCTCTACACTGTCTGGTTTATAGTAATGGAAGAGAAGCAGCATTAGAGTAAACAAAGGCACAATGTTCCAAATTTTCAATATGGCCCCATCTCTGAGCCACTCACTATAGCTTTCAACTAAGAAAATTGAGTAAATTACAGCAGATTGTTTTTCTCCAAGCCTGTTTCACTCCCATAATAAATTACTTGCCCTGAAGGGCAGATTAATGACTGGTGGGCTGTGGGGTGTGACTTAGCCCAGGGCAGGCTGGTCTGCACTGGCTCAAATAGCCACTTTGGCAATTCCACAGCCTTCTGCCTTTCTGTTGTCTGAGGGAATGCCTGGTGGCCCTCTAGACTCCCTGTGAGTGTCCCAGGCACCTTGTCACTGTCCAGGATTGATGACCTCGTTTTCTGTCTGTCCTTTAGCGGTGGCAGTGGTGCACACAGCTGGGGAGGCGCATAAACCTCTCTGGACACCAGCCAGCCTTCTTACCAAACTGCCCACATATCCTGCCTGGCCAGTAACCAGGAAAGAGCTACCCAGGATTGGGAGTGTAGAAAACGAAATCATTATTTTTCAACGTCCTTAATAGAAAAAGCTATTGTGCCTTTGTTTGAGACCAATAAGTAAATTTAGCGCTGGGGTCTTTAAGAGTTCTATTTACAAAGACTCTCACCATGACCAAACTTGTATAGCAGAAAAATATCCCTGCAAATAGTATGTTAATTTTGTAAAACTGGATTTTAGTCTCTATTCTTACTCTAGCTGCTCGGGAATCTATTCAAACGTCCATTCAGCAACTCTTCTGGTCTGCCAACGAACTTTATTTATGGAACAAGGGCTGTGGGCCAAGCATGGGGCTGGATGCTGAAGGCAGAGGTGGAGTGGCAAGCTGGTAAGACGAAGGATTTTACAGTTGAGTGGGGAAGATCAGAAGGAATCAAGAAGACAGTAATCATGCAATGCATGCTGTGCTATCAAAGAGGACAAGGGTTTCGATCTAAATGCCACTATTAAGAAATGCTGGTTACTTGGACACTTTTGTGATGAAAGAAAACCTAATCTATAAATTGTTTTCAAATGTAACAGATTCTCCAAATTTTATTGTTTATGAAATTAAACAAGGTATATCCTGAGCAAGGTAGTTGTCTCCTCACCTATTCAAGTCTGTAATGTAGGTGAACAGGGTCACTGGGTGGATTGAGACTGTGCATGTCAAGTGCCTTTGTTGCATTAATAGGCACCCAAAAAACAAGAGGTATCATGGTGGTTAAGAATAAATTAGTTCTGGAAGGCAGGTGAAGTAATGATGTTTTCGGAAGAGTGGAGAGGAATTCTTCAACATTTTCACAGCCACTTGCAGAGTGGCAAAGTGGGAGAAGGGGCAGGCACTCCCAGCAGAAGGGCGTCTGAGCCAGGGGGAGGGTGGGCCTCACTGCAGCAGGAGGAGGGGAGGGGGAGCAGGAGCTGGGGCCTGGAGGGCAGCCTGGGGCAGCCAGTGCTTGGAGGTTCCAGGAAGCCTGAGCCCCTGGGCAGGGGGTACCACTGGCCAGGCAGCCAACTGGGACTAGCGGCAAATTCATTTTCTGAGTGTGCCAGAAAGCCTCACAGGGGATTCAAGCCTTGGCGAGGCTTCATGTGGTTTTTAGATGGAATCCCATGAAGGCCCATCAGGAAGTACCTTCAGGGCTGCCCTCCGTGGGCTTCCAATGAGTTTGAAGGTCTTGCCCGCCTCAGCACTGGTTCACGTTTGTATATTCTTCATTTTTCTATTCCTGAAATTGCCCTTGTTTATGGATATAAGTAAACAAACAAAAACAAACAAAAAACCCCAAAAACCACAATCTGAGCATTAGCGAAGGATCTTCAAAATCACCATTTCTGGCCCTTTCTTTACTATCCCTGCATCTTCTTGCTGCTCCTCATGGAAACCTCATCTCAGGTTCAGGCAAAAAATATTTTAGAGTAAAAACCTTTTTCTCTATAAGCAGATGAAAATGATAAGGTACATAAAAACCAGATGCAAATTCACATACATAGAGGGCAGATCCTGAAAAGAACAAAAATTAACTGGTCTCCACACTACCTGCTAAGGAGGCCATTTTAGTAAAAAGTCAGAAGAGGCAATGCAGAAAGTGAACCTTCCCACTCTCAGAACTCCTCTCAGCTATGTTACAATCAGCTTCACTCCCTGACCAGGATTAAACCCATCTTTGAAAGTATGACCATTCCCCACGCAGGCTTTTCCTTCCTGTATGTGACCAAGCACGTTTCAGTGTGAGGCCCTGTAGGGAACTGCACATCGCTATGAGCCTGCTGGTGGCATAGTGGGGACAGTCTCCAAAACTGTAATCAAGGTTTCTTTCTCTTACACAGACCATAGCACAGGGTCTGATGCAGTAAAAATAACCCAGAGGCTCTTATCATTATTCAGTATACTAACATCTTTCAAAACCAACCAATTTGGAGGTTTTATATTATAGGTGTTCGTTATAAGGTTGAATGATACAAGACAGTTTAAATTCTTTTAGATGTTTTAAAATCAAAACATTCTGCATGCATACAACAAAATGCCCAGTGAAGCCCCACCATGTGTTGACTTAAACTAGCAAACAAGACTAGATTTCTCACCCCACAAAAGACTGCAAATATGAATGGTAAACCTAGCAATCACTATAGAACCGTCACTAAAACTTGTTATGTATATGCAGTGACCCGGCTGTTTACCTTATGGAGCAAATCAGCAAGGCCTTCTTTTATAGTGAAAACAAAAAAATTTTTATCGTGCAAAAATTTTTCGCTAAAAGTACCACAAAAGTATGAGTCTCTGAATATTCAGTTTTTGGATATTTTGAAAATTAAAAGTGATAAGTATTAGAAAGTCAGAGAAGTTCTCCAATCAATAAAGCATCTGTTACTACATGAATTGCCTTTAAAGGCTAGGAAAGTTCTTGAAAACACTGACGATATTACAGAAGGTGTGTGAAATAAATTCTCAGTAATAGAAAATCCAAATGGCAACAGGTTTGACTGTTTCTGACTACAGGTGGTTCTTGCTTTGCAAGGTTCTGCCTGTAAAATGAACCATATAAGCTGAAACAACACAACAGGTACTTAATGACCAATGGCAAAAATTATGAAGGTTCTGTGACCTTTAAAAGATTTTTTGTCCAAACTTTAAAATTCTCTTATTGTCAGTTCTAAATGTATAGGGAAACAAACTATAACTTAACACACTGTAATTGACAACCATAAGCACACTGAGAATTTTTAATTTCTTTGTAAAAACTTATCAAGAGTAGTTTGAATGGTCAATGATGCTTGTCTTCTGTACCGCATCCTACAGCAACATGAATGTGGAAAGCATACCTATGTCTTTGTGAACTGTTACATTCCTGAGTTTGGATCAGCTTCCAAAATGTAATCCTTTGTGCTTTCAATTCTGACATCTCTGAGTATTCCTTAATGTGAAGTTTTTGATGGCATCACTTGCTCTGGGACATTGTCATCCTTTTTCCTACAACCACTTCCCTCATTTAAGCTCTTTCACTCAGCTCCTGTCTGCGTATCTAGAGTCTCTCTAATGATGGCAGTGTCAACAATCCCACAGTGAGCTACTTCTACAGACCTTCAGTTCGAATTTCACTTCCTGCACCATCACTTTTCATCGCTCTGCTGCCTTCTATTATGGTTGTTCAGTTCCCTTTCTAAGTATATATTTTTATAAACTGTCATGAGTTATCACTGTGAAACAAGGAGACAACCCAAGTTCTTGCTCTCCCATTGTTGAGTGAACTGAATTCAGATGTATGGTGACCTATCACGGAGAGGCTTTGGATATGAGTGGTCACCGAACGTGATGAGTGCTTGCTGTTTATGGAGTGATCTGAGGAGGGAAGAGCTAGCTATGAAGTTTGTACTTTTCTGCAATTAGTTATATACTAAGGTAACTGAAATTGAATTGTGGTTTGGGCAACTGATTTTATTTAACTAAGATGTGTATGAAATTCATGCAGCCTGGAACCATGTAAAGCAAAGAGAAATGACTGGGCAGAATTCAAATCTAACACACAGTTTTGTTCTAGCTCCATGAGCTACAACAGAGTATTTTCCATTGGTTTATGCTGGGACAACAACCAAATTCCCAGGCTTCGCATACACATGCAGAGTGGAACATGACATCTAATTATGGGAAAAATGAGGCATTCTGAAAACTCACTCCACTATATTTTTTAATGCACTAAAAATTGGCTATCAAAATAACAACAAAATAACACTGGATACTAAGTACTTTCTGTTCATTGTCACACTTAATGCATACAACCCTGAGGAAACAGAAGCTTATAGAAGTTAACTAGCTCACTAAGATCACGCCCCTATATTAGGTGGTAGAGCTGTGATGAAACCCAGGTGCATCCAACTCCAGAACTTGTTCTCCAACCAGAGGTAACATGGAGCCTGAGGCAATTTTAGGAAAACGTGAAAGTCTGAAATTTTGCCCTCCTCCATATATAAGACAATGTATCCAGCCCTGAGCACCTACTTCTGCAGCTAGTTACAGCTCCTGGTTGCATAGTTGATGGTTACCCATCTGAGAAAGCTCTCATCTCTCAGGAAAGGCAAGGAAAAGACAGACATCTTTTTCTGCAAAGAACTGCTGGCATTAAAATCCACTGCCTAATACGTGTTAATAATATGATGTGGCTGATGTAAGTTACTCAGTTAAAATTCAACATGTATCCCCAGAAGAGGAGCCTTGGTGTTTCTTATTAAGAAACTGTTTTCCATCCTTCAAGAAATCACTGAGCCATGTCATCGGATAACTTATTTGGAATATTACTTCATACAATGTAATTTTATTTTGATTGGATGTATTTATATGTAAAAACACAATTTCAAATATTTAAAGTGAAGAAGGCAATCAAATATGATGGTTTTTGAAAATACATAACTATCACATAAAAATAAAGAATATCAGTAGAAAAACTGTGGGGAGTAATTACTTCCAAAGCAGTTTAATATCATCTTACATCATGAAGGCTGCCAGCAAGTTAATGCAGTTCGATTTTTAACAATTACCATGAATTTTATATGTTATAACCAAGTCCACAATCATTCTCTTTTAATCTAGTTTTATTCTATCCTGCGATCTCCTTCTCCCATGTACACAGGGTGAGTAGAAACAAGTTCGGTAAATAAAAAGATACATTTACATTTCATTTCCATGGACAACTTTTGATTTTCCCTTGGGACCCAGCCTGCTCTCAGGTGTTCTGTACTCTTTTTTATTAGACTCCCTTAGAACCCGCTGCACACACACCAGGTTGGGAAGTCTTCACTGCAAGTCTTGGAGAAGAACAGATGGAATTACAGTGTCCCTTTTTAACCACATGATGCCAGAAAGCACTTCCAAGAGACATCTCATCCAAATCAATGTGTTTCATGTACTGACAGGTAAACCTTGAGAGACTAGTTTTGGGAACCCTCAAAGCAGGAAATACAGGATGCCAAGAAACAAAGGATAAGGAGCCAGACGTAGATTCAAGACATCTCCATCTTTGCCCTTCATTTGTTCATTTTGCAAATACATACCAAGTAGGCTAAGCTCAAAGCTAGGTGGTCAGTCAAAAAATGACAGTCCCAGCATCTAACAAACTGCTCCAGCTATGCATTATATTAGAGTGTGATACACAGTCCATGACAAATATGAAGAGAACACGAGGGGGACTTCAAGGAAGGGCCCTACAGGAGCAGCATGGGATTGGGAGAGGCAGGCATGGGGAGGCTTTCTAGAGGTGATGTTGCCAGAGTGGAATTCAAAAGACAAGAGGTTCACCCGATTTATTCATATTCATGTACATCCTATGGAGTACCAAGTAAGGAAAACAGGATGTGCTGGAAACATAAAACCATTATTACTCATCTTTGTACCTTTACATCTCCTGGAAGGGGTCAAACTAGTGACAATGATGGGAAAATGGGGTATTGCACTTGTACAGTTTGTTATCAAGATTGAGGGATATGTCTGGGAGGTAACGTGGTATCTTCTTATAGAAATACATGCCATACTTTATATAGTGCATTAATTGAGTCAACTATATAAACCTCTCTACTCCCTTAGAACGTTTATTTTTGAGAACTGAAACTTGCCCTACACAGAGTAAGAAATTTTTAAAATTAAGGTATAAGACCCCCTTTATTGCCTTTTAGAATTGCCTAGTTCAGTAGGCCTTTTTATGATAGGCATGCACTATATAGTATCACACAGGTAACGATGGTAACTGACTTTTCTAAAGCATCAATCTGATAATGTTGCTCTTTTCTTCAACCTAATGGCTCTGAAGTTTCCAGCCTGAGTAATCAATGTCCACCTTGGTTCATGGAATGGCTGATGCACGAGGAGAATGTGCAGATCCCACAGGAAGAAGGGGGAAGCGGGAAATCAGGGAAGTGGAGACACCCCCACTGAAAACATGTGTGAAATGAGAACAGGCAAAGCAGAGACTGCGTGGAGGTGCAGGTGTAAGAGACAGCACCAGGAGGCTTATGGGGGGATACCGAGAAGGAGGTTCGGACAGTCCCAACTCAGCTGCTGCGAGTGAGATGCATTGCTACGACCTTTGCGGAAATCAACTCGTTTGTGCAACAACTGTAATTAATTAGCTTTATGATAATACTTGCCCAAATAAATTCTTTTCCATAATTAGGAATCATGTATTCTGGTTCAAAATCATTTGCCACATTTAAAAAATATTCTTAATCAGTTAATTTAGGTATAATCTGAAGCAGAAGTCAGACATGAGGGAAATGTAACTTTACTGAAGATCAAATTATGTAATTATGGTAAATCTGTAGCATTAAAATCAAATTACACAATAAGGAACTGGCACGTTGTCAATAGATAACTTCCCAAATTTTCACTCTGAAGCAGGTGTAAATTGATTTGTGGGAATATCCATTTGTTGGTCTGTGTCATATTTTCCAAGTTCTGTCAATCAGAACTCCTCTTTCTGTAACTGAGACAGGCTGACTTGCAGAATTCCACTGAAGCAGTGGCAAAGTTATTTGCAATCTGGGTCTCTCAACATCCTGGCTCTGCCTTAATGCAAACATTCTTGAAAAGTGAAGGTGAATAATTTAGAATTGCTGGATGAAAGGAAAAGTAAGATGTGATGGTCTAGAAAGTAACTAAAAGCAGCATCCATACTGAAGATTTTCTTCTGAGTTTTACATGCAGGACCTGAGCATCATTTTAACAGAAAAAACACAAACTGGCAAATGCTCCGCTCCAGCTCTAGTGTCTCCTCTTGGGAATAAAAGAAGTACATATCCTGGGACTGTGGCAAAGACACTACTGCCTCATGGCTGGAGGGCACAGACTTGTAGCTTCAAGGAAATGGGTACTAACAGGTACAAACAATGGTGGTGAGCCAACAGCTGCCATGTGCCATTCGAAACCTGGCTGTCCTACTGGCTGATGACTTACATCCACTATGTTTAAATTACAGTGTAGTAGAGCACCTTCAAGAAATTAATTCTTGAACCATGGAAAACATTGACTTTTGGAAGAAGTCAGTTTATTTAGACTGGAAATCAATACAGCTCTAATTAATAATACACTGTGGTTTTTTCTAACTAAATGCTCATTACAGTCATGGCTATTTTTGAATTGAAATGAAATTATCATCTGATGAAGTTTAGAAACACGTTTAGAGCTTTCATTGCCAGTGGGAGTCACAAATGCTGACCTAAGTTTAGACACAATTTATCCTCTAAATGGGGTTAGCTTGTGTGATTAGGAATAAATGGACCCTCCAAGTACATGAACAATCAGAGTGCTTCATGGAGCTGGCCAAGGCATAAATGCTCAAGGCTTCATTTATTAAATGCATCTACACCAATTATGTATGATTTGTATTGTGATCCAAACACAAGATCTACTTGTCATAATAAAATTACTGAACAGACTTAGGCTATAAATCAAGTTTACTGTAATGGTATGCGTTTTGGGTTGGACTGTGTCCCTCTATTCATATGTTGAAGTCCTACTCCCCAGTAACTCCTTTGGAAACAGATTGTTACAGATGTAATTAGTTCAGATGAGGTGATGTTGGAGTAGGGTGGGCCCTCACCCAGTAACTGGTGTCCTTGTGAAAAGGGGACTTGTGGGCAGAAACATTACACGGAGAACCCCACATGAGGATGAAGACAGAGATCAGGGATGTGCCTACTAGCCAAGGTGCGCCAAAGATGGTTGTCGACCACCAGAAGCTGGGAGAGAGCGTGGAACAAGGAATGAACCCCAACATCTTGATCTAGACTTCCAGCTTCCAGATTGGTGAGGCAATACATTTCTGTTCTTTAAACCACTCAGTTTATAGTACTTTGTGAAGGCAGCCCTAGCAAGTGAATCTAATAGGTGAAATGTATGCAATTGAGAACAGGACCAAACTATAGGGACCTGTATGTTCCTCTCTTTGGAGGAGCCCACCCATCTTCAGAACGTATCTTAATGGGAATACTTGCAAGTACTTAAGATTGAATGAATGACTGTTGTTTTCAGAGTATAAGAGGAAGGACCACATTAAAAGTTAAGAAGTGCCACTGCAGTATTTATAGTGTATGAATGTGTATGTACTGGACATCACATAGAACTAGAACAGTTTATAACCCTTGAATCCCAAAACTTTCCTAGAATTTAAGTTACAAGAGAAAAGAAAGGGACAAGAGACAGGGATTGGGGCAAGAAAAGCTGAGCTAGATAGTACTGACAGAACACTCTGGGAAGCAGAAAGCACAGATGCACAACATTTGTTCTTAAAGGGTGATGTTTCTGAATGCTTAGCAGTAAGGTAGTAGGAAAGAGAATGAAGAGATATGGGCAAAAATCAATGAAATTTTTAAAAATGAAAGTGAAGCATATAAAACACATAGCCTTCAAAGGCACACACAGCCTTCAAAGGCCCACCTCCATGCAATACCACATGCTTCATGATAGAACAGAAGACACATATTAAGAAATATTATAGTAAGAAAATATATAAGAAATAGGTGATGTTTACTCTGAAGGAAAATGACAATATTGTTGGATATGTGTGTGCATGTATCTACATATATAATATATATGCATATTATACATATATAGCATTCATATCTACATACATTTAAACATCTTAACTACATGTACGGAAAATAACAGTAAATGTCTGCAAATCTATGTGGTGTATGAGAGCGTGAATCTATCCTGAGGGACAGATAGAAGGAAGATCAGAACTGAATTACGAATAAAGCAAGAACCCAACAAACAGAATGAATAAACAGACTTAGTTTCCTCAGAGTTTCAAAAGCATATTTAAATACTGAAAATTACCTGTATTTATTTAATAAAATTAAGTTTAATTTTTAAAACTTATTAAGTATTCATTTTTAAAAACTACATTAAAAATTTTAAGCATATCACAGTTACTATATAACCTTGAATATTTCTGTACACATATGTTATTTCCAGTTTTAAACTAGTAAGTTAGCAGGAATATAAACACTGCACACAAAATATGTGGGGGAAAAATGATTCAACCTGTCTTTTCTGAGACAAGTAGGCTTGATAAATAGAGCATCTCTCCACAAGGAAGTTGTGATTTAAAAGACAAAGGTAAGTACATCAACACAAAATTGTGATCAAATAAAATCAGGTTCTTGTAGATGAATCTAATGCCACACCCCTAACTATCATGCAGAACAAACAGGCTCAGGTGGCATCAAGAGAACAGAAGTCTACCAGCTGTTGTTCCAGTATGCAATCAAGTATATGAATAATAGGAAATGTGATACTTTCCAGATGAGAAGACTCTATTGTAATTTGAAATGCATGCTTTTCTTTCAATAATTATAACTACTGAAAAGCCAGCTATTAGGTTTATTTTTTTAACACTAGTATCAATGCTCCTGGAACTAGCCTGAAGGGCTGAGAAACAGTAAGTGTGTTTCCATGGTAACAGACTACTCTGACATGGAGAGATCATTTCACACATTCCCTATAAACCACTGACCACACAGGGAGGAGAGAGATCTGCATTTTGGCTTTTCAGGGTCACCATCAATAATGGTGGTTGGTAGGATTTTTATTTGTGTGAGAATGCATATGGCATTATTGTTTAGAAGTTACCTAAGATTACATTCTTTCTCTAAACTCTAGTATGTCAACGACCATCAGGCATATGTTCTGATGGAAGCACAGTGGTGATAAATCACCCACATATTTGACCTTTGTTCATGCTGTGAATTATAGCACACCAGATTATAAAGTTTTGATGCTGAATCCTGAGAGGAGGGGCTGAGCCAAAAAGCCAGACCTGGGCAACACCTCTTAGGTAGATGAAGTGTACTGTGTGGCTGCTGTCCAGCTGGGGCTCATGACCACCAGCAGGACTGAGT